>NC_135968.1:11605645-11916563 GCF_053455715.1 Rhinoraja longicauda
CACAGACCCTGGCTGCCCTAGATGTGGCCATAGCCCAGCCTCTGTAGGACACATGTTCTGGACATGTCCCTCTCTCAACAGCTACTGGGGAAATATATTTGAGGTATTCTCCCATATCTGCAGACAGACTATAAATCCTGATTTGCATACAGCGATCTTTGGAATACCTCCCCCAGACTGTAAGCTTACAATTTTACAAGCATTTGCATCATTGCTGGCTCGCAGGCTTATTCTTTTTAACTGGAAGTCAAAAAAAGCTCCATCCTTTTTGCAGTGGTTAAAGGAGGTGCTCTCCTTTTTACCCCTGGAAAAGATCAGGTATAAACAATGCAAGGCCCGCGGAAACTTTGTTCTGACCTAGAACCCTTTTATAGATTTTATTAAAGAATTTTCCTTCAACTGAAAATATTGTCTACACAGTCATAATCATTTATTTATATTTGTATGCTGCTTTGCTAACATGTAACATTTGAACACAAATACTTGTTTTTTTTGGGGCGGGGGGAGTTTAGCCTTGGGGATGGGGAGGGCGGTATACATGTCCTGCACTGTCCTGTACTGTTTGTTGGTGTCCTGTGTAAATTTGTGTAAAATTTTTAAAAAATTTAAAAGTAGCTTGAAGCGTGTCAAGCTATGACCACAAAAAAAAAAGATTACTCAAGAGCAGAGTGTTTTATTGTCATGTAGGCATAGAATCCTGGAGTAACTCAGCACGGGTTACTTGAAAACCAAGCTTCACGGTAACAAGGCATGAACTGGATTGGCTTCCAGTTTACTAATAGCAGTATTAAGAAATTTAATTTCAAAATAAACGTGGTTAAATGGATTTTTGTGCGGAGTGTGGGCATTCTTTGAAAATGTACGGGAGATGCATATCTGGTTTCTGGGTTGCTTATCTGGGTTGGGAGCCTACTTTAAAAGGAACTGCAGATGCTGGTTTAAACTGAAGATAGACACAAAATGCTGGAGTAACTCAGCGGGACAGGCAGCATCTCTGGAGAGAGGGAATGGGTGACATTTCGGGTCGAGAGATGCTGCCTGTCCCGCTGAGTTACTCCAGGATTCTATGTCTATCTTCGTGTCGTATTGTGATTTGTCCCAGACAGAACAATGACACTCTTAAGCGCCTGTCCCACTTAGGTGATTTTTTAGGCGACTGCCGGCGACTGTCAAAGTCGTAGCAGATCGGCAAAAGTTTCTTTTATCTTACGACAATGACCACGACAATGCCAAGTCAGGTCGGTACAAGTTACTTTTTTCGTGAAACTAGCACCTGGCTAAGAGATTACACCATCTTCGGAAACATCGCGAAATTCCCACGCTTATCAACGCTTCTCCGGCGTCCTAATTTCCGCTGAAATCACTGATAAGTCTGTAATTACTTGAGAGTTTTTAAATATAACATCTTGCCGGGTTACTTGAAAACCAAGCTTCATGGTAACAAGGCATAAACTGGAATGACTTCCAGTTTACTAATAGCAGTATTAAGAAATTTAATTTTAAGCGTGGTTAAATGGATTTTTGTGCGGAGTGTGGGCATTCTTTGAAATGCATAGGAGATGCATATCTGGTTTCTGGGTTGCTTATCTGGGTTGGGAGCCTACTTTAAAAGTAATCATGGATGGCCATAAACATCGCGAAATTCCCACGCTTACCTGACCGTCAAACTGTCGCCTCCAATCTACCTGTCAAATGTCCTGACGGTAAATAAATTGGATAAACACAAGTATTTTATGATATCTTCAAATGACTTTACTTAACTTAATATTACGTGCTTCTAAATGCATCTGCGACAACCTGGCAAACCTGGAGATAGCACGCGACAGCGCCCGCAATAAGCTACGATACCTGGCGACAAGCCAGCTGTCGGCAAGAAATTTCTATCTGGAAAAATTTTCAGCAACGCGCCGAGATCCACTACGATTCTTTGAAGACTCCTCATGATCATGCCCGCGACACCCCGGCGAACGTTCTGCGACAGGCTAGTTGCCGGCAGTCGCCTTAAAATCGCCTAAGTGGGACAAGCACTTTACTTGCAGCAGCACAACAGAATATGCAAACATAAGACGAACACACAAAGCTGGAGTAACTCAGCGGGACAGGCAGCATCTCTGGGGAGAAGGAATGGGTGACGTTTTGGGTCGAGACCCTTCTTTAGACTAAAGGGTTCTCGACCAGAAACATCACCCATTCCTTCTCTCCAGAGAGGCTGCCTGTCCTGCTGAATTACTCCAGCATTTTACGTCTATTTGCAGTTTAAACCAGCATCTACAGTTCCTTCCTACACAGAGTATGTAAACATAGTACTCTGTAAACAAGAATATGTTCAGTCCTTGAAGGTATTGAATCATGAAGGCAAGTCTCGTGCTGTTTGAGAATTTTTCTGATGATATTTCTTACTTGTTTGGGCGAGGTTAATCTGATAAAAAAAAACACTCGGGCATATCTGTCATTATGTAGTCTGTACCAAAGATAGACACAAAGTGCTGGAGTAACTTAGCGGGTCAGGCATCATCTATGGAAAAAATGAACAGACGATGTTTCGCATAACCCAGGGTGTTCTGGTTTCCTCTAACATACCAATTGTTCAGTTACTATAAATTACCCCTGGTGTCTGTCAGTGTAGGGAGGAGGAGAGGAGAGGAGAGGAGAGGGGGTGGAAGGATGCTAATGGGCATACAAGGGGGAATAGTGTGCAAGGAAATAAATGAGGGGATGGGATTCATTGGGGAGTTAGCATAGACTTGATAGTGGAACCATAGATTCATAGAGTCATATTGCATGGAAATAGGCCCTTCAGCCCAATTTGCCCATGCTGACCAAGATGCCCCATCTACGACAGTCCCACCTGCCCATGTTTGACCAATATCCCTCTGAACCTTTCCTATCCATGTCATATGAAATATTACGCACGAAATGTTTCTAATGGAAGACATCAACATATGTGGTGTGGCAGATTGTCAGAAGATTACAGTGATGATTGTTTGGTGCATCAACAAAACTTGACATTGGGAAGATAGACACAAAATGCTGGAGTAACTCAGCGGGACGGGCAGTATCTCTGGACAGAAGGAATGGGTGACGTTTCGGGTAGAGACCCTTCTTCCGTCTGAAGATGAGTCTCGACCCGTTCCTTCTATCCAGAGATGCTGCCCGTCCCGCTGAGTTACTCCAGCATTTTGTGTCTCTCTTCAGTGCAAACCAACATCTGCAGTTCCTTCCTAGACATTGGGAAGTGTTTTTTTGAGTGTCTAACCTGTTAGCCTCTTGTTTCCTGTTGGCTGATACCATCACGGTATAGATCATCAGGTCAGCGTTACAATCGGCAGTGTGTGGCTTTCAGCAAAAGTTTTGCTTTTGTCGATAATTGACGTTAGTGTGCTCACGCCCACTTCGCTGTTATTTTAAGTGCTAGTTTGCACAGGAAGAACAGGCCGACTGTGCAAAAAACAAAAGTAGAATTAGTGCAAAACTGTAGGGAAAGCAATGGTAATGTCCTTCATGAATAGGATAATTGCTGTGATGCAGAGAGTAGGTGCAATGTTACGCAATAAGTGGGGCAGCAACACGAAACATCGTGCGGTAATATTCCTCGCGGGATTACGGTTTTTCCCCTTGGACATTGAAGAAACATCTGCAATTTTAATTGCATTGGCTCTGAACACCGATGGGAATGTGACGCATCTCATTCACGCACGCGGATCAGCAGGATTAACCATCTGGCACTTGAAAGTCCGCTCCCTGCTTTGTCATTTAATAAACTCGGGCCTAATCGGACTGCGTCCTCAACACAGCATTCCCAGTCAATCACAGTGAATATTCACAAACAAAGAGCTGCAGATGCTGCTTTGCACCAAAGGTAGATACAAAGTGCCGGAGTAACTCAGCGGGTCAAGCGGCATCTCTGGAGCAGCATGGTGGTGGAGATGGAGGGCTACTGCCTTAGGAGCAAGGGGGCGGGGGTGGGTGGGGGGGGGGGGGGTTGGGGGGGGGGCGGGCTGGGGGGGGGGGCGGGCTGAAGGGGACTTAAGGAGGTTCTGGAGGGGAAATAGGTTGGGTATGTGAGCGGGCAAAGATCTGGCACCAGAATATGATTTGGGAAAATATAAAATAGAAGTACGTTCCCTTTGGAGACCCGATTAAAATTCCCTCATTCCAACTTATCCAATTTCAGATCCAGTAAATCATCTATGTAATTTTTGCTCATGAAAGAAACAGCATGAATGCACATTTTTATGAGTAACTAGACCAAGTGGACCCGTTGGGCCCATTCCTCGTAGAGGGGGAACAGGGAAGGGGAGAGGGTGTCGTCACTGAGTGAGCCCTTGACTCAAAGCCTCTCCTGTATTGGTGCAGCACCCTCAACCCCCCCTCCACTCAAACCCCCTTAACGTCCCCCCTCCTCCCCCACTGACCCACTCCATCCCCACTTGTCCTTCCCCTGCCCCCACCCCCATTCCCCCCTCCCAATCCCTATTCCCCTTCCCCTTCTCCTGACCCCTCCCCTCCCCCCAACCCCACTCTCCCCTCCTCCCCACCCCCACTCTCTCCTGCCCCCCACTGTCCCCCTCCCCCCACACCCCCACTGTTTCCCTGATAGATAGATAGATAGATAGATGTCATATTCATTTGCTCGTGTCCCTTTGAGGCCCTGACATTCTTCCTGAGATCTTCGGAAGGCAATTCTTAACTATTCGTTTGATGGGAATTAACGCACAAATGGCTGCACATTACCTGCGGGCAACATGGGTGAAGCCAATGGGACCCTGGTCACAACTAGTTCAAAGTGTGAATGGTAAAATTGAAGATAGACACATAGTGCTGGAGCAGCTCAATGGGTCAGGCAGCATCTCTGGAGATAAAGGATGGGTGATGTTTTGGGTTATGAGCCTTCTTCATAAATTGAGAATGGCGCCCATTGAATCCGACTGAAGGGAATACCTCGGCTGAAAGGAAAAAAAGATCTTCAGCCACTAAGTCAAATTACACCAAAATGGACATAATGTCAGGACCATCACAGAAATCTGACCGTAAGCAGCGCGTGACAGATAAGTATTCCAGGATTTTATTTTAGAAAGCAATAAGGACATTTAAAAAGCAGTCGTATTGACTCATCCGCTATTGAATTATCCACGGCCACATTGCAAAGATTTATCAGTGCAGATGAGCAGATAGCAAAGCAGCCGGAGGAACAGAGTATAAGATGAGCAAATCTTTGCAGATTTCAATTAACTCTAATAAAGTAGTAATAAATGGACATCAGACAACCTCAATGCATATAAACATTTGCAACGGAGGACTTTAGTTTTCACAAAAGTTGGAGAAAGCAGAACGCAGTCACAAAAAACAAAAAGGGCGGCAGAGGGGCGCAGTGGTAGAGTTGCTGCCTTACAGCGCCAGAGACCTGGGTTCAATCCCAACTACCAAATCTCCCAATCCCAAATACCCAAAACTCTGTACGGCGTTTGTACGTTTTCCCCGTGACCTGCGTAGGTTTTCTCCAAGATCTTCGGTTCCCTCCCGCACTCCAAAGACGTACAGGTTTGAAGGTTAATTGGCTTGGTATGAGTGTAAATTAGCCCTAGTGTGTAGGATAGTGTTTATGTGCTGGTATGGCTGGTCGGTGCGGACTCGGTGGGCCAAAGGGCCTCTAAACTATCTCTAAACTAATAAACTGATCTAAACTAGAGATCAAAGGCTACTTTTGATTTAATAATCGCCAAATGATCCTGAACTAGTCAATAACCTGATTGTAAATTAGCTAACATTGCTGGTAAATAATACGTCTCTATATTAGGTATGCCAAGGAGGAAGGCAAACAAGTCACAAGCCAAAGATTTCAATTTAGATAGGATCAACCAGAAAGCCGTGGAAAGAAATGACCACAATAAACTGAGTAAAGCTATTTCCATAAATGGATGAAAAATACATTTGGAAAAATGTTCCATCAATAAATAAACTGAAGGATAAGCGCTCTAAATATGTAGTCAAACAAGGGTACCATTAAATTAAAAGGAAGATTCGGCATGAAGATGAAAGTCATTTACCCGAAGCATTTAACTCTCCCTACAGATGCTGCCTGACCTGCTGAGTTTTTCCACTGTTTTCAATGTTTTCAGATTTTTTATTATATTCTGCTTTGAATAAAGATCCGGTGAGCTGTGATACACACAATGTGGATTAAAGTAAAGGTAACACAAGGAAAGCTTGCGAAGGATACCAAGGTCAAGTCAAGCCCCTCACCGATAGATTACAAGAAACAACGTGGCCAAGCGAAACGTGGACCACTTAATCACAGGGGCAATTCTGTCATTGATAATTAATATAAAGCAGATTTACTTAAAAACTTTGATTTAGTCTACATTTTAGAGGACAAGAATAAAATATCAGAGGGGGAAGCAAAACTAAAAATAGATCGGAGAACTAAACTGCATTTAATAAAACTTAAAATGGATGAACTAATAAAAGTTAATGAAAGGCAAATCTTCTGGATACAATGACCTCCCTCCAGTTTTTTAAATGGATGGGAAGTGTGGAGGATGATCCCTAAATCTCCATTGATTCTGCAATTATCCACTTGCATTTGAAAATTGGTATTGCAACTCCAAACAGTTGAGGGAAAGCTATAATTTAGAACATTACAGCGCTATTTATTCTCAGTTTTGTAAAAGTTACTGGAAACTCTTAATGGCGGAGACCTCCATCAAGAACGGACAGAAATATTTTCCTCATGTCCCTTCCTCCACTGACTATTTTCCCTTTCGGTGTACTGTGCACCGGTATTTTAATCTCAGTCTTTTGATGGATTGATTGATTGAAAGATACAGAATGGACACAACTCCTAGGCTCACCGGGTCCGCGACTACCATTTATCACCCATTCACACTCAAGATAGACACAAAGTGCTGGAGTAACTCAGCTGGTCAGGCAGCATCTCTGGAGAAGAGGAATAGGTGGCGTTTCGGGTCGGGACCTATCTGAGGAAGAGTTCCAACACAAAACGTCACCTATTCCTTTTCTCCAGAGATGCTGCCTGACCCGCTGAGTTACTCCAGCACTTTGTGTCTATCGACAACCATGCCATAAACCAGCGTCTGCAGTTTCTTCCTACCCATTCACATTAGTTCTTTATTATCCCACATCAACATCCATTCCAACACACGAGGGGCAATTTACAGATGGCCAATTAAACTACAAACCAGTATGTCTTTGGGATGTGGGCGGAAACCGGAGCACCTGAACAAAGGTCACAGGGAGAACTTGCAAACTTCACACAGACAGCACCCGAGGTCAGTATCGAACCCAGCGCTCCGGCGCTGCGAGGCAGCAGCTCTACCAGCTGCACCACGGACACCAGCCTCATTTCTTCCTTCCTTTTCGCTGTGCAAGTGGGGCTGCGCTGACTTATGCAACAAAATCTCCAATACCCACTGCTGTTGGGACTATTAATCAAAATCCCACCCAAATACATATATTTAATTTTCCTCAGTGATTTAAAAGCTCACGGAAACTATAAAATGGACATCAGAACCAAGTGGTACATGGGAGCTTGGAATGAGAACCTTGTGCCCAAAGTTCACCCTCACCACCCACCCCTACCCCCACCTTATTGGACTGCAGAACAGTGGAGCACCATTGGGTTATTGTGTTGACGTTTTCAATTCCCCGTTTGGCAGCTTTTATTCATGACCGAACTAAAAGGCCAACTGCTTCTCTAATTCGTCCAAACAGATATTTGATACATTACAGGATTACCTCCCAGTCAACGTATTAGATTGCAACGGACAGCTGATTTTGTTTTGTCGGGCAGAAAATAGTTCACAATCCAAAGATTGTGAGACTCACTGTGATGGATGTTTCCTTTTGTTTGATGTTGGTTTATGACGGTGTGTGTTATTGTTTCTTTTTATTGCTCTTATTGTTGGACTGTGGGTAATCTTTCATTTCACTGTGCATTTATGTGTGTGTGTGACAAATAAAATTGACTATTGACTATTGACACTGCAAATGCAAATCCATTGCGACAGTTACAATATAAATCTTAATACGGAAACAAAGGGGAAAAAAACCGAATGAAACGACTGCAGGTTGCCAGATTGCCCTAAACGTGCAATTGGATTATTGATGTGCTGTGGAAAGGAAACCAGTCATTGCGATCTGAATCTTCGTGTTGGTGACTAACTGTTAAGTTTTTTTTTAAAGTGCATGCCTGTGAAATGGTATTTGAATTGGCTTATTATAAGTTTAAGAATAAGGGGGTAGACCATTTAGAACGGAGATGAGGAAAAACTTTTTCAGTCAGAGAGTTGCAAATCTGTGGAATTCTCTGCCCCAGAAGGCAGTGGAGGCCAGTTCTCTGGATGCTTTCAAGAGAGAGTTAGATAGAGCTCTTAAAGATAGCGGAGTCAGGGGGTATGGGGAGAAGGCAGGAACGGGGTACTGATTGAGAATATTCAGCCATGATCACATTGAATGGTGGTGCTGGCTCGAAGGGCCGAATGGCACACTCCTGCACCTATTGTCTGTTATTGTTGTCCTGTCTACTGAGACACAGGGTAAAGCTTTGCTTTCATGCTATCCAGTGAAATCATACCGTGCATGGACACAACCAAGCTACTTCAGCCAGGGACCCCGATAGTCCTTTCACCTCCAACCTCATCTACCCTATCCGGTGCTCCGAGTGTGGGCTCCTAGATATCAGCAATAAAGCGCAGGCTCGGCGATCGTTTTACTGAACACTTTACGGTGGGAAGACATGTTGCAGTTTCATAAAACTTTGGCTAGGCCACATTTGAAGTATTGTGTGCTATTCTGTTTACCCTATTGCAAACATTTCTTGATTAGTAAAGGTGTCAGAGGTTATGGGGAGAAGGCAGGAGAATGCCTTCTCCTGGGGCGGCGCAGCGGTAGAGTCGCTGCCTTACAGCGAATGCAGCGCCGGAGACTCAGGTTCGATCCTGACTACGGGCGCCGTCTGTACGGAGTTTGTACGTTCTCCCCGTGACCTGCGTGGGTTTTCTCCGAGTTCTTCGGTTTCCTCCCACACTCCAAAGACGTACAGGTATGTAGGTTAATTGGCTGGGCAAATGTAAAAAATTGTCCCTAGTGTGTGTAGGACAGTGTTAATGTGCGGGGATCGCTGGGCGGCGCGGACCCGGTGGGCCGAAGGGCCTGTTTCCGCGCTGTATCTCTAAATCTAAATCTAAAAAATTTAACACTCAGCCCGCCAAGGCCTAGCCAATATCCCGTTTGCCAAACATTTCAACGTCCCTTTCCATTCCCACACTGACCTTTCTGTCATGGGCCTCCTCCACTGTCAGAGTGAGGCCACATGCAAATGGGAGGAACAACACCTCATATTTCACTTGGGCAGCAGTATGAATGACGATTTCTTTCATTTCAAGTAACTCCTGCATTTCTTCCCCCCCCCCCCCCCCCCCCCACCCTCCTCCCATAGATGTCCTACGAGTTCCACTGTTCGCATCCTTGTATCCCTGTCCTTAGCACCTCTTCCCCAGCCAACAGTGGGCCATTATGGACTCCACCCTTCGCAAGGTCATCTGTTGCCAGCCCTGTTTTGTTCTGGCCTTCTCTCTCTTTCACGCTGAAGAAGGGCTCCGACCCATAGAAACATAGAAAATAGGTGCAAGAGGAGGCTATTTGGCCCTTCGAGCCAGCACCGTCATTCATTGTGATCATGGCTGATCATCCACAATCAGTAACCCGTGCCAGCCTTCTCCCCATATCCCTAGATTCCGTTAGCCACTAGAGCTCTATCTAACTCTCATTAAAATTCATCCAGTGAATTGGCCTCTACTGCCCTCTGTGGCAGAGAATTCCACAAATTCACAACTCTCTGGGTGAAAAAGTTCCTTCTCACCTCAGTTTTAAATGGCCTCCCCTTTATTCTAAGACTGTGTCCCCTGGTTCTGGACTCCCCCCAACATTGGGAACATTTTTCCTGCATCTAGCTTGTCCAGTCCTTTTATAATTTTATACGTCTCTATAAGATTCCCTCTCATCCTGCTAAACTCCAGTGAATGACCCGAAACGTCGCCCATTCCTTCTCTCCAGAGATGCCACCTGACCTGTAGAGTTATGCTAGCATTTGTGTCTATCTTCCATACACAGGTACATGTGGGAAGTTAGGCAAGGCAATGAATGCTGCCCTTGTTAAGAATTAGTTTGCGAGCATGAAGGGCTGAAGAACAATTCTAACTGTTGCTAAAGCCACGGCCCCTCTTATAGTACTGAACTCATCATCAGGCCTGCCAAAGTAAGCAAAAAGAAGGGTCTCGACCCAAAACGTCACCCATTCCTTCTCTCCAGAGATGTTGCCTGTCCCGCTGAGTTACTCCAACTTCTTGTGTCTATCTCAGGAAACAAAGGCTTTTCTTACTTTGTAAGTTCTCCCAGCAGTTTTCTGCTCAACGATTAAGTGTGAACTAAGAATGCTATGGTCAAAACCAAGGCCCGGAAAGGTAAATGGACAAACTGAAATCTTAAATAGGTACGAAATGAAAAAGAAAAATCAGGTTCACCGGACAAAATTTAGCAATGGAAATTCCTGGAAATGCTCAGTGGGTCAAGCCCCATCTTCAGAGAGACATTTCAGGTCAATAACTTCCAGATCCAGACTTCCAGACAGTGCTACACAATGTTGAGACTGTTCAGTTATCAGAGCAGCTAATTATTATAATTTCATGTACATGTGGCAAAAGGATTATCGCAGTGGTAAAAAGCTTCCAAGTCACCCATAGCATTTAGTCAGAGAGTGGTGAATCTGTGGAATTCTCTGACACAGAAGGCTGTGGAGGCCAAGTCAATGGATATTCTTAAGTGCTGAGTTGCTCCAGCATTTTGTGTCTACCCTCGATTTAAACCAGCATCTGCAGTTCTTTCCTACACCATAAAATAGATAGTTGGCTGAAGAAGGGACTCGAACCGAACGTCACCCATTCCTTCTCTCCAGAGATGCTGCCTGTCCCGCTGAGTTACTCCAGCCTTTTGTGTCCATCTAGAAAGATACAACTGCGTTGTCTGATTTCCATTATTGTTAATACACAGGGCTTGAAGTTGCAAAGAAAATGTCAGACAGTTATGAGTGGATTAATTCTTTCCAACGTGGGAATAGAATTGTCAGAGGAAGGTTGCAGTGATCTGCAGGAATACATTCCACTTCAACCACTGCAGAGGCACGATTGCTAATGGTGTCAGAAGCCTTGTGATAAGATATGCTGGATAAATCATAAGGTGGATCACTATCACCAAACAATTCTTCCCTTCTCCAGCTTAGGGACTGAAGATGGACACAAAAAGCTGACGTAACTCAGCGGGTCAGGCAGCATCTTTGGAGAAAAGGAATAGTGACGTTTCAGGTCGAGACCCACTTCAGCCTCAACCCGAAACACGATTCAAAAACGTCACCTAATTATTTCCACAAATTTGTCTCTATTTGAAGTTTCCAGAATCTGCATGGTTTTTGTTTTCCTGAGCACCAAAGAAACAAAGTCTAAATTTTGAGTGACTTTCTTCTCTGCTCCTCATCCTGTATTTATCACTTTGAAGTACTGAGCTATAGAGTGCATTCAAAAGAGAGCTAGATAGAGCTCTTAGGGCTAGCGGAATCAGGGGGTATGGGGAGAAGGCAGGAACGGGGTACTGATTGTGAATGATCAGCCATGATCACATTGAATGGCGGTGCTGGCTCGAAGGGCCGAATGGCCTCCTCCTGTACATATTGTCTATGTATCTGTGTAAAATACGTTAGCTTTTAAAATAAATCTTGGTTGGTAAACTAGTCACTTATTTAGAGGAATGTATTTGCAAGACCGTTCAAGAAATCTGACACATAAACAGCTTGGAGCAATGGAGCTGCAGCTCACCCTTGTCAGTGGTGCCTGGCAACTATTCTCTCCATTAGTGGCACCTAGTGGTTGCAGTCTGTACAACAACAGATGCACTAAGGTGATTTAAAGAGCACTTTAGACTTCAGCGATAACAGGCCCTTCAGCCCACCGCGTCCACCCAGACTAGCGATCAACCCGTACACTAACACCATCCTACACACACTAGGGATCATTTGCAATTACCAGATGCTAATTAACTTACAAACCTGTACATCTTTGGAGCACGGGAGAAAACAAGGGGAGTAGGTAACTTGGTAGCAGGCAGCACCCGCAGTCAGGATCGAACCAGGATCCCTGGTGGTGTCAGGCACCAACTCTACCACTGGGCCACCATTACTCACCCCAAATCCTTACATGGAAGCAGTATTGTCACAAGCACACCACTCAACCTTATAGATTCCCCCAAATGTCCAGGTCATTTACACTACTGTGGAACCAATATTCAAGATTTGTCTGTCTATTTTCAAGTACAAGAACCATTACAGTACAGAGAAGTACCACATTTATTAGCTGACACAAGAAATTTAACTTGCCATATCATAGTCATATATTAAATTCACAGTCTGAAATTATTCGTTCATCAATTTTTTTTGCCTGACATATGAATCTTTTCCACCAAGGCTCTTTCATGTCTGACTAAAGGATTAAGAACATTATTCCCTCCAGGACTAACCTGTTCCAGTCCCCATGCTCCTCCCACCTCACTATTCTCATTGCTTGTAGTAGCTTACTGTATGCAAAATGTCCGTGCTTTGGCTCGAGGTTATGAAGTGCCTTGAAATATTTGGGAAGCTAACAGGCTATCATAACTGAAAGTTACTTTATTTACGAAAGGTTCTTGCCATTCATTAAGCCAAATCTTGCCCCACTGGACAGTTGCTGAGAATGACATTCTGCGGGATGTGTAGGAAAGAACTGCAGATGCTGCTTTAAATCTGAGGTAGATCACAAAATGCAGGAGTAACTCAGTGGGACAGGGAGCATCTCTGGAGGAAAGGAATGGGTGACGTTTCGGGTCGAGACCCTTCTTCAGACTGATGTCAGGGGAGTGGGCGGGACAGAGATAGAATGTAGTTGGAGACAGTAAGACTAGAGGGAGAAATGTGAAGGGGGAGGAGATGGAGAGAGAAGGGAAGCAAAGGTTACTTGAAGTTAGAGAAGTCAATGTTCATACCGTTGGGGTGTAAGCTGCCCAAGCGAAATATGAGGTGATGTTCCTCCAATTTGCGCTGGGCTTCACTCTAACAATGGAGAAGGCCCAAGACAGAAAGGTCAGATTGGTAATGGAAAGGGGGGGGAGGGTTTAAAGTGCTGAGCAACCGGGTGATCTGGTAGGTCAAGGCGGACTGTGCGGAGGTGTTCAGCGAAACGATTGCCGAGCCTGCGCTTGGTCTCACCGATGTACAGAAGTTGACACCTGGAACAACGGATACAGTAGATGAGGTTGCAGGAGGTGCAAGTGAACCTCTGCCTCACCTGAAAAGACTGCCGGGGTCCTTGGATGGAGTCGAGGGGGGGAGGTAAAGTGACGGGTGTTGCATCTCCTGCGGTTGCAGGGGAAAGTACTTGGGGAGGGGGTGGTTTGGGTGGGAAGGGGCAAGTGGACCAGGGAGTTTCGGAGGGAATGTGCTCTGTGGAAAGTAGAAAGGGCTGGAGATGGGAAGATGTGGCCAGTGAGAGCCTCATCTATAATGAAAGAGGGGAACCCCCGTTTCCTAAAGAATGAGGACATCTCCAAATGATCTAGTATGGAAAACCTCATCCTTGGCGCCAATGCGGCGTAGACGGAGGAATTGGGAGTAGGGGATAGAGTCTTTACAGGAAGCAGGGTGGGAAGAAGTGTAGTCTAAGAAAATAACTGCAGATGCTGGTACAAATCGATTTATTCACAAAATGCTGGAGTAACTCAGCAGGTCGGGCAGCATCTCGGGAGAGAAGGAATGGGTGATGTTTCGGGTCGAGATCCTTCTTCAGACTGAGACTCAGAGAAGAGGGAGTCTAGAGAAATGGAAGGGTAAGGTGTGAAAATGACAGGTCAAAGCAGACGATGATAAGGAAATGTCGAATGGTTCATTGTTAGCTGAGGGGAAGGTGACAAAGAGACATACAAACAGTAACATTAATCAGAAGGAACAGTGAAAATGGCCAGCGAACTAGGATGGGGGACGGACGGAGAGAGAGGGAAAGCAACGGTTACTTTGAATTAGAAACATAGAAAGTAGGTGCAGGAGAAGGCCATTCGGCCCTTCGAGCCTGCACCGCCATTCAATATGATCATGGCTGATCATCCAGCTCAGTATCCCGTACCTGCCTTCTCTCCATACCCCCTGATCCCTTTAGCCACAAGGGCCACATCTAACTCCCTCTTAAATATAGCCAATGAACCGGCCTGAACTACCTTCTGTGGCAGAGAATTCCACAGATTCACCACTCTCTGTGTGAAAAAAAACTTTCTCATCTCGGTCCTAAAAGACTTCCCCCTTATCCTTAAACTGTGACCCCTTATTCTGGACTTCCCCAACGTCGGGAACAATCTTCCTGCATCTAGCCTGTCCAACCCCTTAAGAATTTTGTAAGTTTCTATAAGATCCCCCCTCAATCTTCTAAATTCCAGCGAGTACAAGCCGAGTCTATCCAGTCTTTCTTCATATGAAAGTCCTGCCATCCCAGGAATCAATCTGGTGAACCTTCTCTGTACTCCCTCTATGGCAAGAATGTCTTTCCTCAGATTAGGAGACCAAAACTGTACACAATACTCCAGGTGCGGTCTCACCAATGCCCTGTACAACTGCAGCAGAACCTCCCTGCTCCTATACTCAAATCCCCTCGCTATGAATGCCAACATACCATTCGCTTTCTTCACTGCCTGCTGCACCTGCATGCCTACTTTCAATGACTGGTGTACCACGACACCCAGGTCTCGTTGCATCTCCCCTTTTCCTAATCGGCCACCATTCAGATAATAGTCTGCTTTCCTGTTCTTGCCACCGAAGTGGATAACCTCACATTTATCCACATTATACTGCATCTGCCATGCATTTGCCCACTCACCTAATCTATCCAAGTCACTCTGCAGCCTCCTAGCATCCTCCTCACAGCTAACACTGCCCCCCAGCTTCGTGTCATCCGCAAACTTGGAGATGTTGCATTCAATTCCCTCGTCCAAATCATTAATATATATTGTAAATAGCTGGGGTCCCAGCACTGAGCCTTGCGGTACCCCACTAGTCACTGCCTGCCATTCTGAAAAGGACCCGTTTATTCCTACTCTTTGCTTCCTGTCTGCCAGCCAGTTCTCTATCCACATCAATACTGAACCCACAATACCGTGTGCACATGCAACTAATGACCAGCAGGGGAAACATCAATTGAATTGAATTGAATACATTTTATTAGCCAAGTATGTATACAAACAAGGAATTTGCCTTGGTGCTTTGTTCGCAAGTAACAACACGACATACAGTATACAATTAAGAATAAAACATTATAAATGAAACATGTGAAGAATTAAAATGTTGAAGGTATAGAAATCAATATTCATACCGTAGATTGACACAAAATGCTGGAGTAACTCAGTGGGACAGGCAGCGTCTGTGGAGAGAAGGAATGGGTGACATTTCTGATGGCGACTCTTCTTCAGGGTCAATATTCATACTGCTGGATTTTAAGCGAAATATGAGGTGCTGTTCATCCTTATTTTGGAAACATTGTTCGTGAAGTTCGTAGAGTTTCTGCCTTACAGTGCTTTCAGCACCGGAGACCCGGGTTCAATCCCGACTACGGATGCTTGTCTGTACGGAGTTTGTACGTTCTCCCCGTGACCTGCGTGGGTTTTCTCCGAGATCTTCGGTTTCCTCCCACACTCCAAAGACGTACAGGGGTATGTAGGTTAATTGGCTTGGCGTATGTGTAAAAGTGGCCCTAGTGTGTATGGGATAATGTTAATGTGCGGGGATCGCTGGTCGGTGCGGACTCGGTGGGCTGAAGGACCTGTTTCCACGCGGGATCTATAAAATAAACTAAACTAAAGTGTGATGTTCCCCCTGCTGGTCATTAGTTGCATGTGAATCTGCCCTAACACTGAGCCTAATCCCGTTGACTGGACATTGGAGCCACTTTTATTTTGGGACCCATATTTGAGGAGGAGTGTGCTGGCACTGGAGACTGGAAAGGGTCCAGAGGAGATATACGAGGATGATCTCAGGGATGATTGGGTTAGCATATGATGAGCTTTTGATAGCACTGGGCCTGTTCTCGATGGGGGTTTGAAGGATGAGAGGGGGACATCATTGAAACTTACCAAATAGTGAAAGGCATGGATAGAGTAGATGTGGAGATGATGTTTCCACTAGTGGGAGAATCTAGGACCAGAGGGCACAGCCTCAGAGTAAAAGGACATCCCTTTAGAAACATGAGGAGGAATTTCTTTAGTCAGTAGGAGGTGAATCTGTGAAATTCATTACTGCAGACGTCTGTGGAGGCCAGGTTATTTGGTATTTTTAAAGTGGAGATTGATTGATTCTTGTTTAGTAAGGGTGTCAAAGGATATGGGGAGAAGGCAGGAGAATGGGGTTGAGAGGGATAGATCAGCCTTGATTGAATGGCGGAGTAGACTTGATGGGCCGAATGGCCTAATTCTGCTCCTATGTCATGAACAATGGATGGCTAGACGTAATAAAGTGGGAGAAAAGATGTGAGTAAACATGTAAACTAAACAAAAGGATTGCACAGGCTTTCACTAATATGTATAAAGCGATTAGCAAAAAACCAAGACAATGAGTTAGAGCTGGGAAAGATATACCCACAGTTCTTCTCATCTCACCTGTGAAGCCCAGCCAGTACATGAGAAGCCTGGGGATTAAAAAAAAAAATCTGTTAAAAGTTATAATCTTGACTTAATCAAATGTTCTTTCATCCTTCTTCACTGGCACTACAGTGCATGATTTTCTTGCTTCTGACGAGCTTTGCACATGCACCATCTCACCACACGATGGCACAATCTCCACTTCCTTGCCAACCACATCAAAACTAAATAAGGGAAGGAAGGGGTGAAGACAGACACAAAAAGCTGGAGTAACCTCAGCAGGTCAGAAGGATGAAGCGGAATCAAGACTATTTCACTGAATTGCTTTTAGTCAAATAGATTCCAGATTCACCTAACTAAATCAGCACAACCACTTTCGACACAAGGGTGCAAAGGAAAAGAACTTGCCACATGTGTAAGGGTTAACATTAGGTAAGCAACTATGTAGGTGTTATTGCAAGTGTATAAAATGTTCTAGCTTGGTTAAATCGCTGAGGCATCCTGTTTGTTAACACGTCGCACGGTTTATGGCTGATCGCATCCGTCTGATATCAGCAACCGGCGTTCAAAGCTTTGATCTGTTAAGAAGAACATCTTGCCACATGGACTGCCCTTTGTTCCCAAGAATAGAGAGGACACATAGGTCACGACGGACACGACGGACACGGAGGACACACAGGTCCCGAAAGACACATAAAATATATAGGACATTGTAAACTTGCCATATAAGGCAGCGATGGAAAAGTACTGGCACATGTATTACGGGTATAAAGTGTGTGTGTATGAGAGTTTTCAGAGAGAGAGGCTACACTAGCTGCCTGAGCGTTTCTAAATGCTCCGGTGCCTAGGCTCTCTCCCACCTGGGTGAGTAAAATAAAGAGGTTAAACGAACTCGGTCGTCTGACTGTTTCTGTTAATAGGTCACTAACTACAACACACGTTCCACGTTAGACACAGAAGATAGAACAAACACACGACCAGTCACGTGTATGGAGATACAGTGAAAAGCTTTGTTTTCCATGCTACCCAAATAGATTTGATGCAATGAGGCACGGTGGCACAGCGGTAGAGTTGCTGCCTTGCAGCGCCGGAGACCCGGGTTCGATCCTGACCAAGGGTGCTGTCTGTACGGAGTTTGTACCTTCTCCCCGTGACCTGTGTGGGTTTTCCCCCCAAGATCTTTGGTTTCCTCCCACTTGCCAAAGATGTACAGGTTTGTAGATTCATTGATTTGGTAATAGTGTAAATTGTCCCTAGTGTGTGTAGGATAGTGTTCACGTGCAGGGATTGCTGGTCGGCGCGAACTCGGTGAGCCGAAGGGCCTGTTTCCGCGCTGTATCTCTAAACTAAACTGAACTACCATATGTAAATACAATCAAGTCAAACTGAAGTACAATAGATAGAGCAAATGGGAAGATACAAAGTGCAGAATATAGTTCTCAGCATTGACAAAGACCAATGCTCACAATGGGACAGAGGTGACTCGGGCAGAATCCTAGTTGACGAAAAGATCACTCATTAGCCCGATAACAGAGGGAAAGTAATGTACCCGAGTTTGGTGGTGTGCGCTTGCAAGCTTCTGTACCTTCTGCCAGAAAATGGCAAGAAGAAGGAATGATTGGGATGGGACAAGTCTTTGATTATGTTGGCTGCTTTTCAAAGGCTCTGTGAAGTGTAGATGGAATCGATGGTGGAGATAGACACAAAAAGCTGGAGTAACTGAGCAGGACAGGCAGCATCTCTGGAGAAGGAATGGGTGACGTTTCGGGTCGAGACCCTACTTCGTTTGGTCCGTGTGATAGAAACATGGAACCATAGAAAATAGGTGGAGTAGGCCATTTGGCCCTTCGAGCCAGCACTGCAATTCAATATGGCTATGGCTGATCATCCAAAATCAGTACCCCGTTCCTGTACCTCAATTAGCCCCAAGAACTATATTGAACTCTCTCTTGAAAACATCCAATGAATTGGCCTCCACTGCCTTCTGTGGCAGAGAATTCCACAGATTCACAACTCTCTGGGTGAAAATAAATGTCCTCATACAACTCTCTGGATGAAAAAGTTTTTCCTCATGATGGACTGGGCTACATACACAACGCTCGGTATAGATTACAGACTTGATTATGCTCAATGGCAAAGCACCCAGAGCTTTGTGAGACACAGAATTCCAAAGAAGCCCACTGGGTGAAGAAAATCTTTCCTCAGCAATATCAAAGAGCCAATTTCTTTTTCAGGGACTGTGCGACTCTGACTTTCCCTTTACAGAGCTGAGACTCGCCAATCAAGGAAACAGATTAAATAAATAGGAAAACTCAGCTGCATCTGGATGCAGTGATAAACAGAGAAGGCAAAAAGGTGCAAATGGTGGAATGTGATAAGGAAAGAAGAGGGATTGAAAAGTACGTGGAAGGGAGAGATGGTGGGTGGATGGGAAGAGGTGTAGAGAAGGGTGAGAGATGAGTGGATGGAGGTGGAGGTGGGGAAAGGAATTGCTTGTTGGAAACGTGGAGCTGGGTGGGAGGAGGGTTGTCAGCTACCCAGGTGGAATACACGGTCTGGTCTCACTCCAGCAGTGGAGTCCAAGACAGAAGGATGACAAGGAAATGGGAAGAGGAATTACAATGGCCTGCAGCCAATAGCTCCAGCATGCCCTGGCCAAATGGCGCAAGTGTTTGGTAAAATGGTCACCTAGTCTATGCACGGTCCATGACATTCGGCTCACTCAATGTGGCCTTCTCCACATCGGTGAGACTAAGTGTAGACTAGGCGAGATCCAAGTGCACACCTCCTGCTCCACCCCCACCCTCCCAACAGGCCTCTTCACCTCCTCCATTTGCTCAACTCCACCCCACCCAATGATGGGTGCCCTATTTTTCCTATCTTCCCCCACTTCATTCTCAAAGTCATTACAAGGTCAGATGTCCACTCCAGGAGCAAGAAAGGAAATTGGCAAATTCTAAAGAGGTTTGTCCGCAAGTTTGCATCGAGATCCAGTTCAAAGGTTTATTTCATCTTGAAGGAGCTCCACCAGCCTTTGCAGGAAAGACATTAAGGCAATCTTAACTGCCTTGATTGCTCATCATATTGACTCACTTGCCCATTGGGACCACCTTAGAATTTTTTTTTCCTGAGGTAAAATATTCTGGCAAACATCTCATGGAGAATGGCTGCGATTTTTCAGTCAATATTCTTTAGTCAAAGGGTGGTGAATCTGTGGAATTCATTGCCACAGACAGCTGTGGAGGCCGTCAATGGATATTTTTAAGGCAAAGATAGATAGATTCTGGATTAGTACAGGTGTCAGAGGTTATGGGGTGAAGGCAGGAGAATGGGGTTAAGACAATAGGTGCAGGAGTAGGCCATTCAGCCCTTCGAGCCACCATTCACTGTGATCATGGCTGATCATGCACAATCAGTACCCCGTTCCTGCCTTCTCCACATACCTTGACTCCGCTATCATTAAGAGCTCTACCTAACTCTCTCTTGAAAGCATCCAGAGAATTGGCCTCCACTGCCTTCTGAGGCGGAGAATTCCACAGCTTCACAACTCTGAGTGAAAGTTTTTCCTCATCTCCGTTCTAAATGGCCTACCCCTTATTCTTAAACTGTGGCCCCTGGTTCGGGACTCCACCAACGTCGGGAACATGTTTCCTGCCTCTAACGTGTCCAATCCCTTAATAATTTGATATGTTTCAATAAGATCTCCTTTCATCCTTCTAAATTCCAGAGTATACAAGCCCAGTCGCTCCAGTCTTTCAACGTACAACAGTCCTGCCATTCCGGGAATTAACTTTGTGAACCTACGCTGCACCCCCTCAATGGCAAGAATGTCCTTCCTCAAGAAAAGATAGATCAGCCAATGATTGAATGGCGGAGTGGACTTGATGGGCCAACTGGCGGAATTCTGCTCCGAGAACTTATGAATATCAAATGCTCACTCATTACATGAGGCTTTCCTGTGAAACATTTCAGCTTATGCACTGGAATTTTAATACAGCAGCATCAACATTGCAGAACCACAAGTGAAACAGATTCTAAGGCAGTCGTTAATTTAATAATAATTATGTACACAAAAGAACATAAAAAGAATTAAGAACACAAAAAAAAGAGAAAGAATTAAGAACATTTAAAACAATCCAATATGATATCTGAAATCTGGAAGAATGTGACTGCATTTGCTAATTTTATTTTTCAGTGTCAATTAGGTGGATTACAAAAATTAAGGCTTACTGCATTAAAAATTGACATACACTTCATGAACATGCCTTCATTTTTTTCTGGTGGGTTTAATGGACATTGCGGGTAGGAATTTTACAGCATTTTATGTGTCCCAATATTGATTTCCTTTGGTATCATTGAGTTTAGCTTCTGGAGGATTCAAGATGGCTCCTTGATTTTTGAGTTTATTTTTTTGCTTGCTCGTCGCCTAGCAGCCCAATTTTCTTTTTTAATAATAGTCTATGTTGACAGTCTAAACATTTTGGTTAAAAATAATCTGGATTAATAGGGTCAAAAGGGTTTGCACCAAGGAAAATGCCTTCAAGTCAAGTTGATAGCCCAAGTTAATTTTCCTTCCAAGGCTCATTAAGCCTAAAGTGATTGTGTTGCAGATTTCTAGCTGCTAGCCTTCATTATAGTTCCACATTCATTCCAGTTCAATAACAAGTTGCACCATTTGCCGCAGCTGCATTATTGTAAATTTTGTTTGCATCTTTAGGCCGCATTTCCAAGTATTATTTGTGCCTTGAGTGATCATCCAAACACAAGATCACTTTTACAAAAATGATAGCCAGGAATGCAACATTTTAGTTAGCATTGTGTTACACCTTATGATTTAACTGTAGAATAGTCAGTCATAGAATCATACAGCATGGAAACAGGGCCTTCAGCCCATCCTGCGCACACCAACCAACGTATCCCAACTACAATTGTCCCTCCTGCCTGCGAGAGGGACAAGTACCAGCACTTGTACCCGTCTAATTGTTTCTTTGCAATAGTCCCAGCCCCAACTACCTCCTCTGGCAGCTCGTTCCATACACCCATCACTCTCTTTGTGAAAAAGTTACCCCTCAGATTCCTATTAAATCATTTCCCTTAAATGTTACCCAAACCTTCAATCTTAGAAATTGAGGCCCATTTAGAAACTCGTGCGTACCACAGATGCAGTTTTGTCCCATTGAATAATATTGGTTAGGAAGATCCAGAAATGTGGGCGTCTCTCAGATTAAAATGCATTCAAGAGAGAGCTGGATAGAGCTCTTAAGGATAGCGGAGTCAGGGGGTATGGGGAGAAGGCAGGAACGGGGTACTGATTGAGAATGATCACCCATGATCACATTGAATGGCGGTGCTGGCTCGAAGGGCCGAATGGCCTCCTCCTGCATCTATTGTCTATTGAATACTATTTTACAGTGGAGATATTATATTTAAATACTGGCACTTAAAGCACAAGCATTAAAAAAATCAACAACTTTTTTTCAACATTTTCTGGGACAAAGTCTCATCAGCCAACTCTATTGCAAAAGAAAATGATCGAACTAGTGTAAAAAAAATACTCATGCTGTTTCAATTATATGACAGGATCATGAATACAGACGAGAGTCCAGAACTCGTGACCGACTAGTCTACCGTATTTTATCTTCCACTTCTAACCCCTTACCTCTTCCCAAAATGAAAATGATTAGTAATAACAGTAGAGCATTTGATAGCATTAATATTGAGAAGAATAATCAAAAATCTGAAATGCTTTACAATTTCCAGTCCAAATAATATACAGAATCACCAAAAAAACCCTTTGGTTATCACTTAAATGTAAAACTAAATTAGATTGCATACTACATGCAGTTGTATATAAAAAGGTTCTTGCAAACTACTGCATCAGCTTCTGTCGGCCCCTCTATCCTGCATAGATTTGGGTTAAAGTACACGTTACTTGCGTATTTCCACATATTTTCTGAAGGATGGGCAATATGTTTAGCTTCCAAAGCTAAAATTGCCCGCATCGTCACTTTGCTCACTAAATTGAACTGAAATCGTCATTGGCAGAATTTTTTGTAATATGTTCATTAAAACCTACAGTTGCAATTATTTTTATAGCCAAAATCTGGAGCATTTAGACCCATATTAGGAGCATTTAGACGCATATTTAGACCCATATTAGGAGCATTTAGACCCAAATAGGAGCATTTAGATTCGCAAGTGGTAAAGAGAAGCTCCGAATTGTCAATTGTATTGAACACTCTGCCTTATTATCCATCTCTAATACTTGATAAGAATTGACCAACATCGTTTTAATATTTTTTCCAGCTCTCTGTTATATACTCAACACCAATGGCCAAAGCACACTGTGGGGGAGGGGGCACTCTAGTTTAGAATCCTCTGCCCAGGGGATAAGTCTGTTTGTTTGTTTGTTTGTTCATTCATTTGTTCCGGTGAACATGGCAGCCAGCCAACAGTCGCTTGTCTTTTTCTTTTTGTTTTCACTTTAAAATTCAAGTGTTTGTGTACATTGTGTTGTGACTGTCGGCAAACCAACTTCCCCTCCGGGGATGAATAGTTTTTTATCGTATCCTATCGTAAATGATATAGGATAATAGATATGGTGCAGTTGAACAAGGGTCTCGACCCAAAATGTCACCTATTGCTTTTTTCCAAGAGATGCTATCTGACTGGCTGAGTCACTTCAACTTTTTGTGTCTATCGTGGGTCATCGGCTATCTCTCCAATCCCCTTTCTCCCACTTTAAGCCTCTATGCACAACATAGTTCACGTGCACCTCGTCTACTGTTCCCAATGTGTCAAAAGGGAAAAACCCCAAAGGAGATTGAAGGGGCAAGCTTTTCCACACAGAAGGTCGTGGTTGACTGGAGTGGGCTGCCAGAGCAAGAGGCAACGGCAGATACATTCAGTGTTTAAAAGGCATTTGTGCAGATACTTCAATGGGAAAGGAGAAAAGAAGTATGGGGCTAATGTAGACTAAGGAGATTAGTGTAAATAGGTTGGTTATCATGTTTGGCTTTGGGATATAGATAGATGTGATTGCCATATTGTAGTCTGGTCAGAATGCAAGAGGCTTCATCAGCAAAATACCACGTGTACATAAATGAATGAAATCAACTTCTGGATTACAGGCAACTCAACTGTCTCTATCCAAAGTGGGAAGAATCCCTGAAGTGCGAGTACACTTACAACAGCCCAACATCTTAGTTTCTCTTGCACCACAACTACGTATTGGGACTCTTAAGCCTAACAAATTTGACACATATGGAAACAGGTGGAAAATCTTTGTGGATTCATTTTGGAAGGTGAGAAGAGCATGGGAAAGCAGGATGCTTGTACGTACCTTGCTTTGGGGGCAATTCAACATTCAAAACCTTGACCCGAATTTGTGTTGACAGGACAATTTTATGTCTGATATTAAAAGAAAGCCAAGATAAGAGGATAGATTTTAAAAAAAATCCCTGACCTGCAGTTTACATGGTAAAACAGACGATTTTCCACGTTAGGAAAAAAATGTAGATAGCAAAAATCTGATGTAAAAAAGGTCAGACAGTATCTATACAAAGAGTCTTGACATTTCAGGCTCTAGACAACAGCATTGTGTGTTTTAATTTGCCCATCGTGATCCTCTGTCGCAGAGCCACACCCTTTAAACTCCAAATGTGACTTGGTCACAGAAACCAGTTTCCTTGACTATGGCGAAAACATCTCAACAATTAAGATTTTCACAACAGTTTAAAGAACAGTTGGGCGAGTGGGCAAATGCATGGCAGATGCAATATAATGTGGATAAATGTGAGGTTATCCACTTTGGCGGCAAGAACAGGAAAGCAGAGTATTACCTGAATGGTGACCGATTAGGAGAGGGGGAGATGCAACGTGACCTGGGTGTCATGGTGCACCAGTCATTGAAAGCAAGCGTGCAGGTGCAGCAGGCAGTGAAGAAGGCGAATGGTATGTTGGCATTCATAGCAAGAGGATTTGAGTTTAGGAGCAGGGAGGTTCTACTGCAGTTGTACAGGGCATTGGTGAGACCGCACCTGGAGTATTGTGTGCAGTTTTGGTCTCCTAATCTGAGGAAAGACGTTCTTGCCTTAGAGGGAGTACAGAGAAGGTTCACCAGATTGATCCCTGGGATGGCGGGACTTTCATATGAAGAAAGACTGGATAGACTAGGCTTGTACTCGCTGGAATTTAGAAGACTGACGGGGGATCTTATAGAAACGTATAAAATTCTTAAGGGGTTGGAGAGGCTAGATGCAGGAAGATTGTTCCCGATGTTGGGGGAGTCCAGAACCAGGGGGTCACAGCTTAAGGATAAGGGGGAAGTCTTTTAGGACCGAGATGAGAAAACATTTCTTCACACAGAGTGGTGAGTCTGTGGAATTCTCTGCCACAGAAGGTAGTTGAGGCCAGTTCGTTGGCTATATTTAAGAGGGAGTTAGATGTGGCCCTTGTGGCTAAAGGGATCAGGGGGTATGGAGAGAAGGCAGGTATGGGTTACTGAGCTGGATGATCAGCCATGATCATATTGAATGGCGGTGCAGGCTCGAAGGGCCGAATGGCCTACTCCTGCACCTATTTTCTGTTTCTATGTTTCTAAAGTGATCAAATTGTTGCAGATAACATGAAAATATTGGCCCAGTAAGAAACGTTTCTCTGTACACCTGCCTGTCCAGATAAATGACCTCTTTTGACACTAAACAAATCTTGCCAGTTTTGGTACTGCTTGCGGTAGTAAAATCTTGGGGTTCATAACTTCCTCCAGAATTTCAAGCATGAAGAGACCCAAGCCTATACTCCTGTGGAGCACTCATGAACAGTTTAGTTTAGTTTAGAGATACAGTGCGGAAACAGGCCCTTCAGTCCACCGAGTCTGCACCCACCAACGATCCCTGCACATTAACACTATCCTACACACACTAGGGCCAATTTTACATTTACCAAGCCAATTAACCCACAAATCTGTACGTCTTTGGAGTGTGGGAGGAAACCGAAGATCTCGGAGAAAACCCATGCAGGCCACTGGGAGAACATACAAACTCCAGTGGGACTAGGCTGTCGCCGACAGTTCACCGGGGTGTCGCGGGCATGATCGTGAGGAGACTTCCAAAAATCGTAGTGGATCTCAGCGCGTCGCTGAGAAATCATCCGGAGTGAAATTTCTCGGCGACAGCTGGCTTGTCGCCAGGTATCGTTGCTTATTGCGGGCGCTGTCGACTGCTGTCCCCAGGATTGCTAGGTTCTCTTAGATGCATTTAGAAGCACATTATTTTAAAATAAGTAGTCATTTCAAAATACCATAAAATACTTGATAACCAATTTATTTACCGTCAGGACATTTGACAGGTAGATTGGAGGCGACAGTTTGACGGTCAGATAAGCGTGGGAATTTCTTGATGTTTATGGCCATCAGCCATTACATTTAAAGTGGGCTCCCAACCCAGAAATGCATCTCCCATACATTTTCAAAGAATGACCACACACTTTTCACAAAAATCCACTTAACCACTTTTTAAATTATATTTTTTAATACAGCTATTAGTAAACTGGAAGTAAATCCAGTTTATGCCTTGTTACAGTGAAGCTTGGTTTTTAAGTAACCCATACAAGATGTTATAGTTCAAAACTCTCAAGTACTTACCGACTTGTCAGTGATTTCAGCGAAAATTAGGCCGCCGGAGAAGCATTGAGAGCGTGGGAATTTCGCAATGTTTCCGAAGACGCTGTAATCTCGACCTGACTCGGCATTGTCGTGGTCATTGTCGTCAGGTAAAAGAAAAGTTTGGCGATCTGCTACGACTTTGACAGTAGCCGGCAGTCGCCTTAAAATCACCTAAAGTGGGACAGGCCCTTTAGAAGTATGTACCTTTAGAATGGAGATGAGGGGAAATTTCTTTAGTCAGAGGGCTGTGAATCTGTAGAATCACTGCCACAGAAAGCTGTGGAGGCCAAGTCAATGGATATTTTTTTTAAGGCTAAGATTTACATTCTTGATTAGTACGGGTGTCAGGGGTTATGGGGAGAAGGCAGGAGATGGGATTAAGAGGGAAAGGTAGATCAGCCATGATTGAATAGCACACTCATCTAAGGGTGTCCAACCACGCATGAGTAAGGGTGGGGTAGTAGCTGGAAGGTTGTGCCCTGGTGTCAAATTAGCATTACATAATGATGTACATCTTTCTGGTCTTTATATTTACATTCACTGTTTGTGAATTATAGCCTTCACTAATATGGCACCAAGCCCATTTTGGCCAGTAAACTGCAATTTTGGACTTAAGGGCACACTCTGTCCAAAACAAGGGATCAATGCTCATATTCCAGCCTACAACATCACCATTGATCGGAATAGAATGCATCGGCTGCGACATGGAGTAACATAATCCAACTAATTCCATTTTGAGTTCTTGGTTTTCAAACACCATTCTTTCTTCAAAGTGAAAACCAAGATTGTCACTATTGGTTTTCCTGCAAAATATTAATGGGGCTCTGCAGAGCTTTGGGACAAAATGGAAAAGCAGTCGAAATTGGCTACAGTTCTTAATATAAATTAAACTTTAAACTCAACCTTATGAGCAAAGTTAATAATTTGTGGGGAGATAAGGGATTTAAATACAAAGATGTGAGTATACGTTATGATGCAACAGACAAAGCTTATTAGTTTGCATCCAGGGGAATTTGATTTGAGAAACTGAATTAAGCCCAAGTTATCAGAAGTGATTTTTTATAAATTCACCTGGGTGGAATATTTCTCAGTGATTTCACCGAGAGATTCATTGTTTTAAAAAGATCAATGATAAACTATTCCCTTTGCAATGCAGTCATAAAAATGGGATACAAAATTAACCTTTCTATGTCAGAAAATGTCCTTCTATGTCAGGAAAGCACCTTTCATACAAGGGTTTGTGAAAATCTCTCAGAAAGAGCAGTTGCGGCTTAAGAAACTAAATAATGATGCCTGACCATATAATCTATTGTAGAATGTATAAATAAAGTGGGTAAAAGGATTTGAGATACATAATATAATTGAGTGCTAGAATGCACATCAATAGCTGAATGACCATTTTTGCACCTATATTTTTGTATAGCAGATGCAAGCCAAATATGAACATATATTTCAGGGTTAAGTCACAGCAGAAATGTTGGAGCACCTATTCCTTCGACAATATTCCACTTGCTTCCCGAGGTATTCAGGTACCTTTCATTCAAAGGATGATGGTGATAAAGCAGAAGTGTTGGGCCACTTTGAGGACGACGACGACAACAGGAAAAAAGCCCATCACAAATAAACTCAATCTGGCTGCCACCCAATTTCCACGACAATGTTTCAATAAAGGTTGAGTGGATGCCAATTAGCAGAATGGAATTGAACCAATTCATCTCATTTGGGTGCCAATTGACACTCATCACTAATGCAATTTTAGTACAAAGCAGATACCTCAGCATAGACCAGAGATCGGCATTTGCACTTAATGGTCTGTGTGGCTTCAGGGAATCATTACCAGCCAGTAAGACCAAACTAAAAGAATTAAGTTTCCTGTAAACTTAATGCCACAAAGCGGATGGATGATAAGTCAGTCTGAAGAAGGGTCTTGACCCGAAACGTCACCCATTCCTTCCATCCAGAAATGCTGCCTTTTCCGCTGAGTTACTCCAGCAATTTGTGTCAATCTTGGATGATATGTTCCACTGGTGGCTACTTATTCCTTTCTCACCCCTCTTTCCGACACAAGGGGGATTTTTTTTGGAAAAAAAGGACTCTTACATTATTAATGCTACTGCAAAGCCAAACCATACAATTTATTTTAGTTGGAGGAACGGAAAACTGTATTTTTACGATTTCTCCCTGTTATACAGTGTACGGTGCATGTATTATTGAACTTTTCATTACAGCCAAGAACTTGTACTCTCCATATCGCCTGCCCCACATCTACCACAGCAGTGCAGAATTATTTGGTTACGACAGCATTATACCTTGAAAACTGAAAAAGATACCACCTGGGTTAGATTAACCCACAAAGAATGTCTGCTCAAACCAGATTTCTAAATTACCTCTTCATACTCTTCTGAAAAGCTGAGTTGGCAGCAAAGACAAACTTTGTTCTTTTAAACACAAATTTTGCAGAAGGCAATATTTCAGCTGATGATTACTTGTCGTCAAAAGCAAGTATTTTACAGCAGACAACATTCGCTCGAATCACGGCAGCTTGTTCGTCTAATGATTTACTATCTACAAAGCCCACAGACATTAAACCTATGAAGGTTACAGATTACATAAAGAAATGTTGATCTTAGATTGTAATGCAAAAAGGTTATATTTCATTTTGCCATCAGCCTGATTTATAATAAATCAAAATAATCAATTTTAGAAGTAACCCCTGCCAAATGGTACAGATTTGCCAGAACTAGACGCTAGAATTCTTGTTTAAAAAAAAAAACAGCAGTCACAGCACATCACAGAAATTCAATACTGAATCTGTATTAAGCTTATATCCTGCTTATTTTGACACAAATCATACCACTGGTAAACATTAGATTCAGTGATGGTGCAGGACGTGTCTGAACGATACCATTAAAACTTTTCCCCATCATTTTGTTTCAAAATGTAGTGCTAATTCTGTATATGCTTGGCAAAACCCAACAAGACAATAAGGCATTAACATTGAAGCATAAACACAGTCTGGAAAACAAGACACATCATGCTTGTAATTACTGCAAAATCTGTCATGAAATCATTGGAAAGGTCTCTTCTTTTTACAACTTGGGTGGAAAGAAGCTATCAAGCTCCTTGCCCGATCGAACATTCAAATCGTGTATTTGTTATCGCCGAATGGATGTGGCAGATACTTAGCAACAAAATGAGGATTTTGCATGAGTTTCCAGTCAACACTGACAAAATGTAGTAAATTAGTGTTGTGGACAAACAACACAGGCTGCCCTCCAGACAAACATTTACAACACAGTTAGCGGTGAAGCCTATATAATCTCAGTGCAAGTACGTCAAATCCAAAAGATGCCAGTTAAGCCTTTGGCTTTAGTAAGCTGCTTTTCATGTCATCAATCCACTCCGGATCAGCTGCGTCACAGCACCCGCGTTCTATGGAAGAGGAGCAGGAGGAGGCGGAGGATACGTTGAAGGCTGGGAGTGGGCTGGCTGGCATGGTGGAGGCGGTGGCGGTGGCAGCTGAACCACTGTCTGTGTGTTTGGGGAGGGTGGAGGTGTTGGACGTTTAAATTTGTCGGGGCTGTTGCTCCTTCGTGGGGAAGGCCTCTGAAAAACAAAAACGCACAGAAGGTTCACGCCCATGTTTTTTTTTAGAACAGTTCAAAATTACTGAAACTAGTAGTGGTGAACTAGCAGTCCTGCACTACTATCCACCTCATCAGGGACCCTCAGACTACCTTTGATTAGACAACTCAACTCCCTGGTTAACTCATCCCTTCCCACCCAAACCACCCCCTCCCCAGGTACCTTACCCGGCAACCGCAGAAGGTGCAACACCTGTCGCTATGCCTCTTCCCTCGACTCTGTCCAGGGACCCCGACAGTCCTTTCAGGTTCAGCAGAGGTTCACTTGCACCTCCTCCAACCTCATCTACTGTATCCATTGTTCTAGATGTTGACTCTTATACATCGGCGAGACCAAACGCAGACTGGTCAATCGTTTCGCGGAACACTTTTGCTCAGCCCGCCTGAACCAACCTGATCTCCCGGTTGCTGGACACTTCTCCTTCTGAATTCTCCTTCTGAATTCTCCTTCCCATTCCTACACAGACCTTTCTGTCCTCGCTCTCCTCCATTGTCAGTGTGAGGCTAAACGTAAATTGGAGGAATAGTATCTCATATTTCGCTTGGGCAGCTTGCAGCCCAGTGGTATGAATATTGATTTCTCTCACTTCAGGTAGCCCTGGCATTCCCTCTCTCTCTCTCTCTATCCCTCCCCCACCCAAGTGGCACTAGCTTCTCATTTTCACCCTACAAACAGTTTACAATTGCCCGTTTCCTTTATCATCGTTACCTTTTTGAATATCTTTCATTCATTGTTCTTTATCTCTCCACATCACCGTCTATATCTCTCCTTTCCCCTCTCCCTAACCAGTCTGAAGAAGGGTCTCGACCCGAAACGTCGCCCATTCCTTCTCTCCAGAGGTGCTGCCTGTCCCGCTGAGTTACTCCAGCTTTTTGTGTCTCTCTTTGATTGGACTTTACTGGCTTTACCCTGCACTCAAAGTTATTCCCCTTATCAGGTATCTGTACACTGCGAATGGCTCGTTTGTAATCATGTATTGTCTTTAGGCAGGCTGGTTAGCATGTAACAACAGCTTTTCACTGTACCTTGACAATAAACTAAACTGAAATGAAAAGCACCCCCTTACAGAAAAGGTTATCCCACAGAATTAAGACAAAAAATAGACAAAGGTCAATTGAAAATCTGTGTACATTAAGCTTTGTAAATCTTGACTCTTCAGTTAAAGATAACGTAAATGATCCTATTGTATTTTAATTGCTAACACAATCCATCCAGATTTTCGACTGACTCCTCAATTAATGGGTCCAAATTTTCAGTCGGCAGCACTTCCCACTGACATAAAAACCATCACACATTGATCTGCTAGCAAGTGCTCACTGAACATTAACGGCAGAGCCATGTTTAATGCAATAACATTACATGGGGGTGCCAGAAACCCCAACAAACAGTACGGCACGGGAAACAGGTCCTTCCACCCACAACGTCTGTGCCGAACATAATGCCAAATTAATTTCCACTCCCTGCACCTGATCCATATCCCTCCATTCCCTGATGTGACTATCCAAAAGCATCTTAAAAGTCACTATCGTATCTGCTTCCGCCACCACCACTTGCAGGATATTCCCGCCACCCACCATCGTGTAAAAAAACTCCCCCCCCCCCCCCACACATCGCCTTAAAGCTGTGCCCTCTAGTTTTTGACATTTCCAGCCTGGGAAAAAGTTCTATCTATGCCTCATATTTTTATATGTTGCTATCAGGTCTCATCTCAATCTCTGATGCACCAGAGAAAACAATGCAGGTTTGATCAACTTCTCATTGAAACTAGGTGCAGGAGGAGGCCATTCGGCCCTTCGAGCCAGCACCGCCATTCATTGTGATCATGGCTGATCATCCACAATCAGTAACCTGTGCCCAACTTCTCCCTATATCCCTTGATTCCACTAGGCCCCAGAGCTCTATCTAACTCTCTCTCAAATTCATCCAGTGATTTGGCCTCCACTGCCCTCTGCGGCAGAGAATTCCACAAATTCACAACTCTCTGGGTGTAAAAGTTCCTTCTCACCTCAGTTTTAAATGGCCTCCCCTTTATTCTAAGGGGACACTGTGGCCCCTGGTTTTGGACTCCCCCAACATTTGGAACATTTTTTCCTGCATCTAGCTTGTCCAGTCCTTTCATAATTTTATATGTCTCTATAAGATTCCCTCTCATCCTTCTAAACTTATAGTTAATTATCTCTAATCCCGTGTTCTCTTCTGATTGATTCGGTGATTAATGTAATTATGTGTGTGCATCTCTTTAATCTTCAATTTTTAGAATGGAGCTTTGAATTCACCCTAATTTGCCCACGCTGTCCATTATTCTGAAGCGTAAACATTTTCCAAGAGTTGAAATTCAGACACATTCAGCGGGCAGGATTTTACAGGACCCCTCACACGTCCTGTTCTCTGCGTTTGAGTGGCTCCCCTCAGGACCCCGGCTTGGCTGCCCAGAATGTAGCACACAGAGAAGGACAACCTTTGTCCCCAAGGCTGTTCAGCTCCTCAACTCCCAACCACCCCATGTCCCACTGCTTACCCTGCTAATCTCCCCCCCCCCCCAATAGTTTTTGTACTACTCTACGTGCCTTTGTAAATTGCCCCACGTGGACAAATAAAGTGTTTGAACTTGAACAAAAACAAGTAAGACTTTAGATAGTTCCTCTGTCCCTCTCTTCCCCTCCCCCTTCCCAGTTCTCCCTCTATCTTCCTGTCTCCACCTATATCCTTCCTTTGTCCCGCCCCCCTGACATTAGTCTCAACCCGAAACGTCACCCATTCCTTCTCTCCCGAGATGCTGCCTGACCTGCTGAGTTACTCCAGCATTTTGTGAATAAATACCTTCGATTTGTACCAGCATCTGCAGTTATTTTCTCACTAGGCTTCAAATGATTGTTAACCCTGACTCTTTTAATTTTTCATAACCCTCTGCCATTCTCAATGTAATTTTTCATCATGACTTCAAACCACAAAACTTCAATAATGTAAATACATATTGATATTCATATTTTAATATCTTACCGCAATGCCATGAGAAGTTCCCATATGCTGTACGTGAAGACCAGGCGAGGTGTAGTAGGACATTCCAGCACGTGTCAAGGTCGCGGGCGGTGTAAAACCAACACTGTGGCTTGCAAAAGATAGACCTAGAAAATATGTACAATAGATCATTTTCTTTTTTTTTTCTAGTTTAAAAATCAATAAGGTTTTTGAAAGCACGATCTCGCTTCAACTGAAGGGGTTCTTTGAAGATGACATTAGATTCCCCAGAATGCCTTGACAAATTGCCGGTGTACAAACTGCTAAATGCTGTCATTAATAGTTTCATTTGAGCAACTTTGGGTTTCAGAGAAAGTTGACCGATTTAAAATACTGGAGAGTAATATTTTAAATCCCTAATGGACACAGCCAAATAGTTAAACAGCTGTCACACAGATTTTTGGCATATATATTCCCAACTGCACCCCTTGTGTACTCAAGTGTGTCATTCTCCGAAATCCTGCTAAGTAAACATCCTTTAGTTAAGAAAGTGGCTGTAAATATTAATGCCTATAGCTATGTTCACCCAAGTACTTTCTCATTTCCCAAAGTACATAATAATATAGATAAATGTGAGGTTATCCACTTTGGTGGCAGAAACAAGGAGGCAGATTATTATCTCAATGGAGTTAGGTTAGGTAAGGGGGAGATGCAGCGAGACCTGGGTGTCCTTGTACACCAGTCACTGTAAGTTGGCGTGCAGGTACAGCAGGCAGTGAAGAAAGCTAATGGGATGTTGGCCTTCATAATAGGATTTCAGTATAGGAGTAAAGAGGTTCTTCTGCAGTTGTATAGGGCCCTGGTAAGACCATATCTGGAGTATTGTGTACAGTTCTGATCTCCTAATTTGAGGAAGGACATCCTTGTACTTGAGGCAGTGCAGCGTAGGTTCACGAGATTGATCCCTGGGATGGCGGGACTGACATATGAGGAAAGATCGAAAAGACTGGGCTTGTATTCACTGGAGTTTAGAAGGATGAGAGGGGATCTTATAGAAACATAAAATTATAAAAGGACTGGACAAGCTAGATGCAGGAAAAATATTCCCAATGTTGGGCGAGTCCAGAACCAAGGGCCACAGTTTTAGAATAAAGGGGAGGCCATTTATAACTGAGGTGAGAAAAAAATTGTGGACTTCTCTGCCACAGAGGGCAGTGGATGCCCTCACTGGATGGATTTAAGAGAATTTTCTAAATCAAAAATCACAGGATGGATTTAAGAGAGAGTTAGATAGAGCTCTAGGGGCTAGTGGAATCAAGGGATATGGGGAGAAGGTAGGCACGGGGTATTGATTGGGGACGATCAGCCATGATCACAATGAATGGCAGTGCTGGCTCGAAGAGCCGAATGGCCTCCTCCTGCACCTATTTTCTATGTTTTTCTATTACAGTTACCATATGCAGGTCCACCACAGATTTCCCGGCATCCTTGGTTCCAGAGCCTTTCTGGATTATCTGTTTTGCTGGACCAGAGGTGCCAGAACAGCCCATCTAGGTTCAAGATACCGTAATTGTTCTACCCACTTGGCCACTGAGGCAAGTCTCTCTGAAAATTCACACTTTTGTCCTTTTTAAATTATTTATCTGAAGATATTACTGAAAGGGACGATGATACTGTGGTTGAGTTGTATGAATGACAATAAAAGTACAATACACACCAGGAGATATAGGCCTGCTGGAACTTGGAGATGGTGTGTAGGGGATAGGGCTGGATACAGTGCGAGGTCTGAGTCCTTGGGCAGACATCTCATTGAAGTATCTGGAAAAGTAGTATTGACTTAGTAACTGTGCAAGACAACAATGACACCCAAATTACACATCGCCAAATATCAGACATAAGAGTTAATCAGAATGTTGCATTTACACCCAGATTCATTTCAGCAAAATTAATCTGTACAATTTATGTTGTGGGTTTTTCTAACTTAAAGATAAGAGCGCTAATGCTCATCAACTAAATATTAAGCAAAGAAAATGAAGCTGGCCAACTTTAAGCAAAGATGGCCATGTGATTAGAAAAAACGCGTCAGAAGTATCAGGCAGAGATCATCAAAACGAAGACAAAGCTTTGACCTGCCCTGGGCAGGCAATGGCATTATCCTCACAAGCAGTGATCTTTGAGGTGGAAGTTTAGGGGGTGCGGTCAAAGCCAAAATTTAACTGGACAAAATGTGTTGGGAGGAACTGCAGATGCTGGTTTGTCCTAAATATAGAATCAAAGTGCGGGAGTCACTCAGCTGGTCAGGCTGCATCTCTGGACAAAAAGGAGGGTGACGTTTCCTTGGAACCTCAGTCTGAAGAAGGGTTCCGATCCAAAACGTCATCTATCCTTTTTCTCAAGAATCTGAAGGGTTCTGATCCGAAATTTCACCCATCCTTTTTCTCCGGAGATGCCGCCTGACCTGCTGAGTTACTCCAGCACTTTGTGTCTATCTCAACTGGACGAGCCACAAAGGTTATTACAGCAGCAAGTGGTCCAATTAAGGCCGAAAGGTTATAGAACTGAACTAAAGGAAAAGATTAAAGATGTAATCGATAACGGGCATTAAGCATCTGGGGGCTGGGAGAATCCCCAATTTAAAAGGAGAATTAAGATACTGATAAAGAAAAGGCAAGGGTTTCCCTTTCCCCTGACTCTCAGTCTGAAGAAGGGTCTCAACCCGAAATGTTACCTATTCATTTTCTCCAGAGATGCTGCCTGACCCGCTGAGTTACTCCAGCTTTTTGTGTCTATCTTTAGAATACATGAGTAATTGCAAATGAAACAACTATTTGTTGGCAATGTAACATCTGTGATGTGCCAGAAGAATTAATTGCTCTGGTCCAGTCATGGGAATGAATAAAGAGGTGGCGTTGGATGGAAAAAAACACTGATGAGGAAATTGGGAGGCACATTCACCCTTGTATAGCATGTTAGCCAATTAGAAGTTGCAGTGTGGGGACAGGCAGAGGAAAAAATATCTTGGGAGACAACTTGAACTGCGCAAACCTTTCATCGTCCATTTCTAAACTGGACTCGCTTTCAGACAGCTGTCTGCAGAGGGCTTCTCTCCTTTCCATTTCCCGTTGCAGTTTACGCTGGAGCCTCAGGTTCTCTTCCCTCATGTGACGTTCTTCTTCTAAATATTGTGCCATTTTCTCTGTATCTGTAAATTTAGAAATGAGTAAATGCATCAATGAAAGAGCCTTCTTGATTTTATAGCTGGAACCAAAGTAGGCAGATATTAATGCAAAATTAGTAAATTGCTAGAAAGACAAAAACATCAAGAACATGTTAGTGACAAGAATGTGACTGAAGATCGAGGGGCGGAACGGTGGCGCAGTGGTAGAGTTGCTGCCATACAATCCTGACTAAGGGTGCGGCCTGTACGTAGTTTGTATGTTCTCGACGTGACTTGCGTAGATTTTCTCCGGGATTTCCTGTTTACTCCTACACTCGAAGGACAAGTTCACAAGTCATAGGAGAAGAATTAGGCCATTCGTCCCACCAAGTCCACGCCGCCATTCAATCATAGCTGATCTCTGCCTCTTAATCGCATTTACCTGCCTTCTCCCCGTAACCCTTGACACCCATTCTAATCAAGAATTTGTCTATCGCTGCCTTAAAAACATCCACCGACTTGGCAAATGGTTCTTCATCTTCCTAGTTTGGAATGGAGGTATGGACCAATTAGATGTCCATGGCAAGAATGAGCCTGTTGAGACCTGGAAACTGGCCGGATGAAGTAGGAAGAGACTGGAGATGGAGTGTAGTAAATGAGTCAAGCTTGGAATAAATAAGTTGTTTAAAAAAGAACAGGCTGAAATGTTGAGTCTACCAGGACAATCCTGTTTGTGGATCTTGGGGAGAAAATGAAAGGTGGGTTGTGTGCAGCTGGGAGGATTATGATACCACAGAGGGATTGTCAAATGGTGTCTATCTGGGAAATAATGGTAGCTATTAGGGTTATGATCCGGTGGGGTATGTGGAGGGGTCATGGAACTGGTGCAGAGGTTCTGAAATATGACGGGCAATTTGCCAAACAAGCAGCACTGCCCTATCTGCAGTTTTGATAGACTCCTGATAAGCAGTGTTTGCAAATTCACAGTGTAATAGCTTGGAGCAAATAAGTGCATTGATAAACAAAAATGAGATCGCCAACGTAAGCTGACAATTCATGCCAAATACATCTTGAAAAGGCAAGAGTGAAAGGGCAAGCGTGGGAAAGTCTAGGACTAGCCTCAGAATTAAAGGAAATTCTTTTAGGAAGGAGATGCGGAGACATTTCTTTAGTCAGAGGGTGTTGAATCTGCAGAATTCTTTGGCACAGAAGGCTGTGGAGGCAAAGTCAGTGGATATTTTTAAGGCAGAGATAGATTTTTGTGCAAGGAGAAAATGCAGATGCTGGTTTAAACTGAAGATTGACACAAAAAGCTGGAGTAACTCAGCGGGACAATCCAGATGTCAGATGTTATGGGGAGAAGGCAGGGGAATGCAGTTAGGAGGGAGAGATAGATCAGCCATGATTAATGTCAGAGTAGACTTGATGGGCTGAATGGCCTAATTCTCCTCCTATCACTTATGACCTTAAGAGGCCAGGGGAAGGTGTCCATGTGGACACCGAATTCTGAAGCCAGGTTGTAGAGTCTAACCAGTTGAGATGGGGGAAGATTGTAGTGACTACAGTACGATGACTACAGGGGCAGCCTAGTGGTGCAGTGGTAGGGTTGCTGTGCTACAGCACCAGAGACCCGGGTTCGATCCTGGCCACGGGTGCTGTCTGCACAGAGTTCATACGTTCTCACTGAGACCATGTGGGTTTCCTCCCACATCCCAAAGAGGTGCAGGTTTGTGGGCTTAGTCGGCATCTGTAAATTATCCGTGGTTTGTAGGATAGAACATAGTGCAGGGGTGGGTGTTGGTTGGCGTGGACTCGGTGAGCCAAAGGGCTGTTTCCACGTTGTATCTCTGAAGTAAACTAAAGTAGAAAAACAGAGATGGCCCATTTCATGCCAGTAGCTCGCGATGAATATTTCAGTGAGTAGTCAATGACCGAAATGATTTTATAGTATAAGAAAATAACTGCAGATGCTGGTACAAATCGACGGTATTTATTCACAAAATGCTGGAGTAACTCAGCAGGTCAGGCAGCATCTCGGGAGAGAAGGAATGGGTGACGTTTCGGGCCTGAAGAAGGGTCTCGACCCGAAACGTCACCCATTCCTTCTCTCCCGAGATGCTGCCTGACCTGCTGAGTTACTCCAGCATTTTGTGAATAAATACCTTCAAAATGATTTTATAGAATCACTTGAGTGCATAGAAAGCGATTGGGTTAAAAAATAATTCACACCTCTGCGACGTGATGATAGAACTTACGCTGTAACTGGGCTGCTCGTAGTTGCTTTTTTAGCCTCTCCACCTCATTCTTCAAAAATCTGATATGTCGCATCATGTTTTCTGGAGAGTCTATTTCCATGGAAATGTCCCTCGGTGACGGTGGGGCTGACACAGGCTGGTCGAGCTTCTCCTGCAGAATTCTAGATTAAGAAATACTTAAGTAAGCCACAAAAACATGTATACATTGTTAAAAAAACAAATGCACAAAATAAGCCTTAATCAACAAAAACACAGAAAAGCAGGCAAAGTCAGGCAATAATCTGATTTTCAGACAAATTACAACAGAAATACTTAAAATTGATATTGACACCCACTAGTATATTTCTGAAGAAGGGTCTCGACCCGAAACGTCACCCATTCCTTCTCTCCTGAGATGCTGCCTGACTTGCTGTTACTCCAGCATTTTGGGAATAAATACCCACTAGTATATTGGTACGCTGAAGGGAAGAAAGATCATGTGATGAGTAGAATTAGGCCATTCGGCCCATCAAGTCTACTCCGCCATTCAATCATGGCTGATTTATCTCTCCCTCCTAACCCCATTCTCCCGCCTTCTCCCCACAACCTCGGACACCCTTTCTAACCCTTTTAACTTTCATTTAGGATGTGCGCTTAAATAAAGAATGGCATCTGTATAAATAATGGTCTAAGTTGGTCCTAAAGAGAAAAGTGTGGAGAAATCACATGGCACACATACAATAATGACAAGTCCTTGACTAGCAATGCCGAACACTCGTGAAAATCTAATTCATGAAGTTTGCAAAACCGTTACCAAATAGCTTGCTTTAGTGGCTATGTTACACTAGCTACTCTCCCATTGCCAAAATAATATTATTCCAAGTTTGAATAGGTTGCATTGAATTGTGTAAGATGTATATTTTACTAAAAGACAGCTGACGTAATCCACTTTTCTTTCTTCATCTTAGCAAACTGTGGAGCAATAATTTAACGTTATTTACGTGGGGAAGAAACATGAGCACAATTTTTTTTCACATATTCTAGAAACAGACTAGTTAGTTTGACAGGTTAAATAAATTCAACACAGTATTTCCCAACAGAGGATGCTGTGCCTAATTTGTCTTCTTGCTCACGACCTTTGAAATACTCGTGCACGTGGCGATTCATGAACCTACCGCTTCTCAGCTTCCAGTTTATCCATTCGTTTCCATAGTCTATTTACTAATGCTTCTTGCTCTTGTTCCAAGGTATTTTCAAGGTCAATTTTCTCACGTCGTAGCTGCAAAGGAGACAAAGTACTTATTTTGCTCTGAATGAAATTCAAACCTATGTTCCCACCTGCCCCCCCATTCGCCCATACACCTTTGCAATATATGCATGAATTCACAACTCCAAAATTGAAGGCATTTGTTGGCAACTTTTTGCCACTTTTGGTCCAGTCTGTTATAATCATGCCATCTGCAGATGATCTCTCATCGGACATCCTCTGCACACTACAATCATCATCCCAAATTCTCCAAACCTGGAAACTATGGATGTGGCCAAAGATGACTTCAACTGCAAGTAGAAACAAAGAACTGCAAATGCTGGTTCATACCAAAGATAGCCACAAAGTGTTGGAGTTACCTATTTCGGGACGTGACCCTTCTTCAGACTGAAGAAGTCCCCGACCCAAAACGTCACCCATTCTTTTTCTCCAGAGATGCTGTCCAGCCCACTGAGTTACTCCAACACTTTGTGTCTATCTTCATCTGCAAGTCTTGGGGAAAATGGTGGCTCACATCCCAGAGGGAGACAAACTGAATTCCCCAAATGACCCAAAGCGAAGTTCATAAAATAGCAATCCACTGGCAAGCATGTCTGGCAAAGAGCATGAAAGCAAATCTTTATTGGCAAAGGAATTGGAGCACAGTATTGGTATATTATTGTCAGAGGCAGAAATAGTGAAAGACATTGATTTGCATGCTATCCAGGCAAAGCATACTATATCAGGTAGCGCAAAAGAGAAAATAAATAGAGTGCAGAATATAGCATTACAACTACCGCGAAAGTGCAGATAAAATAAGGGCCACAACGTGGTAGATTTGAAGATTGGGAATTTATCCTTCCATACAAGTGACAGCTATTCTTCAATCAGAGGGCATGTACTTCCACGCTTTTCTATCTCTGCATAGTGGGAGAGGGGAGAAGAGAGAACGACTAGGTTGCAAGTGGTCCTTGATTACATTGGCCGTTTTCCTGAGACAGTGTGCAGTGCAGATAGGTTAATGGGGGCGAGGCTGGTTGGCACGATGGACAACTCTGTGACGTCTTGCGGTCGTGGATAAAGCAATTGCCATACTAAGCTGTGATCATAAATAGGATGCTTTCTGTGATGTATCTGCAAACATTGGTAATTAGCCTTCTGAGTAAGCAGACGTGCTGGTGTGCTTTCTTGGCCAGTGTCAATGATGATTATACCATCGCGGAGTACTCACGGAGTACTGGTGCTGAGAATTGTTGCGGGAGATGTTTTATCGCTTATCCATGTTGATTGCAGTCTGTCGGTCAAGAAGTCAAGGATCCTGCTGCAAAGATGCACCCAGGATATTGTAATAACCAAAATTCTTATTCTTCACTAGCAACAGCCCAAGTCCAAGCAGTGGCAAATGTTAGATGACATCTTTGACTGAGCGCCAAACTACAGGATAGTTTGATCATGGCAGGTATTGATTGGACTGACCACCACCAATTAGCTATGTTATCGTCATCTTCCTGACTCCAAGATATCGCCAGCACTAGAAATTTTCTGCTCGAAAAATATTGATTTCTCAAGCATCATGGACAGCCTGACAAATCTTAAACTACAGGGCCAAAGTGCCAGTAATATTTGGATTGCTGAACATAATTAGCACCTATGAAGAAACTTTTTTTTTCTGCCATAAAACGGCATGTTAGGGTTGACGAGAATAAACCAGATATCCAGGAGCTAATTAACTGCAAAACGAAGATGTACTTAGACTGAAAACCCCACTATGTTTGCAGGGAGCAGAAAGAACAAAGGTCCAACAAACAACTCATGACCTAAAAGGTAGTGAGCAGGCAAGTAAACCACAACAATTTGCAGACAATTATGCCGACTATCAATGGGTAAGTAGCATGACCATCAATGATTCAAACGCTCAAGAGCCTATTTGCTGGAAGACAAGAATGAAGTGAACTTGAAGGATGCAGTCACGTTGTACCTGCCAGAGGGGATTCCATGAAGAAGTTTATCAGCTTTTACTTTGATTTTATGCTTTAATGAGTATTCTGGATTTTAAAATATCCAATTTGGCCTTTCCACCACCCCTGACGAACAAGTTGTTAAAAAGCACATATGCCAATTAAAAGATAACAAGCTCTGAAAAGCACACAGCATCTCAGCTGAAATCAGAACATTTGGTCAAGGGAAACTTTGGTCACAAATTCACCCATCACCAATTGAATGCTCTCTCACCAAGCACACAAATAATCATGAATGAAGGGGGAGATTGACAGGGAGCCAAACCTATAATAGTGATCTCTGTAAGAAAGGAGACAAACGGGAGTATTAACTGCTGCTCCCTTATTGTCGGAAACAGGAAAGTTCTCCAGTGGGTGAAGAGCTGTTTCCCAATTCATTGTGTGGATTCTCTTCATCTGGAGGCAAAATGGGCATGATCTTCATCGCTCATCCACATGAAGGGATTAGCATCCAGCACTCCACATATCCTGGACCACACAAAAACCTTTGACTCCATGAACTGATAATGTGGAGAATCTTTCTCAACTTTCTCTTTCCAGAGAAATTATTCTCTGTATTACTTATTGATATGCAAGATGAAACCTGAACCAAATGTCCATAACAAACCCAATCTCAACGCAGACTGTGATCAAGTATAACTACAAAATCACCCCAACATGTTTCTCAATCTTTCTTCCAGCAGTGTGGTGCCTCAACTATAAGTTCTTGCTGGAGTAGAGCTAAACTACCAGATGAATAGGAAACCAAACAGCTTGGGTCGACAGCTTGGGTATCAAAAGGATTTCCAGCCAAATCCCTGGGAAAACAGAAGTGAAGATAAGACTTTTAATTTGCCTAGTTTTCAGAGTGGAGTGTGTGTTAGGGTCTATAGCTCCCTCCCCAAACACTTACGTGGGCTACACCATCAATAATATTCTGCACAATGATAATGCAATAAATCATAGCTCCTTAAAAAAAGCACGTTCCAAAAGCATAACATTATGGAAAAAATGAAACTTAAAGTAACTTGAGATATTTTCCAAATGGAGGTTTAAGTGCCTGTCCCACTTAGGCGATTTTTTTGGCGACTGCCGGCGACTGTCAAAGTCATAGCAGATCGCCAAAATTTTATTTTAACCGATGACAATGACCACGACAATGCCGGGTCAGGTCAAGATTACACCGTCTTCGGAAACATTGCGAAATTCCCACGCTGTCAATGCTTCTCCGGCGTCCTGATTTTCGCTGAAATCACTGACAAGTCGGTAAGTACTTGAGAGTTTTGAACTATAACACCTTGTATGGGTTACTTAAAAACCAAGCTTTACTGTAACAAGGCATAAACTGGATTTACTTCCAGTTTACTAATAGCTGTATTAAATTTTTTTTTTTTAAAGTGGTTAAGTGGATTTTTGTGAAAAGTGTGTGGGCATTCTTTGAAAATGTAAGGGAGATGCATATCTGGTTTCTGGGTTGCATATCTGGGTTTGGAGCCCACTTTAAATGTAATGGCTGATGGCCATAAACATCGCGAAAATTCCCACGCTGTCAATGCTTCTCCGGTGTCCTAATTTTCGCTGAAATCACTGACAAGTCGGTAAGTACTTGAGAGTTTTGATATTAAAAAAACTTGCCCGGGTTACTTGAAAACCAAGTTTCACTGCAACAAGGAATAAATTGGATTTACTTCCAGTTTACTAATAGCTGTATTAAAAAAAATTATTTTAAAAGTGGTTAAGTGGATTTTTGTGAAAAGTGTGTGGGCATTCTTTGAAAATGTATGGTTGCGCATATCTGGTTTCTGGGTTGCATATCTGGGTTTGGCGCCCACTTTATATGTAATGGCTGGTGGCCATAAACATCGCGAAATTCCCACGCTTACCTGACCGTCAAACTGTCGCCTCCAATCTACCTGTCAAATGTCCTGACGGTAAATAAATTGGTTAAACACAAGCATTTTATGGTATTTTGAAATGACTTTACTTATTTTAATATTATATGCTTCTAAATGCATCTAAGAGAACCTATCAAACCTGGGGACGGCATGCGACAGCACCCGCAATAAGCAACGATACCTGCCGACAAGCCAGCTGTCGCCGAGAAATTTCAAACCGGATGATTTCTCAGCGATGTGCCGAGATCCACTACGATTTTTGGAAGACTCCCGGCGACAGCCTAGTCGCCAGCAGTCGCCTTAAAATCGCCTAAGTGGGACAGGCCCTTTAAAATATGATTACCTGTTCAAGTGTAAATTGTTTCGAAAGTGTATCATTTTCCAATTTCTTGATCTTTTTCATTAATTTATTTACTTGAAATTCCTGTTCCTGCTCCAGTGTCTGTTCCAGTTCAGCTTTCTCATGCTGCAACTGAAGGGAAAAACCATAGTAAACAAAAGGGTAACACTGATGGAATGTGTGGAGGCAATTTTACATATCTAAACAATCACCACAAATGCTTTGCCTGCTAAGAAATACAACAGGAATTCAAGAGTACACAGTCTTCTATCCAACTAATGCACGAAGAATCAGGAATCAGAACATTTACAGTTCATAAAAAGGATTCAGAGTTGACAAGGCCTGAATTTAGGTGTTTTGTACATTATTGACAGGTGTCTTTAATGAGCAAAAATACTGAGATGAATCACAATTTTATTAAATTCTCGTTGTTTTCACAAATGTATTAAATTCGCTTAGTTTTCAATACATTACTGGCCAAATTTCAAGCCCAAATAAATGCTAGTTCAAGTGCTTGCGAATGTCGCATTTGACATTAAACTTAAGTTGATACAAGATTGCTAATTAAAAGCAAATCCAGCAACACACATTTTACCTTGTGCACCTACTGAGTATTAACCGATTGAATGAATGAATGATACTTTATCAAACGTGACATGTCACCATGAAACTCTTTATTTTGCATACCACACAAAATATGCAAAGCGTCGACAACTGTGTGTGCAATTAATGTTATTTTCCCAAAACCTAGTGTTAATAGTAGTCATTAAAGATACTGATTTGAATGGCCAGATTGCAGATTCATTGGAAGTAAAGTGAGGAACCCTATCTTTTGAAATATAGCCATAATTATAATAACAAAGACTCATGCATTGAATGGGGGAGGGGGAAAAAAATCACACCTCTGACTACTGGATTTATTCAGCACAGACTGACGTTTTACAGAAACATGGAACTGTGTAATGTGTTCCATCAATAATTAAACAGCTCTGCAGTACTGCATATTTTGGGATAATTTACTGGTTAAATTGAATTGATTTTCTGGAGGAAATTGGAAAACAGTTTAAAAAAAACATTGGTGTTTGTTCCTGAAAATAATGTGGAAGTTAAACAATAATGGTTTCAACAGCATCATCAAGTTCTACATTCCCTCAGAGATGTGGGTAATTGTAGGAAGATGAGCAATCTCATGTATCTGGAAGGATTTAATGAAAAAGAATCCTGATAATTTATATCCGATTTACGTCAGTCTGAAGAAGGGTCTCGACCCGAAACGTCACCCATTCCTTCTCTCCAGAGATGCTGCCTGACCCGCTGAGTTACTCCAGTTTTTTTTTGTGACTACCTTCGATTTAAAGCAGCATCTGCAGTTCTTTCCTACATAATTTATATCCGGGTTGGTCATAACCGGATACAAGTTATGACCGAACTTAACTTATTAAGTTGCTGACATGACGGGACTTGAGCAAGGGAAACAAACATCGATACTCATCCAACTTTGAAATGCATATCAAGTATAAAAGGCAGCGATTACCTCCCTTCCCACATGCATACTAATGCCGCCTCTCAAAATGGCATAATTTACAGCAGGAGGGTAGGGGGTTGTAATTTGAATTTTAGCATTTGCCACAAAGGAGGCACATTAAACCGTGGTGAAGCCTACCTGCATCAGCTTGCGGGAGAGTTCATTTGTTAGAAATTCTTCCTCTTTCTCATAATTTACAGCCAGTGTTTCTTTCTCTTTTTGCAAAGCTTGAATCTTCTTAAACAAGGTGTTGCTGATGAATTCTTCCTCCTGTTCAGCCCTTGCTTGCTGAAGAATAAAAGGAGAGTACTATTAATACAAGCTTCAACAATGATTTGAGATGGGAGATTTGGTACCATGCTTTGTATTCAACAGTAAAAGGCTGTTATTCGTTTATTTTAATTGAACATTAGAGTTTGATTTATTATTGCCACGTGTACAGTGAAATGTTTTGCATGCTATCCAAACATCAGATACTATGCATAAATAAAATCGAGCCAAACTCAAGTACAATAGATCGAGCAAAGGGGAAGATGCAGAGTGCAGAATATAGTTCTCGGCATAGCAGCACACCACTTCCATAGACAAAGTCTAATTATCTGGATGCTTTCAGAGAGAGCCAGATAGAGCTCTTGAGGAGAGGCCAGTTCTCTGAGTGCATTCAAGAGAGAGCTAGATAAAGCGGTTAAGGATAGCGGAGTCAGGGGGTATGGGGAGAGGGCAGGAACGGGGTACTGATTGTGAATGGTCAGCCATGGTCACATTGAATGGTGGTGCTGGCTCGAAGGGCCAAATGGCCTACTCCTGCACCTATTGTCTATGTCCACAATGGAATTGAGGTGAATCCGCTTTTAGAAAGACCATTCAGAAGCCTGGTAACAGAAGGGAAAAAGCTGTTCAAGTCTGGTATTATGCACTTTCAAATTTCTGTACCTTTTGCCAGGCGGGAGTAGGGAGGAGGAATAACCGGGGTGGACAAGTCTTTGATCATGTTAGCTGCTTTTCCAAGGCAGCATGAAGAATAGGAGTCATAGCTCAGTGCAGCACAGGAACGGCCCCTTCGATTAACAATGTTTGTGTGAAACACCCCCCAAATCCAAGTCAAACTCATCTGCCTGTACATAATCCATGTCCCTATATTCCCTTCACTTTCAGGTGCACATCTAAAAGTCACTTAAAAGCCACTATCATATCTGCCTCCATCACCATCCCTGGCAATGCGTTCAAGTCCCCCACTACTCTGTGTAAAATTCGTGCCCCTCCAAACCTCCATTAAACTTTCCCCCTCTTACCTTGTAGTTATGCTGGTTGGACATTTCCCCGTGGTGAAAAAGATTCTGACTGTCTACCCTATCAAAGCCTTTCATAATTTGATATACTTCTATCAAGTCTCCCCACAACCTCTGGGGTTCCAGAGAAAACAATCCGTCTATCCAACCTTTCCCTTTAGCTGAACGCCTCTAATCCTGGCAGCATTCTGAGAAACCTCCCCTGCATCCTCTCCAAAGTCTCCACATCTTTCCTATAATGGGGCTACAGGAACTGCACGCAATACTCCAAATGCAGTTTAACACAGTCCTGTAGAGCAGTGTCATGACTTTCTGACTTTTATACTCAATTCCATTAGCAATGAAGGCAAGCATACCATAAGCCTTCTTTACCACCCTATCTACTTATGTTGCCATCTTCAGTGAGCTTATGAACTTGGACTTCAAGATCCCACTGCACATCAATGCTGTTAAGGGTCTTGCCACTAACTGTTTCGTTCCCCCTTACATTCAGCCTCCCAAAGTGCACCCAAGTTACCTTCCCATAGAAGGATGCGATAAAGCCCAAAATGGTGCTGAAAAGATTCACAAGAATGTTGTCGGGAGTGGAGGGCTTGAGTTATAAGGAGAGATTGGAGAGGCTGGGATTGTTTGCCTGCAGTAAAGGAGGTTGAAGGGGCGACGATATAAAAGTTTGTTACATAAGGTGGATGATCAGAGTCTTTCTCCCCCTAACACCTACACCCCACCCCCCACCCCCCCAAACTAAAGAGTAGTCTAAAACTACCACTTTCCATGAAATAACCTCCATTTACTTGGAAAATAAGGACACCCACTGTGCCAGATTTACATTCTATTTACATTGCACAGAGATTTTTTTTTCCTGGAGCTTCCATGTTGGGATAATGCAGCTGAATTTATTCCTGTCACAGGCATCTTACTTCAATGGAAATGATGCACAATTGCACCTTCAATTTCACCCTTAATCCTTACTACAATACTCAGTAGTTGCCATACAATTATAATAGTACAATGTGCCTTAAAGGACGATTCCCATTAACACAAACAAATATTAAAATGTTTATTTCAATGACCAATTGAATAATATTTTAAGATGCGTCTGACACAAATTAAAACAAGTTTAAGAGATGGGAGTACACAACACCACCTTTTCTGCCTGGTCTGTGAATGAGCACGATCAAATCTAATCTGTTTTGCCATAATCCTTGATTCTAAAACTACTGCCACCTTGAATCTATTCAATGTGTAGGATAGTGTTAATGTGCGGGGATCGCTGGTTGGTGCCGACTCGGTGGGCCAAAGGGTCTGTTTCCGCGCTGTATCTCTAAGCTAAACTAAATTGTTCGTATCGCTCTGAGGCACAGAATTCTAGAGATGCACAATTCTCAGGAGAGGGAATTCCTTTTTAGATACATCTCAAGTGGATGAGAGGTATTTGAAAAGGATATAGGTTTCAGGCAAGGGAAAAAGTTTAAGTGAGAAAAAGATTTAAAGGGGACCTGAGAAGCAAGCTTGTGTACACAATCGTGGTGAACAAATGAAGCGAGCTGAAACCTCTCCTGCATTGGTGCAGCACCCTCTCCTCCTCTCCTCCCCACCTCCTCCCCACCTCCTCCCTCCCCCATCCCCTCCCCCCCAACTCCCTTATCCTCCCTCCTCCCTGCTTCCCTCCACCCCCTCCCTCCCCCCTCCCGCCCTAGGAGATAGATTTAAACTTTAAAATGTGAATAACTTTAAAAATATAACACCGATTTCAATTAAACTTCTTCCATTAGCACCATCAAGAACAATTTCCTTGATCTCCACTTATTTATGCTCACGTGTCAGGAGAAAATCTGATCTTATCATTGGTTGCAAGATAAAAGACCCAAGTACCTGACGGGTCAGGGCCCTCTTGGTTCAGTGAACTACAATTGCTACGATTACTTGAAGGACAGAAAGAAATCCCATCATTTTCTCCTGACATGTGAGCATAAATAAGTGTTTGAACACCTGCACTCATTGTTCTTGATGTCTCTATCTTCAAATAACCATTGCTTTCCCTCTCTGTCCATCCTCTGACCAGTCTGACTGCCCCTGCTTACATTTTATCTCTGTTTTATATTGACTGCTGGTGATGTGTATGTGTGTTTTTTACTACACAAATGTCAACTGCACACACATACACATCACCAGCAGTCAATATGCACTTGCAGTACAAGACGGTGCTGAAATACTATGCACGTACAAATGTTGTTATATTTTGTAATCTCATCACAGCATCAACTGCAGGCATAACAGTTACAATAGTCAAAAAGCTGACAACAAAAGTTCAATGCATTTCCAAAACGCCCACCATTTTAAATGTCTATCACATGATTTCATGTGTACTTTAAGGCTATTTGTGACAAGTCATACATAGTCATTTTATCTATTGGTAGTAAATATATTTCCTGCACCTAGAACATCAATATTCTGCAGAATATAGTCAGCTTGAAAAAACAAACCCATTACACTGCCTCAGGCTATTCATTCTTGTGGTATTATGATACATAAACATTTATTGAGATTAGTGGAGTTTAAAAGGAAGTAAGTCAAGAGCCAATAGCAAATATCTAGACTAAACTAGGTCACCACTAGATGTGCCACAAATTTGATTTAATTGATGGGAAGTAGATTGCAGAGTACAATTAGATGTTAAGGTGACCAGCTGGAAATGTAACACAACTGTCATTGTAAAACACGCTCACGCAATTCGACAGAATTTCACACAAGTACATAACTCCAAAACTTTCTTCACCAAACAGTGCCACGCAACTTTAGCTAATTTGGAAATTTGCTTTGTACCATTTCATTGCTTGGAGAGATATTCTGCATGGGTTTTTCCTGAACAACCTCCACTTTACCCGGTCAAAGGAACATTCTATCGGCCTGCTTCTGGGTCTAACCAAGCCCAGGTCCAAATCAGATGCCCACCATGGAAGGACAATGCTTTGCTTACTTCTCTGGCCCAGAAGGTCCAGGAAAATGAGCTTCAAATGCCTGTCGACAGAATTTCACACAAGTACATAACTCCAAAATATTGTCATGACCATATGTTGGCAAATTAGATGCTGGGAAAATGATCTCTCTTCTTTTTATAACATAGTGTACCAATTGCAGCTCTCACTTGTTCGATGACATTAGGGAATCCTGGGCTCTTAAGGTGGACAAGGCATGGTAACGGAAAACGTTGTCCACTCATCATACTCTTTCTGTGAATTTTGTGTCCGTAACATCCAGTGGCTCAGGTTCTGCTTAATGCAGTTGCCATCAACACTGGCCACGAGATCAAGTCAGGACTCAATCAGCAAGGCCCTGCTGGACTTCTAGCCATTTAAGTGGGCTAAATCAACCTGCGCTCATGAACAAATGTCAGATAGCACAAAGCCACTCCACCCCAACTCCTCTTATGTCCAAAGAGGAGTAACCATCAAAACTGATGTTTTATTTATAAAATGCATCTGAATGTTTGTCACGGTGAATGAATGTATAGATAATCCTCAACACTGGTGTCCTCCAAGGGTGTGTTCTCAGCCCCATTCTTTACACCTTATACATTCATGTCCATGCAGCTAAAATATCAACACAACTCAATTTACAAGTTTGCAGACGACATCACCGCAGAATATCAAATAATGATGAGACGGACAACAGGAAGGAGATCGAGAACCTCCTAACCTAGTGCCAAGGTAACGTGCGCAGGAACGAACTGCAGATGCGAGTTTAAATCGAAGGCAGACACAAAATGCTGGTGTAACTCAGGGGGACAGGCAGCATCACTGGAGAGGAGGAATGGGTGACGTTTTGGGTCGAGACCCTTCTTCAGCCAAGATAACAACCTTTTTCTCAATGTCCACAAGACAAAAGAGATTATGATTGACTTCGGGAAGCCGAGCAATACACACCCCAGTGTACAATGACAGCGCAGAAGTAGAGATGGTCGAAAGCTTCAAGTTCTAAGGAATAAATACCATCAGCAACTTGTCCTGGACCAGCCACATTGAAGCTATGGCCAAAAAAGCATACCAATGCCTCTACTTCATTTGAAGGCTTTGGAAGTTTGGCATGTTCCCAATAACCCTCACCAGCTACAGATACGCGGTAGAAAGCATTTTATTGGGATGCATCACAGCATGGTTTGGGAACAGCTCCATCTAAGACCACAAGAAATGCAGAGATATGGTCAAAGACCAGTCCATCTACACTTCAAGCTGCCTTGGCAAGGCCACCAGTATAAGCATGGGCCAGTCTCACCCCGGTCACTCTCTCTTGTCCCCTCGCCCATCAGGCAAGAGGTATAGAAATTTGAAAACACGTACCTCCAGATTCAGGGACAGTTTCTACCTAGCTGTTTTCAGGCAACTGAACCATCATCTCACCAGCTAGAGTACAGACCTGACCTCCCAGCTACTTCAATGGAGACATTTGAACTGTGTTTAGTCAAACGTTATCCTGCACTAAATGTTGTACCCTTTTTTTCCTTTATCTGTACACTGCGGACGTATTTTGGTAATAATCATGTACAGTTTTGACTGGACAGCATGCAACTGTACCTTGGCACACGTGAGAATAATAAACTAAATATCCAAATGTACTTGAAAATTATACATGTTAACATTTAAATAATGTGAAATATTGTGAAACACAAAACATATTCCCAACACAAATAAGAAAATGATGGATTTATCTTTCTCCTACCTCTCTTCCTCACAACTGCAAACATTGCCCTCACAATAAATGAGCTCGGGTGCTGAGCCTGGTCTAATCTGGCACAGGGACCACAAGCAGATTCTGCAACGTAAATGCTCAGAACTACCAGAATGTTTCTGCTCTGTAACTGGAGTCTGCTAGTAAGTCTAGCCCTTGGATACTCAAAACTCCAAAGTTACCAGCATGTACGAGGCAATAAGTTGGTATATTTTGCAAAACAAAATACATTTCCAATTAACTTTATTTTTTTAAAGTATTGTATTAAGAATCAATACACCACACATACATTTATTGGGCTAAATTTCACAAATCCCAAAAAGGGAATTTGTCAAGGCTACAATTTCAAAGGAGCTTTTAAAAATTGACATTCGTGTTATGTTTCTAACATTTGGTTTAATGGTTTTTCCTCAATTTACCCCTTTTTTCCTACCCCCACAATCAGTTCAGGAGGTCATTTATAGATTCCATATACGATTTGTGTAGAGTTCAGGATTATAACGAAGCTGATAGTAGGTTCACTTCTACAACTGGGATGGATCAAAATGAAGCAAAGCCAACGTCACTTGTTCCAGCTAAGTATTAAAGAGTTTTAGTTTTAGAGATACAGCATGGAAACAGCCCATTTAGCACACGGAGTCCACGTCAACCATCAATCATTCAAATTCCATGTAATCCTACTTTTGCACTCCCCACACACTAAGGACAATTTTCAGAGGCCAATTAACCTACACAACCCATTGGGATGTGGGAGGAAACCAGGCAACCCGGAGGAAGCCCACCCTGTCACATGGAGAACATGCAAACTCCACACACAGAGCACCCGAGGTCAGGATCCGTTTTGGATAGAGGGCATGAGCTTGAGGAACTTTCCCCACATCTAAAGTTGAAAATAGTTCCAGAAGGATACGATGGCAGGGCCTCCGCTGTTCACCCTATATGTGAAATGAACACAAAAAGGGGGATAAAATGGAAATAACATTTGGATTTGATACCAAATTGGGGCTCATAGTAAACAAGGGCAGTACTGAAATATAGGAAGAAAAAATGAAATTGCAAAGAGGACAAATAAAGAACAAATCAAATGTAATAGAACAAAAGGACAGCACGGTGGTGCGAAGGTAGAGTTGCTGCCTCACAGTGCCATAGACCCAGGTTCGAAACTGACTATAGGTGTTGTCTGTATGGAGTTTGTACGTTCTCCCCGTGACTACATAGGTTTCCTCCCACACTTCAAAGACATACAGGTTTGTAAGTCAATTGGCTTGGTATAATTTTAAATTGTCGCTGATGTGCATAGGATAGTGTTAATCAGAAGGCGCCTCAGAAGGCCAGTTCTCTGAGTGCATTCAAGAGAGAGCTAGATAGAGCGCTTAAGGATAGCGGAGTCAAGGGGTATGGGGAGAAGGCAGGAACGGGGTACTGATTGAGAATGATCAGCCATGATCACATTGAATGGCGGTGCTGGCTCGAAGGGCTGAATGGCCTACTCCTGCACCTATTGTCTATTAATGTGTGGGTATCAGTGGCCGGCGTGGATTCAGTGGGCCGAAGGGACGGTTTCTGCACTGCATCACAAAACTAAAAACTAAATGTGAAGTGGCCACTCAGCAGTAGGACCTATGGTACTTATTTTCTGGCCGGTAAAACCTAAATGGGTCAAATGGAGATGGAAATACAGTACATGAAAAATGCAGTGAAACCGATCTGCTCAATCTAATATTCATGATATTAATTCCCTGGAGTTGAGTCACTAACTAATTTAGATGCATTATTTTATGCTGACGGAGCGCTCTTTTCTTTCATTTCCAACCCATACATATGCTCCAACATGCAAGTCTTTCAAACACTGAAAAACAACCAATATAAATTTAACTCCCAGGGATTGATCATGAAGGGGCGATTGACATTGGAGTCCACAGGCAACTGGAACTCATAATTTTACAAAGGTATATCCAACCTTCCTAGTCTTAAAGATACGTGGATAAAACTGTGAAACTACCTATAATTATAAATATACCCGAGAATTCAAGAAAAAATTCAGTGATTGAAAATTACGATCTCCCCAATAACTGCAAACGCAAAATGTAGCTCAAATTGGAAAATTACCTCTTCAAAATTCAATCAATTAATCATGGTCACAGTGAGTCACACTGCATGGAAACATGCCCTTAAGCCCATCGAATCTGTACTAATCATCTCAACAACCCCCCTCGCCCCCACACCCCATCCCTCTCCCTCCACAGGTTACGAGGCAATAAAAAAGCAGCAAGTGATTTACACTTGACATGATTGAGGCACTTGTGATTTATTCTCTTGTACGTCAAGCAGCAGATGAACAAACTCACTGTTTTACCAAGATTTCCTCAAAGCCGCACCGAGTAGTTATTAAAAAAGCAAATAAAATGACAATCTGAAAAGTGGCCTTATTTGACCTCAGCAAGGGGCATGATCTCAAACTAGCTTGCAATTATCACCTAGGTCACCAGCGAACACATATACAATGCCAATGTTTGCAAGTTGAGGTCCCTTACCAATGCTCCCAGATACGGCGGCGCAGTGGTAGAGTTGCTGCCTTACAGTGCTTGCAGCACCAGAGACCCGAGTTCGTTCGTTACTACGGGTGCTGTCTGTACGGAGTTTATACATTCTCCCCGGTACCAGGTGGATTTTCTCCGAGATCTTTGGTTTCGTCCCACACTCCAAAGACGTACAGGTTTACAGGTTAATTGGCTTGGTACAAATACAAATTGTCCCTAGTGTAGGATAGTATTAATGTGTGGGGATCGCTGGTCGGTGCGGACTCGGTGGGCCGAAGGGCCTATTTCGTTGCTGTATTTCTGTATCTCTAAACCAAACATGACCACAGGCCCACTTTTGAGATGGCGAAGACGATGAAGAATATCAGGTGACAAAAGTTTTCATCGATGATTTAGTAGGACAGAATCAATAGTCTGGTTGTCTACCCGAATAAACACGCAAGGTGCATTCCTTCAATTGAGCACATAATCACACTGTGGATTAATAGAACATAAAAACGTACAGTGCAGGAACAGGCCCTCCGTCCCACAATGTTCATGTTGAACATGATGCCATGAGAAAGAGGTTCTGAGGTAGTAAGTACCCTGCTAATCGGATTCTCAATTTTAAAATTGTCATCCACGTTAATAAATTCCTCCATATTTCCCCAACATATCAAAATGTTCACAATTATGACATTTTACTCATCTAAAATTACTTGTAAACAGAGTATTCCATTGCCTAGACCCGATTAGAATTTCCCCCTCTAAACCTTTCTAATTCTATCGTCTTCAGGCACTCATTTCTTTGATCATGCTATTTGTCCTCACAGGCTTTAACATCTCCTCCTGTGGCTCGGTGCCAGTTGTAATTTGATGCCGTTCCTGTGAAGCACTTGTGTTGATGGTGTACAAACGAAAGCTGCAGCAGCCAGGGACTGCTATACTGTGGTTAGAATATCTGCTTGTTTATACAAGATGGCACATTGCGAAACAAAAGAAAATAATCCTCCTCCTACTGCTTTCTACTTCAACAATTAAAGATTAATTATTATTTTGTTTACTCTTTGTCTGGTCCTGCTGGGAACAAATTAGCTGGTGTTCGCTATGTAAACAGAGATTGAATCTGCACTTGAGCTAAGGGATATCTACAGTGCCCTCCATAATGTTTGGGACAAACACCCATCATTTATTTATTTGCCTCTTAAGTGCATATTGTCAGATTTTATTAAAGGGTATTTTTTATACATTTTGGTTTCACCATGTAGAAATTACAGCTGTGTTTATACATAGTCCCCCCATTTCAGGGCACCATAATGTTTGGAACACATGGATTCACAGGCATTTGTAATTGCTCAGGTGTGTTTAATTGCCTGCTTAATGCAGGTGCAAGCGAGCTCTCAGCACCTAGTCTTTCCTCCAGTCTTTCCATCACCTTTGGAAACTTTTATTGCTGTTTATCAACACAAGGACCAAAGTTATGCCAATGAAAGTCAAAAGAAGCCATTATGAGACTGAGAAACAAAAATAAAATTGTTAGAGACATCAGCTAAACCTTAGGCTTACCAAAATCAACTGTTTGGAACATCATTAAGAAGAGAGCACTGGTGAGCTTACTAATCGCAAAGGCACCGGCAGGCCAAGCGAGACCTTCACAGCTGATGACAGAAGAATTCTCTCTTTAATAAAGAAAACCCCCAAACACCTATCCGTCAGATCAGAAACACGCTTCAGGTGTCAGGTGTGGATTTGTCAATGACCACTGTCTGCAGAAGACTTCATGAACAGAAATAGAGGCTACACTGCAAGATGCAAACCACTGGTTAGCCGCAAAAATAGGATGGCCAGGTTAGTTTGCCAAGAAGTACTTAAAAGAGCAACCTCAGTTCTGAAAAAAAGGTCTTGTGGACAGATGAGACAAAGATTAACTTATATCAGAGTGATGGCAAGAGCAAAGTATGGAGGAGAGAAGGAACTGTCCAATATCCAAAGCATACCATCTCATCTGTGAAACACGGTGGTGGGGGTGTTATGGCCTGGGCATGTATGGCTCCTTAAGGTGCTGGCTCACTTATCTTCATTGATAATACAACTGCTGATGGTTGTAGCATAATGAATTCTGAAGTGTATAGACATATCCTATCAGCTCAAGTTCAATCAAATGCCTTAAAACTCATTGGCCGGCGGTTCATTCTACAGCAAGACAATGATCCCAAACATACTGCTAAAGCAACAAAGGAGTTTTTCAAAGCTAAAAAATGGTCAATTCTTGAGTGGCCAGGTCAATCACCCGATTGAGCATGCCGAAGAGAAAACTGAAGGGCACTAGCCCCCAAAACAAGCAATTTTAACAACAATTACAAAGCTCGCCCTCAAATCGATTCCTGTGTGCTCCAAGTGGCATTTTCTCAAAAGGAATGTATGATGGAACTGCAGATGCTGGTTTAAACTGAAGATAGACACAAAATGCTGGAGTAAACTCAGCGGAACAGGCAGTATCTCTGGAGAGAAAGAATGGGTGACGTTTTGGGTCGAGACCCTTCTTCAGAAGTTTTAAGAAGGATCTCGACCCGAAACGTCTCCCATTCCTTCTCTCTAGAGATGCTGCCTGTCCCATTGAGTTACTCCTGCATTTTGTGTCTATCTTTTCTCAAAAGGATGCTTTCAAAAGGTATGTGGACAATTGGGTTGAGCAGAGTCCTATAGCATGGAAACAGGCTTTTCGGCCCAACCTTTCCTTGCCGACCAAGATATCTCATTAACGCCCATCCCATTTGTCTGCCTTTGTCTCACATCCTTCTAAACCTTTCCCATCTATGTACCTGTCCAAATATCTTTCAAATAATTTAGGGCCTGCCTTAACTACCTGTGGCAGTTTGTTCCATATACCCACCACCCTCTGTGTGGAAAAGGTTGCCCCTCAGGTTCCTATTAAATCTTTCTCCTATCAGATGATTTCACCAGAAGAGAATTACCAGTCCTTCGGGCCAGACAGATATAATTTTGCAACATTGTAACATAACAATTCCACAGAAAAAGCCCAGTATCTGTAATGAGGTTGGTTGGAATATCAGGTCTAAACCCTGCTTATGGAAGGACCTTTCATTAGTCTGATTACATTTATTAGACTATGCAACTCAATTGCTTTTGATCAATACATTAGCCGGTTAATGTTAAATTCTTACACATTTATTCCTCAGATTTTAATTTTTGAGGGAATTTTGTACCATGGCTCTTATTCGTGGACTTTTTACCGTCCGGCGCGGCCTGAAATAGGCCGCGGGATTTTCTCCGCCCGGCGGGGGCTTCAATGTCGGGAGCCCCGACCGCCCCGACGTGCAGCGGCAGTGGCGGCTTCGCCCGCCCCGGATCGCGGGGCTTGGGTCGGCCCGCTGCGGACCTTTCACCATCCGGCGCGGCCTGGAACGTGGCAACTACAACAGCCTGACCGCGGGAGAAGACGGCAGGGGAAGAGAAAAGACATTCTGGCCTTCCATCACAGTGAGGAGGTGACTGGAGGAGACTCACTGTGATGGATGTTTCTTTTTGTTTGATTGTGTGGGCTATTGTTTATTTTTATTGATCTTTATTGCTTTTATTGCTCTTGTTGTTGGACTGTGGGTAATCTTTCATTTCACTGCACATTTATGTGTGTGTGACAAATAAACTTGACTTGACTATTTTCATCAAATTGCTGCAGCAGACAGAGAGACCGCTCGGTCCACTGTTCCGTCTGTTCCATCTCATTCCCACGTTCCTTGCCTCCAGCTCTGGAAATTGTTCTCCAATTCCCCTTTGACAGCCTCATTGCCACCATCCATATCAGTAGCAAGTTCCATATCATTATCACTTTCTATGCTAAATAAAAGTTTGGATCCTCCCCAGATTGCAGCAGGGCTCCACTCCCGAGAACAGGACAGCATAGTGGCGCAGCTGGTAGAGCTGCTGCCTCACAGCGCCAGAAACCCGGGTTCAATCCTAACCTTGGGTGCTGTCTATGTGGAGTTTGCAAGTTCTCCCCGTGACCATCTTCCGGATGCCTCTCACATACCAGAGACATCCAAGTGTATAGGGAATGTATGCAAAACTCAGATAACATTGAACCAGTGTGAGTGGGCTCAATGGGCTGTTGGACCCGTTTCCACGCAGTATCTCTCAATACTAAAAATATATAAACTGCTTGTAACCTGAATGGATTGCAAGTCAGAAACGCAGCTGCAAAACAAGTTCCCACACGGCAGAAGATGCCTGTGGCTCCACCACAGGCAGCAAATCCACACCGCCAGTCTCCCAAAAGCTCAACTGTATTGATGGGCTGTGCACAAGTTGGGCTGTGGTAGGCTGGGGAGGACGTGTTTTTCTACACATCCCATATGACCTATGCACATCACTTTGTTTTTTAAAGTCACACAAAAGTGCAACTGACTAGAACTGGGTATCAATTTTATACAAGGTCAACTTCAAAAAAAGAATTGCTTAGTTCGCATTACCTAAATAAAACAAGCCCAAAAAACAAGCTGTGAATCATGAAAAACAAGTAAAAATTAAGACATTCTGTTACACACTGATTATAAATAATACTTGTTTTTACTAACAAAGTTATGAACTAAAATTAGTTTGGAGCAAAAATGCTTTTGACTTAAAACCATTTACGTGGTCATAAATTTTTACATATGAATCCCACAATAAAAAGGTCAAGAATCAATCGCCTAAACTACATAGGAATAACATTTGGAGATGCAGTTGCGGATTGGGTAGTATTTATGCCCGAAGCAGATGATTGCATGTTCAAACCCCGTTCTGAACAATGAACAAAAAAATCTAAACTGCAATTAGTATACGAGTCCTGCACTTTTGAACAAGTCATTAAACTCAGGCCCTGACTCCTCTCTTGAATTAAGTTAAAATATCTCAACTAATTATTTGAAGAGCAGAGGAATCTCGCCTGTTATCTTTACAAATATTTGCTCTCCCAACCAACATTAATAAAACAAATGAGATTTTTAGATTTAGAGATACAGCGCGGAAATGGGCCCTTCGGCCCACCGAGTCCACGCCGCCCAGCGATCCCCGCACACTAACACTATCCTACACACACTAGGGACAATTTTTACATATTACCCAGTCAATTAACCTACATACCTGTACGTCTTTGGAGTGTGGGAGGAAACCGAAGATCTCGGAGAAAACCCACGCAGGTCACGGGGAGAACGTACAAACTCCGTACAGACGGCGCCCGTAGTCAGGATCGAACCCGAGTCTCCGGCGCTGCATTTGCTGTAAGGCAGCAACTCTACCGCTGCGCCACCGTGCCGCCCTATTACATCCCTGTTCTTTGAACATTGTTGCACGTTATTGTCTACGGTAGATTAATCAATATACTCAAAGTTACTTCATTAGCAGCACGGCACTGGGAAATCCCAAGGATGCAAAAGATGTACATAAACATGAATGCCTCCAATTACTGAAACAAATCTTCCAAGCACAATTATTACTACCAGCAACTCAACTTTGCTTTACTTTAGAGATACAGCACGGAAACCTGTCCTTCAGCCCAGAGACCACATTGACCATCAATCACACAAATTCTGTTATCCCACTTAATCATCTACTCTCTACACATTATGGGGCAATTTTACAAAGGGCATTTAACCTTCAAACCCGCATGTCTTTCAGATGTGGGAGGAAACCCCTGTAGTGACAGGGGTAATATGCAAACTCCACTCAGACAGCATCCAAGGTCAGGATCGAACCTGGCTCGCTGATGCAGTGAGGAAGCAGCTCCACCAGCTGCGCTACTGTGCCACCCACTGCTCCATTTGTTCATACCCCAGCTCTAGAAACCCTTTCAACACAATGTCTGATACTGGAAAAACAGCTTCAGACTGGCTTCCTGCTTTTCCTTTAACAGCTATTTGTTTCCTTTTTCACTAACCCCTCATTATCTTTACCACCAGCCACCCACTGCTTCACTTTTCCTTTCCAGTGGCAGTGATTTGAACTGACAACCTTTAACCAAAGAACTCGTGTTGCAAGATACAACATTTCAGTTGCCTTAAAATTAGGTTTTCTGAAAGTAGTTCTTATGCCAAAAATAGCTTGAATGCTGTTTTAAGAAAGTACGTTTTTTAATAAGAATGACTCTGTCCAATGGCCCATGCTCATATTTAAAATCTGCAAAAGCATTAGCGGTAATTTCTTGAACTGGCTTTGTTAGCTAATCCTTGTGTTTGCTTTTCCGTCAATAGCAAATCTAACCTATTTTAACAAGTTGATGAGCATCTGGCCTGGGCCTCCTCCATTGCCAGAGTGAGGCCCAGCGCAAATTGGAGGAACAGCACCTCATATTTCGCTTGGGCAGCTTACACCCCAGCGGTATGAACATTGATTTCTCTAACTTCAGGTAGTTCCTCTTTCCCTCTCTGTCTCCTCCCCCTTCCCAGTTCTCCCTCTAGTCTTCCTGTCTCCGACTACATCCTATCTTTGTCCCGCCCCCTCCCCTGACATCAGTCTGAAGAAGGGTCTCGACCCGAAACGTCACCCATTCCTTCTCTCCCGAGATGATGCCTGGCCTGCTGAGTTACTCCAGCACTTTTTGTCTACCTTCGATTTATACCAGCATCTGCAGTTTTTCCCCCACACATCATTTTAATCACAAACTCAAGTATATTGCACAACCTTGCAGTCTGTTTAGTAAAAAAAAGATCATTTCTATTTCGCACAATTTCAATTGTCCTGTGGAACACACACACAAACACACTCAATAGCTTCATGAATTACACTGCCAGTCTCACATTGCTGGACTGTGACCTCATTGTGCGGAGGCAACTTGCTGCAATCTCATAAAGTACAGTCACCACAGGAAATGAAGTTAGAGGGAGAGCTGGAATAACAGGTGAACAGAAATCGCTCTCACAGCACAGGCAACACGGTTAAGAGTGACAAGGTTCACACTTCACATAACGTGGATCAATCCTGAAAATCTATGGGCTCCACCTATTGGTCACTCTGTGGAGACTGGTTTGGGATTTAAAAATCAAATATTTAATTGGCCATACAAATATACATACAGTTCACATGTACCACCTTTAATATGATCAAATATCCGAAATAACAAAACACTGCCCGGTCCATCACAGATACTGATCTCCCCAGGGATCTATAGGGGGTGCTGTCTCAAAAAGGTAGGCAACATCATCAAGGACCTACATCACCCTGGCCACCCTCTCATTTCACACCTACCATCGGGAAGGTGGTATTGGAGTATGAAAACTAGCATCCAGATTCAGGAATAGCTTCGTCCCTTCAACCATCAGGCTACTGAACTCCAACTAAACTCTGAATTGCAAACTGCCTTGGATGCACTCGGGACTTTGGGTTTTGTTTTGTACCTTGTTGCTTTTTGAAAGTTGAAAGGAGGGGTAATTTCATTAAAATTTCACAAAATTCTTCAAATGCATTACAATGTTTCTTCTGGCTGGGATGTCCAGAAGCAAGGGTCAGAGTCTGAAAATAGGGGGTCAGCAAATTGGGAGAGATGACAATAAATTGCTTCACTAGCAGGAGTTAATTTTTTGAAATCTCTACACAGGAGAACTGAGGAAGCTTACAGCACGTCCATTCATGGGAATCAATTATTTTGATGTTAAGGGAACCAAGTGATAGTGGCAGACCTCCCAACATTCGATTTTACAAATTCATAATTTTGATGTCCAAAATTCAGAATTTTACATCAAAATTCATAATATGCCGCGGAATGCAACTTTTCAGCCAAAAAAAAGTATGCACGCCAAATGCACACACGCGTTGCGCTACATTCATGTGTGAAAAATGACTTATTTCCAACAGTGTGTAGTTCTTGGACTACATGTACAATGTCAGGCCTATCATGAGTATATTCTGCTATTTATAGAAAGGTTATGGGACAGAAATACTTTTTACAACTTAGCTTTTCCCTTACACATGCCAATTCTCTTGGTATTGAAGAAAAGAACAATGGTTATAAAATGTATGACTGTTATGAAGAAAGAGTTTCATGTAAAACGGCACATTCCTAATTTTTTTGAAGACATACTTGCTCCAGTGGTCTTCAACAGTAAATCACATTCCTGTTAAACTGCAGCCAATGAAACACCCTACCTCTTCTCTGCCCAAAGCCCCAAATACACCTACTAAATGATGCAATAATTTGCACGTGCTTCTTCCAAATCAGTACATTATATTTCCTGTTACAATGTAGTGTTTTCCACATTGAAGAGAAAAACGCTGATTGGGTCTGCTTTGCAAAACATCTTCATACTGTCTCTACCCAAATACTATCCAGAGCTTTAACTCTTCACCGCACTCTGACCTCGTTGGCCGACCTTTGTCCTCTGCCTTCAATGGCATTCCAACAAATCCTAATGTAAACTAAGAGAACAGCACTTCAAACTTCTGCCGAGGTACGTTATGGCTTTGTGGAGTCAACATCCAATTTAACAAATTAAACTAAGCACATTCCTCGCATTCTTTCTACGTTAATTTGTTAACTTCAGATAATTATTCTGCATGAATACCTCGTCTGGATTCTAGTTACCTTATGTTATCGCCTATTTTGCAATTTAACCTTCCCCGCTTTCAACCCTGTACACCTGCCTTGTCTTTTATCCAATCCTCCCCTCCCACTTTTACACTGATTTACAACTTTGTTCAAATGAAAGGTCTCCAACATGTAAACTAAACTGTTTCTCTTTAGATAGACACAAAATGCTGGAGTAACTCAGCGGTTCAGGCATTTCTGGAGAAAAGCAATAGGTGGCGTTTCGGGTTGAGACCCTTCTTCAGGCAGAGTCAGGTGAAAGGGAAACTAAAGGTATGAAAAGGTACAAAACAGATCAGAGCCAGCACCGACCGATGTTCAAAAAGCCCACCATGGTCCATTGTTGGCTGTGGAGGAGGTGGTAACGAGGGGATACGAACAGTAAAACTAGCAGGACAACTAGGGTGGGGGATGAATGGAGAGAGAGGGAATGCAAGGGTTGCTTGAAATTAGATAAATCAATATTCATACTGCTGGGTTGTAAGCTTCCCCAAGTGAAATGAGGTGCTGTTCTTCCAATTGGTGTGTGGCCTGATTCTAACAGTGGAGGAGGCACAGGACAGAAAGGTCAGTACGGGAAGGAGAGTTAAAATGTTTAGCAACCAGGAGATTGCGTAGGCCAAGACTGACTGAGCGAAGGTGTTCAGCGAAACACTGTGCTTGGTCTCGCCAATATATCGGAGTCCATGCTGAGAACAACAGATATAGTAGATGAGGTTGGAGGTGGTCCAAGTAAACCTCTGCCTCATCGGAAAAGACTGTCGGGGTCCCTGGATGGAGGCGGGGGTGTCTAGCCTGCTTAGTACCTCCAGTATTTTCCATTTTAATTTCATATTCCTAGTTTGTGCAGTATGTTGCTTTCTTCAAGATTTAATTTTGTACTGGGACTAGCCTTACGGTTAGAAATGTAACATAGATGAACAAGTTTGAGTTAGTAACGCTATATATCATCCGCACTGAAAACAACCAATAATTCATCCAAAGGTGTTCAAGAGATAAAAGCTGGCAAAGTGTTGAATAATGGCAGCCAACAGTAATTATGTACATGGCCCTGATTTAAGATAATGGAGTAGTGAAAGATACAAGATGATTACAGTAAACCCTCGTTTTATTGGATACCTTTGTAACGGATTTTGGTTACAGTGGAAGGACCGGTCGATGTGGCTGTTGTTGCGGCTCACCTCGTAGCCCCTGGCCGGCAGTGCTTTCTTCAGGCCACTGCCAACGATAGGATGCACTCAGTCATCGTGGGGCTTCCTTGGCCCCTCACCACATGCCGCTTCTTCCTGTCGGCCATTGTTCTGCCCACTTGCCCCCCCACAGTCGCCGACAAACTCCACCTTGGAAAATGTCGGCGACTGCAGTGTAGAAGGAAGCAGCGGCAGCAGAATGGTCACAGCAATGGGAGGAGGAGGCGGTGGTGGAGGGCGAGGGGAGGAGTGATTAAAGCAACGCAGGAAGGAGGAGACCGCCCTGGTGGAGTGGGAGTGGACAAGGCAATGGCCGACAGGAAAGAGCAACAGCTGGTGAGAGGGGAGGGGCCCCTGTCATTGGTAACAGCCTGAAGAATGCGATGATCTCAGGGGGTTCAATACGAACCACAACGAACAGCCGCTTCAACCAAGCCATGCAGTAGCTGATGAAGGGCTCGCCGTTGCAGACAGCAGTATCCGCGTCTAGTTTTAACGTGAAACAAGTGGAGTTAACTCAGCAGAATGAGTCAGTTTGAAGAAGGGCCCCAACATCCCCTCTTCATGTTCTCCAGAGATGCTGCCTGACTTCCTGAATTACTCCAGCACTTTGTATCCTTTTGTTTATTAACCAGCATCTGCAGTTCTTTATTCCTACTACATACAATGATAATACTTTGCTCTGATATAGTGGACAATCATCAATAACAGACACCATTCCCCCCACCCCCACGATCCGTTTTAACGAGGATTTGCTGCACTCTACAATAAACAACAATTCCAAAATGCAGCAGGTTATATTTATGCTTCACAAATATATGCATCACAATTTAGCTTGAACATTTTGTACATGTTCTGTTGCCATCGCACAACTGTCAGTGTGCACCAAATTGTAGAAAAATAATCTTCTCTTACACCCTCACTGGACATTGCCAGACATTGAGTGATTTCACATTCTGGCAATATAGATAGTGAAAAGAGCTTCTTGTACTGCATGGAGATTTAAACAGATCTGATCATCGCTCAGCATGTACTCATAAAAGGGACAAAGCTAAAGGTCGAGGGGAAGGGAAGGGAAAGATAGCACTGCATTTAATACCGAGTTGTAAATGGAGATACAGGAATGAGACATTAGTAGTAGATGGCTCCAATGACCAATTCAAATTCCCTTTATATCATGTATTAATATTACGGCTCCTTTACCAACTGTTTACAAGACAGGTGTAGGCAGCAAAATGTCAATTCCCAAATGTATTTCTGTCTCTCTTGAAGTGTGCAGCCTTATGCATGGATGAAACAGTGCATTACCTCTGGAGTCTACGTGCTACCATGTTCTATTCCACTCCAGAAAATAAGCTATTCTAACCCATTTACACTCAAGGTACAGGCGGAACAATAAAAAAAATCTTGACTTGCATATCATGCGAAACACAAATTCTGAACTTGAAATTAAAATTCTGTAATGAATGAAATGAACATGACCTATACTCTCCTGGGCCACCACCAGCGTGCACTTGCTGGCACATTGGGTCAAAGACCAAGTTGTATTTTTGCTTTAAGATGGACACAGAGGGCTGGAGCACCTCAGCAAGTCAGGTTGCATCTCTAGAGAAAAAGGATGTGGGACGTTTCGGGTCAGGACCCTTCTTCAGACAAGACTTAAATAAGTCTGATGAAGTGTTCCGACCCAAAACTTCACCCATCCTTTTTCTCCAGAGATGCGACCAACCCACTGAGTTACTCCAGCAGTTTTTGTCTATCTTAGGTTTATAGCAGCATCTGCAGTTCCTTTCTACACCACCTTTACATTCTTGCTTATTCTTCTAAATCCAATCTAGCAGAGAATGAAGGGACATTCCCAGTCAGTCGGGATATCAAGCACTTCCATCAATTAAGTAAAAAATCATCTTTGGGCTACCCCAAAAGGCATTTGATTAACTGTTGGGGGCCTTAACCATAGATGCTCATATCACAAAGTTGAGCTCAATAGTTCCTCATTATGGAGCAATATAGGCATTATTATTACTCTTCAAAGAGCAAAGCATAGGATGTGGTACCAATTTAAAAATAATTAAATTCCCATTCACCAATAACAAGCCAGTTTCGGTGTGCCAGGCCTACTCAACACCAGATTTCACAGCTTTAGCTCAAACATGAATCAAATTGTGAAGTTTCACGAGCAAGACAAAGAGTAGCGGCCTTAACATAAAGGCAGTGCTTGAATAAGTAGGGCATCAATTACCTCTGATTAAAAAAACAAGTTTAAAGAGGCTACACCAAATGCCAAACCGATTATCACCTCCAACTAGACAGCGTCTTGTCATCCATTCTTGATGTTCAATTGTATTATGATCAATAAGTTCCCCATTGACAATATCCTGGACTCAGAGTCATACAGCGTGGAAACAGGCCCTTTGGCCTAACTTTCCCACTCCGGCCAACATATCCCATTTACACTCGTTCCACCTGCCTGCGTTTGGCCCATATCCACCTCAACCTTTCCTATCTATGTACCTGTCTATGTACCTGTCTAAATGTTTCTTAAATGCTGCAATAGTACTTGCCTCCACTACCTCCTCGACAGCTTGTTCCATACACCTACAACCCTTTGAGTGAAAAAGTTACCTCTCAGGTTCCTATTATGTCTTTCCCCCCAACCAGCCACTCAACTGGACAACCATATAACGACTGAAGCTAGAGGAGGAAATCAGAGGGTGGATGTTGTGCATCAAGCGACTCTTGTTATCATATCATATCATATATATACAGCCGGAAACAGGCCTTTTCGGCCCACCAAGTCCGTGCCGCCCAGCGATCCCCGTACATTAACACTATCCTACACCCACTAGGGACAATTTTTACATTTACCCAACCAATTAACCTACATACCTGTACGTCTTTGGAGTGTGGGAGGAAACCGAAGATCTCGGAGAAAACCCACGCAGGTCACGGGGAGAACGTACAAACTCCTTACAGTGCAGCACCACTACCTGCAGGATATACTCCAAGGCACAGGCCATCCTAATTGATTAAACAATATTGATGCATTTTGCACCAGGTCTTAATTTGGAAATCACTTCCCAATAGCATTGTAGGAATATCCTCAGCAGAAGGACTGCACCTGTTCTAAGCAGTGACTTTCTCATGGACAATTAAAGATGGGAAATAAATCTTACCCTAGCTAGCAATGATAAATGGAGAAAATTGTGATTGCACAGGATAATAACATTCACCGCGTGATACATATTGAAACTCTGTTTCCTGATTTCAGTGTATTAATTATGCTGTTTTTAGAACTGTGTTCCAGTAGTGCAGTTTTCTTCAACAAAATTACTTTCTTAATCCGAGGAGCACAATGGTGCTTCTATTGTCACATGTGCCAGTGAAATACCCGTCAAAATACCAAATCTCCTCAATCCTCCAAGTAGAGGAATTAATGAGCTTTCTTTATAATTGCATCAATGTGCTGGGTCCAGGATAGATCTTCAATGATGTGCACGCCCAAGGAATTGTTATTGATTCCCTCCACCACCGTCCCATCGATGAAGACAGGTTGTATCAGACTGAAGAAGGATCTCGACCCGAAACATCACCCATTCCTTCTCTCCTGAGATGCTGCCTGACCTGCTGAGTTACTCCAGCATTTTGTGAATAAATATCTTCGATGAAGACAGGTTTGTCAATCGTTGACCCAGGAGAGGAACAGGCCCCTTCGGCCACAATGTCTGTGCCAAATATAATGCCAAATTAAACAAACCCTTCTGCTTACACATGATCCATATCCCTCCATGTTCCCCCTCTCACCTGAAATATGTGCCCTCTAATCTTTGACGTTTTACTCTGGGAAAATATTCTGATTGTCTACCCTATCAATGCTTCACCTAATTTGATGAATTGCTCTCGGGTTTCACCTCACCCTTCACTGCTCCAGCAAAACAATTAAGGTTGTCAACCTCTTATTGTAGTTTACACCCTCTAATCCAGGCAGCTCCCAGGTAAATCTTTTTACCTCTCCAAAGCCTCCATTTTTCTTTAACAGTTTCTGTTTAGTTTCTAAATACCCATTTTATATTAATTCAAGTATTTGTCATTGGTCTTTGAGGAACAAGTTACTCTTAAGTTTCAGACCATCTTAGTTAAAAATAGCAAATTTGCAATTTATTTTAAACTACAGTATTTCAGTTGATCTGTTGTATTTTGATTCTTTTAAATGCCTGAGTTTACAGACCTGGTTCATATATCAAAAGTCCAAAATAGGAAACATTATGTCAAAATGAGTCGACAGGTTAGTTGGAACTATTTTGATTTACACGAGTTCAGCGTCAATTAGAATTAGATTGCTCATGCAAGACGTGTGGAAACAATTCTTCGGACAAAAGTTTTGGAAATCCCACCATTGTAGAGGTTAGGTCAGATGAAAATGTTAAAGACTTAAGTGAAGGGGCAAATTTATAGTTTCACAAGGCTTAATAATGGCATTATTGCTCAGTGATCCAGAAAACTGTGCAAGTAGAATCATTCTTTATGATTTACGATCAGTAGAAAATTTATGCAGAACGAACTGAGAAGGCGTAGGACATTTTAAATGTTAAGCCAATCGCTTAATTGGTTGGATTTACCGGTCTCTGGCTGAAAGCGAGATGAGCTGAAGGTCAGATACCAGCACAAATGGCCTCTTGCTCTGTCACTGAACACAGCACGAGCCTATCTGGAGAGTAATAATGTGCTGAGCCAAATGTACTACACATACGTTTAACGATTGCCAAGCTTGCAATAATACCACATGTATTTGAAAGGAATCACTGATTTCGAATAAAAAGGCAAGTGCAGGGAAGTTATTTTTTATTTATATTTTTTACCGTAAAAGACACCAAATTAAAGAAAAAGATTTTATTTACATTTTTTTACCAATCATATTAGTCCATATACCTGCTGAAAAGCAGTCAATAAAAGTTTCCCAAAGATTGAGACCATAAGTGAAACCATAAGTGGTGTTATCATTATGCAGAACGAACATAATGATAACACCAACTTAATTTTGTTTGTTTAATGCTTTCAAAGATCTTATGTTGTCAACCTTCTCAATTAAAAATTCAATCTAATAGATATTTAAAGATAAAGCAGCTATTAAATATTTGATATTGCAGCACTGAGACAAGTATTTTTTCCTCAACAATCACAGCCAATGTATGACAAACCCACACATTCCAACAACTACACCTCCCACTCTGCTTCCAATAAGTCTTCTATTCCGTTGTCCTAGTTTCTTCATCTATTATATCTGTCCAACTGACGAGATGTTCCACACCAGACATTGAGACACGTTCTTAACCTACTAACCTGTATATCTTTGGAGCGTGGGAGGAAACCGGAGCACCCGGAGAAAACTCACAGATCACGGGGTAAATGTACAAATTCCGCACAGACAAGAACAGGGTCAGGATCGAACCCAGGTCTCTGGCTGGCGCTGTAAGGCAGCAACTCTACCACTGTGCCACCCCACTGCCAAGGAACTATAAACTGGAACAAAATACAGAGGATAAAATCTGTTCTATTAATCTTGGTCGAGGATATCTTGCACACTATATTGTATAATAATCTTGCACACACTGGAGAAAATCATCTACTCTTTTGGAATTCAGTCACACAAACCATTACATCTCCAATGAATGGAGTTGGAGCTTTGGCTCAATTGGTTTATGGTTTTATCTGAATCCTACAACCCTAAGTACAAGTATATTTATTAATTAACTCTTAAGGGAAGTTAATGGTGTAGGTAATTTGAATTGTTACTTGCTTAATGATAATAAAATTCCAACTGCTTGGGATATCTCAAAAATTAACTGGCAAAGGGCGGAATTCTAACAAAACAAATATGGTGCTAGGAAGCAACGTGAATGGAAAAGGAGTTTGTATACGAATGTCCAAACAATATATAATAAAGACAGGAAGAGATTTGCAAGATGACCAATGGTGACCCAGTAAGTTTGACCTAAACTTGCAGCTTTTTTCAACCCATGTTACCTTTCTTAAAAATGTAGATGCCACACACTCCTTTCCCAAATCAAATTAATTGATAGACATGGTCAAACAAAATCTGTTTTTAAACAATGTTTGTTTCCACCATCTATTTTCTCAGTGGCAGCTAACCACAATTATTGCAGTGTACAAGGCTGTGGACTCATCGTTCATGCTGACTTGCTCTGAAAATAATCCTGTCAGTCTCATTCCCTGCTTCCCCTATATTCCTGCTAATTTATCTCCCTCATTTATCCAATTTCCTTCTAAAATCACTGATCTCCAGATTTACTACCTAATGGCAAAAACCACTTGATGCATAAATTCTTCCTCACCCATCTCTACTGTACATGACCCCAAATCTGCATGCCCAAGACCTTGTACCAACTGCTTGTGAAATTAATAATAATCACGAGATATTGGCAGAAAATTTTGTTAGGGTACAGATCTGGTAAACTATCATTGTGCTTTTTGCAGAGGACCATTCCATAATCAAAAGCACCCATTTGTTTTTTATAGCAATGGTGTGGAATTAAAATAAATATCAATAAAAAATTATCTATCTTGTTTAATATTCAAAGGCAGTGTTCAACGTGTTTGGTTATATACCAAGGGAGTTGTGGGATCAGGTATCAAATACAAACAACTCAGATTTGATTTTATCAATGCTCCGCCAGAGAGGTTTCTGAATTCAGACCCAAATTTTTTTAATTTTCCTCAAATATGAGATTTTTTTAAGCATTTGCTCTATATGGGAAGTCAATATGAAACCCAAGAGCACAGGTCAGTGATTCTGCAATTCCATGATTGGCTTTGAGGATTGTGTGCCCCAGTGACCTCACCTAGACAAGATGACAACTTTCTAATTGAGGAGGATAGTTAAGCCAGATAGTGTTGTAAAACGACAGAGCATCATTCATTCCACTCATTAATCCAATTATCATTTAACACTTGCACCATTTGCCACAGTTTAGTGACACAAATTTCTAAAGTTGACAATGAAACCTGAACACACAATATGATGAGCAAGGCAAAGCACAAATACCCAGAGTTAAAATTAAAATTTCCCTTTGGCAAAACACAGTTGTGCTCCGGAACAAACTGCCCACTCGATACGTGCCACTAAAATAACTTCTGTATAGCCATTTTCTATTAGCATTGGTAACTTTCCAATTACTACATACAGAAGCTGTGGAATCACTTAGAAAACCAGAGAGCCATATACCTCCGTCATCCATCTTGCTATGGACAGATAATAGCAGCAACTGATATTAAATTGCAATTGAAGTTTCTTTCACAACGCTTATTCGGTTGAGTGGAACTATGTAGGTGCAAGCTCCCCAGGCTTTGAAGAAATTAAAATAAATTATTCCAACTTATTCCAACCCAAGCATCAATCCCAACAGTTGAAATTCTTGAAAACTCTCAACCGGTGGCCCAACATTGTTTAAAACAAAATGTCTTTATAAAAGTATGAAAATAAATTAAATCCCGACACATTGGGCAGCTGTCGCCTTCCTTAATAAAAGAAAATCGCATGTAGGTTTGTCCACCATTTACATCACAAGCAGTTTAAAAATCACATTTATTGTTCAGGGACTGTAGCCACAAGTTACAGTTGAGGAACTAGGTAAATACTGCCCAAAGTTGTACGTACTGCCTAAAGCAAAACGATTCTCAAACATTAGAAACTGAAAGGAACCAAGTAGTCTAACTGTCAACTCTACTGTGATTCATTCCTCGCTGCTGCTTTCCAGCCATTCCCCTCTCCATCTCCAAATACGATTCATCAAAATTTTCCATCCTTGGTAAAGGATTGCTTATACATTTAAGGCTTGGCCTTGGACAGTTGATGTGGGAGACTTGCAGAAAGGCAACTCATTGAAGGGTAATCAAAAGGGTGTCAAGTTTTGCCAATGCTATGCCAGTCTCCACAGAACAAGTATAGCGTAAAAGATACTAAATCAATGAGTAGAATATTCCAAGTCAGTTATGTTTGTCTTATTTTAAAAATCAAAAAGATTTTTTCTGATGCAGAAGGTCTCCATCTCAACCTAGACTTTCCAAGTTAATAAATAGTTTCACTAGCGCAGCCAGACTGGGCAGGTCGAACGCTTCTACCCTTCCTATATTCATTGTAATTTCTAATCAAAACAGGATGGAATGTCATTCAATTCCAAAGCCCAATGCCATATGCAGAAAGGAAACAGAAACAAACGGTTAGGCAGGGATAAGTCTCTGGCACATTATTCCAAAGCACGTGCAACGAGCCAAAAGAAAATAGCCAAAGGGATTCAGACAATATTTGGGGCTCTGTGAATGAGCCAAGATTTCATTGCAGCAACAGATCCTTCCTCTGTCATGATCATGGCAAACAAAATCAATCCAACCAGCTCTTCATGAATTCAACTTCATAACCAATGGCCACTGAGTTACTGTGAGATTTCTTCCATTGAGCAGATTCAAAGCCTCTCCAAAACTTTCAGCATAGATAAAAGTTATCGGAGTACATACTAAAAGAATGAGATGGCACCATTGCAGCATACAGTCAAAAAACAGAAGTCCTGGTGGAAAACAATGAGGTTTCATTACTTCTGATCAAACATGGTTTAATATGGGCACCATGAACAAGCTGACCAAGTCCTGACAACGCCCTGAGGCAGATCGTAGGGGTTATGACATAAGGGAACCTTGCTTAACACAACCCCACAAATTTACTGCAAAATAGAGATCCAAGAAAGAGTGCAAAGAAATAGTGCAAGCATAACCACCTTCAGTCCGAAATGTGCAACAACAATCCATCTTAGCCTAGTTTGGAGATTTTAACCGTGACACCAATGGTCTTTGACCATTACATCTTATTAAAGAATTGTTGAATACAAATCAAAGCTTAAAGTTCCCAACAACATCTCAGCTGAAGTGCTGTAGACACACGAATCAAGGGGGCTAAATAAAATTAAATTAGGAATTACGCAAAGAACTTTTGACTGTGTAGTTATATCTTGAACAAGAAAGATGATTGTTGAAGGCCCATTAACATTGATTTCAGTATCAAATGTGGAAATTCTTCAGAATTTATTTGGGCCTGGGCCCAACCATTTTCAGTTCCTTCATTACAGATGTTCAGATGTTTCACTTGCAACTCCTTGGGAACAAAACAGCCTTGAGCTGATAAGTAGCAAATAACAAATAACAAAGTCAGACATAGATTTTTTTCAGCAAGAGAGAGTAACCATTTCCTCTTGGCATTCAAAGCCATTACCCATGAAAGATGGCAAAACCACATTCCCACAGATATATTGCAAATTCATCCATCCACGACTATATTGTTTGGATTGACCAGATTACTGTATGCAAAGATACCACATTGCGTTTTTAAGTCTGAACATCCTGGAGTCACCATTAGCTGGAAACATAAATGGTTCCCACAAATAAGCAAGGCTGTTTGCAAAGAAATGAAAGTCAGGTAAAGTGCAACAACACTCGTTCTTGGAGTAAGTGGGGAATGTAATGGAATAACCTCAATTTACTTCAATATGTACAACACAGCATCAATAACATGTTCAATAGCATTGATTGCCATCCAATCTACAATAGTAATCCAGGTTGCCGTTTGTACCACCTGCAAGATACCTTTTAGCTAGACCAAAAGACTTCTTCGACAGCATCTGCAAACCTTATTACAAAGCACAAGAGCTGCAGACAAGTGACCATCAGATCATCCAACCACCCACCCAAGACACACACAAATCCTTGTTGAAGATGTCATGTAATTCCTTTGACATGATTAGATTGAAATTCTGGAATGATCTGACAAAGTGGAACATCTTTATCACAAAAACTGTTACAGTTCAAGAAAACACCACCATAATTAGGGACAGGTGGTCAGGTCAACATGAACCATGTCGTATCTTTGAATAAAAGATATGCTTACAGAAATCAATAAGGTGGAGTCAGAGAAGTGTTGTGCAGACCTTGAAAGTGACAGACTAGGTGGATCGAAAGCCCACAAAATTAAATCTTACCACAGAGATGTTAATTTGGAATTTGAATGGAGAATTGCAATGAAAGAGAATGACTGGGTACCAAAATACATTGTACAACAAAGCATTCACCCATAATTGATATTGTCATACACATCTGGTGTATAACATTAGTGTTGAAAAGCATGAGGAATATTTTCAAGCCATCTTTGTATTATTCACAATTCAACCTGTCAAATGCAAGACCCGCGATCACCAATGCCGAATGTCAGGGTTGTACATGCTGAAATGCCTCAAATAGCACAAAACAAACTGAGCAAAAATATGTAAACTTCATTTTTTTAAATGATCAATTATTGTTAGTGGAGAATTTTGTGACTTAAAAATAAGTACTACTTCTATGAAAGTTAAACATTTAACAAAGTCAATTTAATCTCTATTCGAATCAAAGGTTACCAGCCTTGAAGACAGGAGCAATCGATATGATTGTAAACCCAAGGCATATGACAATAGATATGGCCAGGTGTGCAGAAACATAGAAATGTGTATCAACTTTCTGAACATCACGAAAGTGGAAAGAATCCTTCATGATGTAGTACAATGCTTCACTTCCCAAATATCCTTCTACATATATTTAACCAGTTGTACATCTGCAAAGCCAAGGATTAGTTAACAGTAGATCTTTGGATGTTCTTTATTAAAAGGCAGCGCAACCACTGCCAAGACATGTCTCAAAGAGCAAACAACAACTACAGTTTATTGCCATTTAATGTGACTCAGCTATTACACCCCCATTTCTTTGTAATGGCCTTTTGGAAGCACATGTGATAAACCACAACCAACAGCAATCCGTATGATGTTTCACAAATACCCTGCCAAGAAAGGCCTACATTGCAAAATAAGATTCAAACATAGTTCATTCCGAGGACACCTGTTGCTGGCTTTGCTTTCCTTGGAGATAAATTCTGCATGAGCCACTGAACTGAAGGGTAACGTGTGCCTAATAAAAACGGGACACTCGTGAACAGCCTGCATAGGTGGCACAAGGAACATGTTACGCCCAACCCACCCACCGCACGCCACAACTCACTCAGCCCTGTCGTATGCACATTACTGAGCAACATGCAGCCGTGGGTGCTGGCTGCTCCCCTGCCTGCCTTTGCACGGGTGTAGGGAAGGCACTGCCACCCCATACTTTACCCTCTGCTCTGGACTCAACCCCAATCTGAGGGCTTCATTCCATGGCTGACCTGACCCGACCCCCGGTCAGAATATGGCCGGGCCCGGAGGACATCTAGCAGGTGGAGGGAGGGCCGAGCGATGGGCCCTAGTTCGGGCCTGACTTACAATGGTGACGCTGGCCTTGCGCAGGTCGCGGTTCTCCTGCTGCAGGGCCTTGCATTTCAGCTTGTAGGTCTCCAGCTCGATCTTCAGCACCTTGTTCTCCTGCTGCAGCGACGCGAGCCGGTTGCTCAGTTCCTCCAGCTTGGAGGCCGAGATCACGATGCCGGCCTTAGATGCCGTGGAGGGGGAGGTGGGGGTGGCAGTGGGTGGCAAGGCGGACGAGGTGCCCGCCGCGTCCGTGTCGCTCTCGCTTGCGCTGTCCGCCATGTTGAATGCTTACTGCCTGAGCGCGGCTTGTGCGCCGGCGCGGGGGAAGGAGGGGGGCGGGGCAGCGTGGGTGAGGGTGGATAGGGGCGGGGCCATGGTGGCGAGGGGGGCGGGGTCATCAAGGTGGCGAGGCGGAGGGGAGCAGCATGGGTGTGGGGGCGGGGTCATCATGGTCGCGTGGGGGGCGGGGTCATCATGGTCGCGTGGGGGGCGGGGCCACAGTGGCGAGGGGAGGTGGGGAAGCGTGGGGAGGGCGGGGCGGGGCAGCGTGGAAGGGGGCCGGGGTCATCATGGTAGCGTGGGGGGCGGCGCAACCGTGGGGGCGGGGCCACTGTGGCGAGGTGGAGTTGGGCAGCGTGGGAGGGGGGGTGGGGCAGCAGCGTGGGTGGGGGGGTGGGGCAGCGTGGGTGGGGGGAGGGGTGGGGCAGGCTCAGCCCGGGTGGCGTGGGGCGCAGCGAGGGGCGGGGCCATAGCGGTGATGGGCGGGGCTTGTGGCGACGGGCGCGGGCACGGTGGGCGGGGCTTGTGGCGACAGTCGCGGTCAGTGGGCGGGGCTTGACGCGGGGCACGGCCTGGACGTCGGGGGCGGGGTCAGTGCGGGTGGGCGTGGTATATATGGGGCGGGGCTTCGTCGAGGCGGGGCAGCTTCAGGGGAGGGGCGAGGGAAAGGAATCGGATTGGTTCGACGTGGGCCTGGGTTGTGGGCGTGGTCTGAAGGGGGTGGCCTAGACTAGAAAGGGCGGGGGGTTGAGAAGGCGGGGCCTGGTTGATGTGGGCGGGGCTTGGTTAGGGGGGGGGCCTGGTTGAGGTGGGCGGGATCATCTGTGGCGGAATTCAGGAGTGTTTTATTGTCATGTGTCCCAGATAGAACAATGAAATTCATACTTGCGGCAGTGCGACAGAATATGTAAACATAGTACACTGTAAACAATATATGGCGCGGCCGTAGAGTTACTGCAGGTGTGTTTCAAAATGAACAACCTGAGGCTGAAGTGAAAGCAAACACATGGTCGATGCGATGGAAAGGACATATAAAGGTTTACAAACCTGGTAAATGGTTAAAATACATTACTGATTTGCAAATTGTCTGGTTAAAAATACATTACTGAGTTTGCAAATTGTCTGGTTTGTCATGTAAGATTAACTTTATAATAGACCTTCAGCTGGGGCATTGTGAGATTCCCAAAGCCTTGGAGAATGCGGGTCACAGAGTAGATAGGGCGTAGAAACAGGCCCTTCGGCCCAGGTTAGATGCCCCATCTACACTAGTTCCACCTGCCTGCGTTTGGCCCATATCCCTCTAAACCTTTCCTATCCATGTACCTGTCCACGTCTGCTAAATGTTGTTATAGTACCTGCCTCAACTACTTGCTCTGGCAGCTCGTTCCATATACCCACCAACCTGTGCGTGGAAAAAGTTGCTCCTCAGGATCCCATTAAATCCTTGCCCTCTCACCTTAAACCTATGACCTCTGGTTCTTGATTCCTCTACCCTGGGTCGAGAAGAGCTATTTATGAAGATGCTCTGTCCACGTGCTGATTGACAAAGAGTGCTGTCCAGTAAATGCAGTTCCTCGGCCGTGGGCTATAGAAAGAAGGATCAGAAGGAGGACTCTTATGATGCTGTAGGTCAGAATTCCAGTGGAGGCCAATTCACTGGATGCTTTCAAGAGAGAGTTAGATTTAGCTCTTATGGCTACAGGAATCAAGGGGTACTGATTTTAGATGATCAGCCATGATCATATTGAATGGCGGTGCTGGCTCGAAGGGCCGAATGGCCTACTATTGCACCTATTTTTCTATTTTTCTATTCTTGGTAATATGACAGTGAAAGACACTTGCCTCGTGCTTGACTTTGCCAGAAGCAACAAACCCCCAGCATTATCTTCACCTTAATTTTTTGACACCTGGAAGGCAATTTGTATTTACTTGCTGATTGTCTCCCTTGGATTCTGATTATTTTCGATAACTTTTTTTATTACCTTTCCAAATTTATTCTGTTGAGGTCTTGAAGATGTTTCACATTTGAAAAAATGTAGGCACTTCCGTCATTTTAATCCAGTGTCAATGAAGGAACCAAGCAAATTAGTAACTTGGAGGGTTATTTGGAAGTGATGGCATTCTAGTGCCACTTCTGATTTGTGTCCTTTGTGATTGAGTTTTGGTTCTCCGCAAATCTGGGTGTGGTAGAGTGCTAGAATGAGGACTGACTGTCGGTCAGGTGCTGTATTTCAGGATCAGGGGAACTGGATTCTGGCTATGAATGCTTGCCAAGTAAATAAATACAGATGCCTTGAAAGCTCACAAGGATGGTGGCATGTTAGGACAGAATTAGGTCATCCAACGGTATCTAGGAAGAGTAGTTCCACCGAAGATAGACACAAAATTCTTCAAACTGAAGAAGGGTCTCGACCCAAAACCTCACCCATTCCTTCTCTCCAGAGATGCTGCCTGACCTGCTGAGTTACTCCAGCATTTTGTGTCTATCTTCGGTTTAAACCAGCATCTGTTGTTCCTTCCGGCCGCGGGGCTGAACAGTGCCCGGTGTGGCTCGGCCGCGGGACTTTCCATCACCCGGTACGGCTCGGCCGCGTGGACTTTCCATCTCCTTGCGGGGGCTGTGCGGGTCGGTCGCCTCGGTAGGGGTCGAGTTGTCTGTACGTGGGAGGGGCATGGGGGAAGAGAGAGGGGAAGTTTTTGGCCTCCATCACAGTGAGGGGGTGTTTGGAGTCACTGTGATGGATGTTTGTGTTGGGGTTGTGTCTTGTGTTTTTTGTACTGCTGGCTAAGTAATCTCATTCTGAACGAATGACAAATAAAGCTATTTTGGATTTTTTTGGAAGGGTAGCTCCACCTCCTGGAGCTAATTTACACAGATATGCAATGGTGTTATATGTGGCTTTTATTGTCACATGTATAAAGTGCTAGCACAGTGAAATTCTTTTTCATACAAACAGCCCAGTAGAGAATTGCAATAACCCCAATCCCCAGCAAGTCATCAGAAATAGCCTGCTGGGCCTGCATGCAGGAGGTGCCATGTTTTGGCGGCATTTTCAATGTCCGCGTTCTCGTTCTTATCAGCGGTGAATGTTCCAACAAGTCCCGGGCTGCTGCAGGCCTCCAACCATCTCCTTCCTTGGACACCACGTCCATCTCCTCACCCCGTCCACCTTTGTTCCCCTCACAGCTGACCTCGAGGGCGCGGTAGGCCCGACCCCGGTTCCCTCTCCTCTCCTACCGGACGCGCTCCTCGCCCGTCGACGCTGGTTCCGTCCTCCGCTGGTCTCTGGTCTTCGGGGGACGAGCAGGGGCCGGCATGGCAGCTTCCCCCTCCCAGGCCGGTGGTCTGCTGGATCCATCGAGCAGGGAACCATCTCGGCGGCTTTATCCTGCAGGCCGTGATGCACCGGGGCCTTGTGTTCGACCGCGGGGGGCTGGCTCGGCGGGCTCACCCTGAAGCCGTGATCCGCGAGCACAATGAGGCTTTCTCATTGAGTGTTCAACGACTTAAAACAAAAATCCAGAGATGTATCACAACATGATGATGGTCATCACGAATAATATTTTCTAGAAGGGTGTTAAATTTGCAAGGCTCTGCCTCTTATAAGGGGGCTTGGAGTATCAGCTGGAGATGATAAGATGCATTTCTGAGAGTAAATTTTGAATAATTTTAAAATATAGAAAGCGTTGATAATCAAGCAGGCAAACCATGTGCAGTTTCTCAGAGGCACATTCCTACTACATGAGCCTCCTCTTTGAACAAAAGTAAACCCCTAACTTTCAAAAATATAACCACATACGTAATGTCTTTTGCACACGATGAAGAATGCTGCTCGCATTTATTCAAATCCTATGTAGAATTTTGATTTTGTTTAAACAAAGCCTTGAAACATCTTCAGTCAAAGTGATTGTTTATCCATTAGATTGAAGTAAAAACCTTTCTGCTGTTCAGGGAAAGAAACCTGGTGTTCTGACATGGTGCAGCCATGACATTGTACATGTGGTTGCCTCTTATAACCCGTTAGTGTGTGTTTTCGGGCTTTGAATGATATATATCAACTTTATAAAGGAAATTATTGACATGAAAAAAACTCACTTTGTAGCTGTGTAAGATCGAGAGGGGGACAATAAAAAAGATCGAGAGGGGAACAGGGGACTAATTTCGTTGTGTAGGAAAGAACTGCAGATGCTGGTTTAAACCGAAGATAGACTCAAAAAGCTGGAGTAACTCAGCGGGACAGGCAGCACCTCTGGAGAGAAAGAATGGGTGACGTTTCGGGTCGAGACCCTCAATTTCTTTAGTCTTTCCAGCATCAATGACAAGACAACATCAGATATTGCGATTCCAGCTTCTGCATTATTTGTTGCCAACACAATCTTTCTAACTAGTCTAAGTGGGACCATGAAGGCTGAAGCTTGAAGTTGTGATGAATGTATAGAGTGTAAAGCAATCACTTTGTACCTTTTCCTATCTTGAAACATTTCTTATTGAACAGTGAGAGTTCAAGCTGTTTATCCATTTCCAGAACAAATATGAGCTCTGCAAATTATTGCTATTAGTAAAAATCAATATTTTCTATTGTCTTATTTATCAACAACTCAGTTGCAATTGGTCGTGGTTCATCCTGCGGTTTAGTCGACTGTTAATCATTGACTTTTTTTAGTTTGGTTTAGTTTACAGACAGCATGGAAACAGGCCCTTCGGCCCACCGAGTCCACCCTGACCAGCGATCCCCGCACATCAACACTATCCTACACACTATCCTATACACTACATACCTGTACGTCTTTGGAGTGTCGGAGAAAACCCACGCGGTCACGGGGAGACTACAAATTCTGTACAGACAGCAACTTTAGATGTCTTTAATCAAGAATAACTCCCAGTCTGTTAGAATAAAATCAAGGTGGTATTAGGGAATTGAGAATTAGGGAGCTCCAGCCGTAGCAGCTTCGACCGCCCCGAATCGCGAGGCTCGATCGACCCGTTCGCAGGACCTTCATCGCCCTGCGTGGCTCGGCCGCGGCACCTTACATCGCCCAGTGGGGGCGCAGGGCCTTCATCGGCCTGCGAGGCTCGGCCCTGGGACCTTCCATCACCCCGCGGGGGTTTCAAAAGTTGGGAGCCTCGATCGCCTCGAGGCAGCAATTTGACTGCCTGACCGCAGGAGAGGAACGGAGGAGGAGATAAGACTTTTCTTGCCTTCCATCACAGTGAGGGTGTGCCTGGAGGAATCACTGTGATGGTTGTCTGTGTTAAACTTGTGTGTCTTGTGCTCTTTATTGTTTGTGACTGCATGGTAACGACAATTTCGTTCAAATTCACTTTGAATGACAATAAAAGCAATTTGATTTGATTTGACTCTCAGTCTGAAGAAGGGTCTCGACAGCACCACGTTTCGCTTGGGCAATTTACACCCCAGCGGTATGAACATTGAGTTTTCCAACTTCAGATAGTTCCTCTGTCCCTCTCTTTCCCCTCCCCCTTCCCAGTTCTCCCACTGTCTTCCTGTCTCCTACTACATCCTATCTTTGTCCCGCCCCCTCCCCTGACATCAGTCTGAAGAAGGGTCTCGACCCGAAACGTCACCCATTCCTTCTCTCCTGAGATGCCACCTGACCCGCTGAGTTACTCCAGCATTTTGTGTCTACCTTCATCTTTAGTTTTACATTCTTCCACACAAGGAAGCATTCTCTTCACTTTCAAAGACCCCTCGGCCTCTGATATGTTTCAAACTAATCCCTTCTCACCTTTCTAAATCCTCAGGATACAAGCCTTCTCTGTCTAACTGTCATCATTAGACATTCCACGTATTAGCATATCAGCTTTATCTGAACTACTTCTAAGGCAATATCTCATTCCTTATATAAGGAAACCAATATCATGCACACTATGAGGCCCTATTAACTGAAACATAACCGTTCCACTTTTGTATTCTGTTACCTAGCAGTTAACAATAACATGCTCTTAGCATAAGAAAATAACTACAGATGCTGGTACAAATCGATTTATTCACAAAATGCTGGAGTAACTCAGCAGGTCAGGCAGCATCTCGGGAGAGAAGGAATGGGTGACGTTTCGGGTCGAGACCCTTCTTCAGACTTTCTTCAGGTCTGAAGAAGGGTCTCGACCCGAAACATCACCCATTCCTTCTCTCCCGAGATGCTGCCTGACCTGCTGAGTTACTCCAGCATTTTGTGAATACATCGACATGCTCTTAGCATTCTTGATTAGCGAAGTTAAAGTGTTTAATTGTCATATGTACCATAGAACATACAGCACAGTAGGCCCTTCCGCCCACAGTGCCTCTGCCGAACATAATGCCATCTCTCATCTGCTTGCACATGACCTAGATCCCTCTATTCCTTGCATATCCATATGCCTACTCAAAAGTCTCTGAAATCCCATTATCGTATCTGCCTCCACCATGACCCCTGGCAGCCTGTTCCAGGCTCCCACCACCCTCTGTGAATTCATTGCCACAGACGGCTGAGGAGGTTGTAATACATCGTGCTAAAACCAAACAATTTTTAGTTTTAGACACAAAATGCTGGAGTCACTCAGCAGAACAGGCAGTATCTCTGGATAGAAGGAATGGACGAGACCCTTCTTTAGTCTGAAGAAGGGTCTCGACCCAAAACGTCACCCATTCCTTCGATCCAGAGAAGCTGCCAGTCCCTCTGAATTATTCCAGCATTTTGTGTCCATCTTCGGTGTCAACCAGCATCTGCAGTTCAATCCTACATCATTTTTAGTTTGTGTGGGAATCAAGATTTATATTGAACAGCAAGAAATGGCGTTGCAGCCAAGATGAGATCAGCTGTGATCACATTAACTGCTGGAGTCGGTTCGAGGGGCTATGCATCCCACTCCCTTTTCCTATTTTCATTTACAGGCAAAACCAATGTGCTGCAACCTCACGCTTCCTTTCTCCAGCAACAGTCAAGTGAACCATGCAAATAGTTGTTTGGGCGATTGTTGTTTACAGGATCATCCACCGCACTAAATAATTGCAGCTCTCATTTGCAATGAAAAACATACTTCAATTGCAAAGGGTTCATTGCATTAGAGATATGATCTGCAGATGTGAGGAATGCTTTCGTGCCTCTAGGTTTATGCAATGCTGCAGGCTTTGAGCAGCCTTGTCATACACGGTCATGGTGCTGTACCGCATGGAAACAAGCCCTTTGCCCCCAAATTGTCCATGCTAACCAAGTTGGCAAACTGAATTAGTCCCACTTACCTGTGTTTGGAACACAACCCTCCAAATCTTTCCTCATCGTATACCAGTCAAAGGTTTTTTCTGTCTGAAGAAAGGTTCTGAACCGAAACGTCACCTATTCCTTTTCTCAAGATGCTGCCTGACCTGCTGAGTTACTCCAGCATTTTGTGTCTATCTTCGGTATAAACCAGTATCTGCAGTTCCTTCCTGCACACAGAGTGTCTTTCAAATTGTACTCGCCTATTCCACTTCACCGGCAGCTCGTTCCATATTCACCCCACCCTCCGTGTGAAAAACGTTGTCCCTCAGATCCCTTTTAGATCTTTCCCCTTAACCCGTGCCCTCTAGTTTTAGACTCCCCGACCATGGGGAAAAGATTGTGTCTATTTACCTTTATCTAAACCCCACACTTTAGGAGAGTGTAAAGACCTGTTGAATGAATGAATGAATGCGTTATTGTCACGTGTCAAGTCACAGTGCAATTCTTTGTTTTGCCTACCCAAGGTATGCAAAGAGTCGCAACATAAAGGGCACAGACAATGTCACAAAGTATCCCACACCAGGTCCTCCTTTATTCCCCCCCTCCCGCTACCCCACCCAAAATGTTTTGCACAAGATCAGCTGCACACTCAGCATTATTTCTGGAACATCATACCTAGAAATTAGATTTAAAAGCCCTGCAATAAAAAGAAGACAATCTCCCAAGGTCGTGAAGAAAACTGTTCACGAAGACTTTACACTCTCCATGGTATGAACTTTCCCTTTCTGCTGCAAGTCGCTATTGGGAACCAATCAAAGGAATCGCTCCTTTTAACAAAGATGGACACAAAGTGCTGGGGTAACTCAGCGGGTCAGGCAGCATCTCAGGAGGTAAAGGATAGGTGACGTTTCGGGTTGAGACCCTTCTTCAGACTCCTTTCACCAAGCAGCTTTGGGGCCAGTCACATCGAAGAGCGATCACGGATAAGTAAAAAAGCACAACTTAACTTTAAAAAAAAAAATCCCAGAACAAAACAAAAGATTGGGATAAACACATGTTGATACGTTATTATTAAAATTAAAAGATTCATCGTTTTTAAACTCATGTGATTAGGAGATCATTCAACTTTACTTGCACAACATTAACTTTTAGATTGATCTCCGAGCAGTAATAATAGTTCAACCAAGTTATTAAAAATTTATATACATCATTTAACTGTCAATCTTGTTTTTTTTTAAACTGTCAGAACAGCCTGCAAGATGACATTTATGTCACTCTACTTGATGTTGAAAGATTACACCGGAGAATGTGTCAACAGTGAATCCTATGATCACTGACAACTCCAGATTTCTGCACCAAACTGGACAAAGTTATCAGATTGCCTTTATTTTAACTGAGAGGATTAAAAGCCCAAACAAACGCAGGCTTATCCCCATGGCAGAGAATTCTAAAACTAGTAGTGCCCCCCCCCACCCCGGGTCCCCCTTTGTTCTCCCACCGTCCCTCACGGCGGTCCTCCCACGCTGGGTCCTCCATTGTTCTTCGCGCGGTCCCCCACGCCGAATCCCCATTGTTTTCCCCTCCCCCCTCACGCTCATTGACCGCTGATTGTGGGTCGATCGCGTGAGCTCCCCGCCGCCAAGGCTCCCACTGCCAATGTGGGCAAGTGAGATTTTCTTAGATGGGGCATCTTGGTTGGCATGGATGAGATGGGTCAAAGGTGTAGGAAGGGACAACAGATGCTGGTTTAATCCAAAGATTGACACAAAATGCTGGAGTAACTCAGCGGGACAGGCAGCATCTCTGGAGAGAAGGAATGGGTGATGTTTCGGGCCGAGACCCTTCCTCAGACCAGAGTTACTCCAGCATTTTGTGTCTATCTCAGATGGGCCAAAGGGCTTGTTTCCGTGCTGTATGATTCCACGACTTGATTCATCTGTACAAAAGTTGAAGCAGGTAACTTTAGTGTTGCCTGTGTTCGCCAACACAGGAACACCAGACTCTAGAGTGAGCGAGTGTGCCAAAGAATGCAAATTTTTAAATCACCAGACCTTGCACTCCCTCGTCTTCTCTGGGTCATCTCAGGGTTAACGGCAAAGGACATTTTGCTGATATTTTTCCAAGCTCAAGAGGTTAATTAAGCAGCAGGTCACCTGTACAAATACTGAGAACATCATCTGAGGCCACCTCGACAAGATGACCAGAGGAATGAGGAACACAAATCCCTGGTATTTCCCATCACAGTGTGCTTCCTAAGAAAATGCACAGAATACTAGTGATTTAACACAATTTATTTTTGCTTGAATAATCAATTGGATCATTCAGTGGAGTTTTGTTTTCATACATATGTTATAAGAGCTATCTTCAGTGACTGCTTAATGTTTTCATATGAATATAATCAACAAAGGAGAATAGTTCACCAAACTCAAATGTAGAACGCCCTTTTTAACCAACCACGGCAGGCCTTAACAACCTATTATTACACTGCTAAAAAAGATTACAGATGATCGGCTTATGGAAAGACTTCTACATCTTATTGCCAATACACATGATATAGTAATAATTTTACAGCATGTTGCCAGTCTACAAGCATGTACAACCTCAATTGTTTCAACTTAATACGGTGCCTGCAAGAGAATTAGTTCAACTATTGAATTGCAAGCAGATATCCCTCTAGAAGCAAGAACTTGAAACATTTCCCCTTTGCATACTGTATGGCATCTTTTAAGATCATTTAGTTGTAAAAAAAAGCAAGAGAGAATAAAAGGGAAATATGTGATAAAGTGTGTTAATCTTCAACAGTGTCTCCAAACTTAGAAAAAAAATTTGTAATCCAAATGAGGGACACATGCATCAGAATATTGGTAGACTGAGGAAACTTTGTTTTGAGATTATTTTTTTCACATAATTACATTTTTCAAAATCATTTTAAATTCCGCAGTGTAGTCTGAAAGAAAGCTATCTTAAAATGAAGCCAGTGTTTTTGCATATACAAAGATTATAGCTTTTTTTTCTATTAATTGTACAAAGAAATTGTGGAGTCACACTCAAAACGCTTTTAGTAGGTGGAATCAACTTCTAAAGCGTGAATCAGACACTAAAACAGTTGCAGTGCTCAGATAGCACATTTGCGTTTCTTCCAAAAAACGCCAGCTGATCATAATTTTTTTTTACAGAGTTCTTTATGTACAGCAAAACCATTTATGATTTTTTTTTTGATGTGTGTTTTTATTTTTTTGAAATAAGCAAGTATTGTTTTTGTTTTTTTTATACCCTGAAACCATGGGTTTAAGAAAATTATAAGGCTAGATGCTGTGAATAATCAGTGATTTGCACACTCCTTGCCGGCTCCTCGATGCATTTATGATTTGCTGTCAACATCCTCAGTCACAGGAAAGGTATCAAAGGCGCCACAAAAACCTCTTGCCGGGTGACACAGAGAGATTGAAAAGTCACTCATAGAGAAAGCGCCCATTGTCACTCAATGCGCCAAGTGCACTCCCTTCAGATCAACGAATGAAAGTGGATTCCCATGCGGTTTTAAAGTTGCTCATGCTAAATTAAAATATCCTGTTGTATCTAAACCATGCTTTAATGTGTGAAAGCAGCAGGCACACACTTCATCTGCACTCGCTCCTCCTCAAGTCCCAGCCACTTCCTCCTGGGCACTGGCAGTTGTAAAACGTGTTCCTGAAAAAGACAAGATAGACACGATGTGTAGGACAGAACTGCAGATGCTGGTTTAACCCGAAGATAGACACGAAAAGCTGGAGTAACTCAGTCATAGCAACATAGAAAATAGGTGCAGGAGTAGGCCATTCGGCCCTTCGAGCCTGCACCGCCATTCAATATGATCATGGCTGATTATCCAGCTCAGTAACCTGTACCTGCCTTCTCTCCATACCCCCTGATGCCTTTAGCCACAAGCCCTTAAGAATTTTATATGTTTCTATAAGATCCCCCCTCAGTCTTCTAAATTCCAGTGAGTATAAGCCTAGTCTATCCAGTCTTTCTTCATATGAAAGTCCTCCCATCCCAGGGATCAATCTGGTGAACCTTCTCTGTACTCCCTCTAAGGCTAGAATGTCTTTCCTCAGATTAGGAGACCAAAACTGTACACAATACTCCAGGTGCGGTCTCACCAATGCCCTGTACAACTGCAGCAGAACCTCCCTGCTCCTATACTCAAATCCTCTTGCTATGAATGCTAACATACCATTCGCTTTCTTCACTGCCTGCTGCACCTGCACGCTTGGTTTCAATGACTGGTGCACCATGACACCCAGGTCACGTTGCATCTCCCCTTTTCCTAATTGGCCAATCTGAAGGGTCTCAAACCGAAACAGCCAGAGGCGCTGAGTTACTCCAGCTTTTTGTGTCCAAGATAGACAAGACTTGTATTGCTCTTCTGCTTATTGCTGCCCAAAGAGTTTCAGAATCCATTGAACTACAGTCACAGGCAAGGAGCAGCCAACGTACATTAGCTGCTAACAGCAATGTGATAATAACCAGATCACCTCATAGAGTCATAGAGTGTGGAAACAGGCCCTTTGGCCCAGCTTGCCCATGCCGACCAACAAGATCGCAAGAAGTTAATGGAACATTGTCGTTTCTGCTAAGAGATAATAGCAGAGAGTTGTAGGTGTAGCCCAGTCCATCACACAGACCAGACTTCCCACCATTGACTCCATCTGCACTTCACCCTGCCTTGGAAAAGCAGCCAATGTAAATCAAAGACTTGTCCCCACCCCTTCTTCTCTTCCCTTCTACCTGGCAGAAGGTACAGAATCTTGAAAACGCACACTACCAGACTCAGGAATACTTTCTTCATTCCTGTCATCAGACTTCTGAACATTCCTTCCACAAGCTAGGGAACTGTCCGATTCACCACTATAGACAATAGGTGCAGGAGGAGGCCATTCAGCCCTTCGAACCAGCACCGCCATTCAATGTGATCATGGCTGATCATTCTCAATCAGTACCCCGTTCCTGCCTTTTCCCCATACCCCTGACTCCGCTATCTTTAAGAGCTCTATCTAGCTCTATCTTGAATGCATTCAGAGAATTGGCCTCCACTGCCTTCTGAGGCAGAGAATTCCACAGATTCACAACTCTCTGACTGAAAAAGTTCTTCCTCATCTCAGTTCTAAATGGCCTACCCCTTATTCTTAAACTGTGGCCCCTTGTTCTGGACTCCCCTAACATTGGGAACATGTTTCATGCCTCTAACGTGTCCAACCCCTTAATAATCTTATACGTTTCGATAAGATCTCCTCTCATCCTTCTAAATTCCAGTGTATTCAAGCCTAGTCGCTCCAGTCTTTCAACATATGACAGTCCCGCCACTACCTCATTGACTACTGTCTATGGAACTGATGTGCGACAATACTGAGAACTCTTTATCTTCCCCTTTGTTATTGTACTTTATCTATTGTACTTGAGTTTGATTCGATTGTATTTAGATATATGGTATATCTGATCTGTTTGGACAGCATGCAAAACGAAGCTTTTCACTGCATCTCAGTGCCGGTGACAAACAATACACCTAAACCTAAAACTAGGACATGAAAGAGTTAAAAGTGGAGTTTAATATTTGGTGCAGGTTTGGGCACAATATGGCCAGGATACTGAGGCAGTAAAGTGGATACTGCGCACATTCGCAAGGATTTTGCCTGCTGTGAGGAAATACACACACACAATATTTGAAAGATGGTGTGCTTGTGAGCGAACAGAGCAGTAAACACTGACATGATCCAAAATGGGAGAGTTTGGGGTCATTTTCATGGGATAGCACAACAGAGGCAGATATTGGCTGCTCCGCTTGATGCATGAAACATTAACAAAGGGGGAGTGAGACAAAATTACTTGGATTGGGAACACGTTTTTGTGAAGCAGAGGCAATGTCTCTATTTAACCACAGGTGGCGTGCTTAAATGGAAGTAAAACACGGACACATCGTTACATGGGATAAGGATGAATCTACAATTGGAGGAAAAACACCAATATGGACCACTTCAATATAACTTCAATATAATTCTAAGCTACCCTGTTTCCAAATTTCATTGTGTCCGGAAAGGAATAGCCCCATCCATATGAGAAAGTACCCTACTTGCTGCAGGCAGTCTAATTTGGTGCTTTCTTTGTTTTATTCAACTGCCATTAACTAAAAGGATTTTTTGAAACGCTCGGTTGTAAACGACTCTAGTTTATGCAAAATGTGCATTGGAATAATTTATATGAATATAAAACCATATCCTAAAAAGATTGCCTCAGGAATTTAGCCTGAGCGCAAAGACTAAAGCCTGAGCCTTTTGCCTCAGCCTAAAAGGAAGTTTAGATGGGAATGAGAACTGATGAACAAGCAGTTCATGCCCCCCGACTTCATGAGTCACAGTTTAATTTTCCCTGTGTATTTTAAGAGATCAGAGAATTTTTTTGAATGTCGTCGTATTAGGAATTGTTTCCAATTAAGTTATTTAATGGTAATAAAAACAATAACATTCAAACCAATGAAATGATTTTTTTTTTTTTTTTAATCCTTTGAATTATTAATTAAAATGTGTGACTTTTCAAAATGATGAAGTGTCTTTTAAGTCCTGGGATCTCTGGATTCATGCTGTGGATCAACAATCACATCTATGCAAAGAATGGGTTCATTAAGTTCCACGCCAGCACAGAGGGTGGTGGGTGCCTGGAACGCAATGCCAGGGGTGGTGGCGGCAGCAGATACAATAGTAGCTGTTTATTTTACTTTACAGATAAGGCATGAAAAAAGGCTCTTGGTCCCACCCAGTCCACACTGACCACTGGTCATTCGATCACACTAGTTCTTACACGTTTTGGGCCAATTTTACAGAGACCAATCGACGAACAAACCCACACGTCTTTTGGGATGTGGGAGGAAGCAGGAACGCCCAGAGGAAACACATTCAGTCCGAGGGTGAATCTGCAAACTCCACACAGATAGCGCAGGAGATTAGGATTGAACGCAGGTCCACTTGTGCCGCGAGGCAGCAGCTTGACCAGCTACGCCACCGTGCCATCGTGTAAAATATTATAGACAACAGGTGGAGGAGTAGGCCATTCGGCCCTTCGAGCCAGCACCACCATTCAATGTGATCAGGTCTGATCATTCTCAATCAGTACCCCGTTCCTGCCTTCTCCCCATACCCCCTGACTCCGCTATCCTTTAGAGCTCTATCTAGCTCTCTCTTGAATGCATTCAGAGAATTGGCCTCCACTGCCTTCTGAGGCAGAGAATTTTATTTTATTTTATAAAATTAAGTTAAGAGTATCTTGCACAAAGGAGCATTTAAGAGGCTTTTAAATTGGCACATGGGATATGGATCTTGTCCATACAGGCAGATGAGATTAGTTTATCTTGGGATCATGTTCAGCACAGACATTGTGGGCCGAAGGGACTGTTCCTGTGCTGCACTGTTCTATGTTCCATCAGCACTTAAAAGAAAACACCAGCACTCTTTCCTCTTTCGAACTGCAAAGCAGTTTTATGCAAAACCCTTACAGCTATACTCTACCTGTAGCTCCAATGCAGCTCGTCATGGACCATTAATGAGCCTTCTTATCTGCCTGTCGGATTGTCTCCTTTTTCACTCTGACAACTTTATATCCTTCAACCTGTCAAGGCAAAATAAATAAGTTGTAACTAAACAGCCTGAAAATGTTGAACCGTTACATTAGGGTCTCCATAGAAATCGCTGCATTAAAAGTATTAGATGTTAGTACAATGGGTGTAAGCAGTATTTTTGCAAGACGCTTGCTATAATTTATTTCCTACATGAACAGTTTTCGTTCACGCAAGCAGCATGTGAAGATTCTGTAAGAAAGGTCTGTTATTGAACCAGTGAGCAGAGCAGGGTCAGCAAAAGCCAAAGTGTGTTAAGAGGATCGCCACACAGCTTGGAAATCTCACTCAAAGCATCCACGATAATAACGACCAGCCTCGTTCCTAGAAGTGCTCGGTTTGGAATGGTGCATTTAATAAAAACAAGTTCAGTGATGCAATTATTCACCTAGCCGTACATCACCCGGCTTCTGAAGTGTACCAACCGATGTAAGCACTGTGTTCCCATTAAGGTCGGGATGATTATCAGGTAGAATTTTTTTTGTTGTTGCTGGAAATCATCCAAACTGGAATTTTTAAATCCATTGGCTGGCTTGTAACAAAAGGCAAGAGATGTTGGGAGATTTATGCTGAAGCCATGCACATTTTTTTTGACAATGTCAGGTATCACAAGGGAGGTGTGTCTAAGGCCATCATCACAGGAAACATTTTTGGTATCAGGCATCTTAAAAGCGTGTGCTAATCAGTTAGAAAAAAAATCCACACACAGCAGAATGAATCATTAGCACATTCCTCCCACCCCCCACCCCACACAAACAAATTATTCAGGTGAATTGAAATTCTGCAGAAGCATACGCTTGGAATTTATTTATCGTAAATGCAATCTGGTAATTCTAAAGGTGCCATATTTTTAATTCCTTCCACTGCAAATTTTGAACATCAGATAAAAAAGTATAAATTCCGATCTTCAATTGACAGTAAGAAGCAATCAGCAGAAAAGTCTGCTTATTAACAATGGACAAAAACGAGATGGAAAAAGGTGCGGGATAATGAGAAATAATGAGAAATTGGATAAACAAATAAAGTTTGGAGGTGCAATGAACTGTGAGGAGGATTGTAATAGATTTCAAGGAAATAGGCAGGGACAGGCTGTTGCAATGGGTAAATAAAGAGCCGATTAAATTAGATGCTGAGAAATGCACACATTTGTCATAGTGACACATTTCCAGTAAGAAATGTCAATAAGAGAACATTAAAAAAGTGGCTCCTCTTATCTGATTTGTTGATCAGTAAAATAATTTCTGGACTTTTACCTCAGTGTCAGGTTGCTATATTAACCCCATATTATCTAAAAAGTCTATTGATCCCTGCTTGAATATCCTTTGTGAGAGAAAATTCTTCAGGGTGAAGAAATCTTTTCTTGTATCTATCTTTAGACTTTGGAGAATACAGTATGGAAACAGGCCCTTTGGCCCACCGAGTCAGCACTGACCAGCGATCACCCCATGCACTAGCACTATCCTACACACACTGGGGACAATTTACAATTTACCAATTAACCTACAAACCTGTATGTTTTTGGAGTGTGGGAGCACCGGAGGAAACCCAAGCAGTCACAGTGAGAACGAGCTGCAAGGCAGCAACTCTACTATGGTGCCACTGGACCTCCCAATGTCCTGAATGCCTAACCACTTCTATTGATACTGTGACTCACGGTTCTAACTGCAGATCAGGGAAATAACTTCCCTTCGTCTATAGATAATAGGTGCAGGAGGAGGCCATTCGGCCCTTCGAGCCAGCACCGTCATTCAATGTGATCATGGCTGATCATTCTCAATCAGTACCCCGTTCCTGCCTTCTCCCCATACCCCCTGACTCTGCTATCCTTAAGAGCTCTATCTAGCTCTCTCTTGAATGCATTCAGAGAATTGGCCTCCACTGCCTTCTGAGGCAGAGAATTCCACAGATTCACAACTCTCTGACTGAAAAAGTTTTTCCTCATCTCAGTTCTAAATCTACCCTGTCAAGATCCTGCTGAAGTCTGTATGCTTCAATGAGGGTATCTCTCATTCTTTTATGGTTTTTTTTAAAGAGCTACAGGGTGGAAACAGGCCCTTCGGCCCACCATCAATCACCCATACACTAGTTCTATGTCATCCCACTTTTGCATCGTACACACCAGGACAATTTACAGAAGCCAATTTACCTACGAACCTGTATGCCTTTGGACTGTGGGAGGAAACTGGAGCACCCAGAGAAAACCCAGGCATTCACAGGGAGAACGTACAAACGCCGTACAGACAACACCCATGGTCAGGATTGAACCCGGGTCTTTGGCTCTGTAAAGCAGCAGCTCTATACCGCTGCACCACTCTGCCATCCAGAGAGCATGGGCACAATCAACTTAATTTCTGCTCACAGGGCAAACCCTAAATTATAGAATTCATTCTGGTGAACGTTCATTGCATTTCCCCAATCACAAGTAAATCCTTATGTGTAGGAAGGAACTGCAGATGTTGGTTTAAACCAATGATAGACATGGAAAGCTGGAGTAACTCAGCGAGTCAGGCAGCATTGCTGCAGAAAAGGAATAGGTGACGTTTTGGTTCGAGCTGACCCGTAATTTATTCCTTTTCTCAAGAGATGCTTTCTGACCCGCTGAGTTACTCGAGCTTTTTGTGTCCACCACAAGTAAATCCTTCCTGTGGTAGGGGGGGGGGCAAGACCGATGCACAAGATTCCACGTGCAGGCGTAACAAAAGGGACGGGTTACACCTTAACAGCAGGCAGGTTTGCTTGTGTTACACGTGTGGGTTTAAACTAAGTAGTGGGGGGGGGGGGGGGTTGACAAATTGGGCATATGAAGATGGAGTTAAAGGGGAAGCGAATACAGGAGAAATTGCAAAGGACTCTACAATAAATGGGAAGGGGAAGCTCTAGATGGGATGAGAGAGTAAGGTCAGGGCCAATCATGACCGGTGTGTGAGAGGGGAGGTGAATACCAAAGTTAAAGTGTTGTATTTAAATGCGCGAAGTATAAAAAATAAAGTGGATGTGCTTGAGGCTCAGTTAGACATTGGCAAGTATGCAAGTAAGAAAGCCAATGGAATGTTGGCCTTCATAACAAGAGGAGTTGAGTATAGGAGCAAAGAGTTCCTTCTACAGTTGTACAGGGCCCTCGTGAGACCGCACCTGGAGTACTGTGTGCAATTTTGGTCTCCAAATTTGAGGAAGGATATTCTTGCTATTGAGGGCGTGCAGCGTAGGTTTACTAGGTTAATTCCCGGAATGGCGGAACTGTCGTATGTTGAAAGACTGGAGCGACACTGGAATTTAGAAGGATGAGAGGAGATCTTATTGAAACATATAAGATTATTAAGGGGTTGGACACGTTAGAGGCAGGAAACATGTTCCCAATGCTGGGGGAGTCCATAACCAGGGGCCACAGTTTAAAAATAAGGGGTAGGCCATTTAGAACAGAGATGAGGAAAAACCTTTTCAGTCAGAGAGTTATAAAACTGTGGAATTCTCTGCCTCAGAAGGCAGTGGAGGCCAGTTCTCTGAATGCTTTCAAGAGAGAGCTAGACAGAGCTCTTAAGGATAGCGGAGTCAGGGGGTATGGGGAGAAGGCAGGAACAGGGTACTGATTGAGAATGATCAGCCACGATCACATTGAATGGTGGTGCTGGCTCGAAGGGCCGAATGGCCTACTCCTGCACCTATTGTCTATTGTCTAAACCACTACTTCAAAAATAAAACCAAATTGCAACAATTGTTAGGAAAAGTTGGCAGCTTTAATTTGAGCCTCTTCAAGACTCATTGAAGAGGACGGATAACAATTTGGGAAAATTGCAGAGCTGTCGGGAAAGGTCTAGTGTGTGAGACATTGGACAGCTGTTGGAAAGAGGTATGGGCTTGATGGGACGAAGGGCTCCCTCTTGTATTGCAGGATTCAGTGAAAGACTTGAAATCCTTATTTTTATATCTTGATTTCTTCTTTTTGTTGTTTATTATGGCGTCTTCTGAGTACTATGTTTACATGTGTGTGTTGTGCTGCTGCAAGTAAGTATTTCATTGTTCCCTTTCGGAACAGATGACAATAAAAACAACACACAACTCTCTTGGTTTCTGTTGTGGGCAGCAATAATGGAACTTGAAACCAATGCCTGCAAGCATCATTTGCCAAAACAAGGGCTACATTAACACGGCTGAAAGTGTGAAGTTCAGTTCAGTTTAGTTTATTGTCCCATGTACTGAGGGTACAGTGAAAAGCTTTTTTTGCCTGCTCACCAGGAAGCAGTCAGCAGAAAGACCATACATGGTTAAAATCAAGCCATTGCAGTGCATGGATACATGGTAAGGGAATAACGTTTAGTGACCAGTAAAGTCCAATCAAAGATAATCTGTGGGCCACCAATGAGGTAGATAGTAATTCAGGTCTGCTCTCCAGTTGTGGTAGGATGATGCAGTTGCCTGATAACAGCGTGAAAGTGGAGTACGGATAGATCTGAGAGGAGTTTACGAAGATCACAGTTAAAGTAAAATATGTTGTTGTCGGAGTAGAGATTTAAAAGTGTGGAGCGATTGTAATGTGTGATTGCACATCTGCTTCTGTGGTGAGCACACAAATAGTCTTCTGGGTTGGGCACCATGTTGGAAGTCTGACAGTCTTCACTTCCAATAGCATAGCTTCCAGTTTGGCTCAGGTGACAATTTGGGGCTTCAGAAGCAGATTTCTCATCCCTTATTAAGACAAGCACCAAATAAACAATTCTGCTGTTATTCTCATTCTTTACTGAATGCAGCTGCAAACCTCCTCTCCCAGGAAATCACTTCCAAAATACTCGGTAGGCTCTGCATCGCCTTGCCCATCCCTTTCTAGTTCCTCATCCTCATGGTCCCTGCTCGAAGATACAACAAGCCGCCTCACCACTGTGCGGGTCACCTAAGAGAAGAGGGAGGGGATTGAAAGGAAATTCAAGAGTTTTAAAATCCGTGCTTGATGCTCTCGGCTCCAGCTTACGAGGAGAAGTTGAAAATGTGCATGATAAAATTGGTCAGTGGCAGCATTACTTTTTTGGTGACAACATTTCCATCTTCATCAACGAACTGCTCTTCTGTGACCATCTCTCCGGGGACTCTTTTAGCGTCCTCTCCCTAAAGAGTGCATTACGTGAAAATTAAGGCATGATTTGAGCAAGGGGTCGAGACTGAGTTCACATCCTTCAGACCACACACTGCTTAGCGCACAACACCATTGCCATAAATCTACATTCGGTTCTCTTAAGGATAGCAGAGTCAGGGGGTATGGGGAGAAAGCAGGAACGGGGTACTGATTGAGAATGATCAGCCATGATCACATTGAATGGCGGTGCTGGCTCGAAGGGCCGAATGGCCTACTCCTGCACCTATTGTCTATTGTCTATTGTCTCCATGCATCCCTTGAAAACAATATTGGCAATCCTCTGTGCGTGCTCCGAATTCTTCAGGGGTCAAAAGGCTTGTCTTCAAATTGCCGCTGCAATCAGCAGCTTTAGTTCAGTTTAGATACAGCAAGGAAACAGACCCTTTGGCCCACCGAGTCGGCGCCGGCCAGCGATCCCCGTACACTCGCACTATCCCACATACTAGGGATAATTTACCAAAGCCAATGAACCTGCAAACCTACACGTCTTCGGAGTGTGGGAGGGAACCGGAGCACAGGGTCACGGGGAGAATGTGCAAACTCTGTACAGACTGGACCCGTAGTCAGGATCGAACCCGGGTCTCTGGTGCTGTAAGGCAGCAACTCTACCTCTGCGTCCAAGAAAGAAAAATTGAAAGGCCTTTAACGTTTTGGTGGAGGAGGGGGAAATAGATTTTCTTTTTAGATTTAGAGATGCAGCGCGGAAACAGGCCCTTCGGCCCACCGAGTCCGCGCCGCCCAGCGATCCCCGCACATTAACACTATCCTACATACACTAGGGACAATTTTTACATTTACCCAGTCAATTAACCTACAAACCTGTACGTCTTTGGATTGCGGGAGGAAACCGAAGATCTCGGAGAAAACCCACGCAGGTGACGGGGAAAACGTACAAACTCCGTACAGACGGCTCCTGTAGTCAGGATCGAGCCTTAGTCTCCGGCGCTGCGTTCGCTGTAAGGCAGCAACTCTACCGCTGCGCCACCGTGCCGCCCTTTTAGTTATTTGCTATACAAATAACTGTTTGTATTTAGAAATCATCCAAATGAATAAAGAGTAAATTAACTTTCTAATTGGCACAGGGCTTGTGAGTTAGAGTAAAGGGGATGAGTAGAGTTGCAGGCCGGTGGTCTTGTGACATGACATCCAATGATTATTCCTGACCTGGGCAGGCAGCTCTTGCCTGCTGACACGTTCCCTTTCTCATTGCCCATTTCTGCGATTCCTGTGCTGTGCTCTCCCAATTACTTATGAGAAAATCAGCCTAAAACGTCAGGTCCTTATTCATGAAGGAATCTCATATTCTTCAAGAAAGTCTGATTGACACCTTTCAATTGACAAGGCACTGAAATGTCAATAGATTACTGCAGAAGTGCATCACTGTGATTATGGTACCACGTATTACATTAGCCAGTAGTTTTGCACCAGGGTCAAACTTGCTAATCTTTAAAAAACATTTGGACAGGAAAATGGATGGGGAAAGCTTGAGAGGGATATGGGCCAGAAGCAGGTAAATGGGACTAGCTTAGATGGGGCAGCTAGGTCAGCATGGACAAGCTGGGCCGAACGGCCATTTCTATGCTGCAAGATCCTAGAAACTTTAAGACTCTGCAATTGACTTTCACTCCGTCCACAGGTAACAAACTGTCAACTCCATCACAGTGAGGGGGTGTTTGGAGTCACTGTGATGGACGTTTGTGTTGGGGTTATGTGTCTTGTGTTCTTTTTTGTGTGTGACTGCTATGTAGTTTCGTTCGGTACCTCGGTACCGAATGACAAATAAAGCTCTGTTGTTGAACTGTTGAACTGTTGAACTGTTGAATGTTTCAATGTAATTCATGTTTTATTTTCACATTCCGAAGGCGATCCGGATTAATCAGAAAAGGCAGGACACATGGAAGACAGGACACAAACTGTGCATCTAAAGGCAGCGAGGAAGATTTGTTCAGTTTGACATGTATTCTGTTGATTAACATCACAACAGCCCGTACTAAGGCAAACCAACTAGAAGCCAACACGACACACCATCCAAAATAAGAATGCAGCAGCAGTCAGAGCATGCTTTATGTTTAATATTACGTTTGATGGACTATTACGTAATGGGGGAGCCAACTGTCTCCTTTCTGCGATCCATCTTATGCCTGCGGTGCAGGACACCAACAGCTACACTTGGCCAGGCCGACCTTGCAGCGGCAAACGGGCAACGGGCCTTCATCGTAAGGTTATGAATTCTACACCTACAACAACTGGAACGTGAAAATGGCACCAAATCTGGCGACTCTGTATACAGTTTCAGTGTGCTACTGCTATGTACTGTATCTGAAACACTCATCTAAGATGTAGCTAAGCGCTTATGTATAGCGTTACTTGTACTGAACTGTATACAAAGATGAATTTCACTGCGCCTCGGTGCATGTGACAATAAAGCACAATTGAACCATTACTGTGACACATTGAGTGAATACACAGTCTCAGCAGTGAGTGGCTCGTGACTTTGATGTCTGTTTAATTACCATTCCACACCCACCCCTGAAACGCATCACCGTAGGGCACTATCTACACCAAGGACAAGTAATGTCAGTCATCAACAATGCTGAACTTTGTCTTTCCCCTCTTCCCCCTACCCCTCCTTATTTACTTAGTTACCTGTACAAACGTTCACTCCATGCTGGCCAAAAAGGAAACCATTGCAAACTTAGAAAGTGCGAGTTATTTCTCGAGAAGAGACACAAGGAATTGCAGATGCTGGAATCTTGGATAAAATGCAAAGTGCTGGAGGAACTCTGTGGGTTGGGCAGCATCTGTGGAGGACGTGGATAGGCAACGTTTCTGTTCGAGACCCTTATTCAGACTCAGAAGAAGGGTCTTGATCCACAACGTCGATGATCCATGTCCTCCACAGATGCTGCCTGGACCAATAGACAATAGGTGCAGGAGGCCATTCGGCCCTTCGAGCCAGCACCGCCATTCAATGTGATCACGGCTGATCATTCTCAATCAGTACCCCGTTCCTGCCTTCTCCCCATACCCCCTGACTCCGCTATCGTTAAGAGCTCTATCCAGCTCTCTCTTGAATGCATTCAGAGAATTGGCCTCCACTGCATTCTGAGGCAGAGAATTCCACAGATTCACAACTCTCTGACTGAAAAAGTTTTTTCTCATCTCAGTTCTAAATGGCCTACCCCTTATTCTTAAACTGTGGCCCCTTGTTCTGAACTCCCCCAACATTGGGAACATGTTTCCTGCCTCTAACGTGTCCAACCCCTTAATAATCTTCTACGTTTCGATAAGATCTCCTCTCATCCTTCTAAATTCCAGTGTATACAAGCCTAGTCGCTCCAGTCTTTCAACATCTGATAGTCCCGCCATTCCGGGAATTAACCTAGTAAACCTACACTGCACGCCCTCAATAGCAAGAATATCCTTCCTCAAATTTGGAGACCAAAACTGCACACATTACTCCAGGTGCGGCCTCACTAGGGCCCTGTACAACTGCAGAAGGACCTCTTTGCTCCTATACTCAACTCCTCTTGTTATGAAGGCCAACATTCCAAATTTGGCGACTCTGTATACAGTTTACCTCAGCACTTTATATTTCACTGAGTTATTACAAAATTTGCCTGTTATTACGGTCACCCTCAACAAGTATCAACTGCCGACCGTTTTGTAGATTTAATAGATTGAACCCATAATTTTCTGAAATAGCATTTGAATCTTTCACCAATCACTGATTTGACAATATTTTGGTTGGAATAAAGTAAACCGTCAATTTCCTAATAACGGTTCAGTTCTTGGGGACTACCCCACACAAGGGAAACTTTCTTCCTTTAAAAAGTAGACAGCTTCTAGTTGAAGAAAAAGCAAACAAAAAGTGCAACAGTAACTCAGGCAGCATCTCTGGAGGACACGGACAGGCAATGTTTCGTGTCGGGACCTTTCTTTGGACTGCGAAAGATCCCTACCTGAAAAGTCGGCCATCGATGTCCTCCAGTAGATGCTGCCTGATCTGTTTAATTACTGCAGCACCTTGTGATTCTCTTCATACATCAGCATCTGCAATTCCTTGTTTCTCGAGCTTCTAAAGGAGATGATTAAGGCCACATTCTGGCTGGAGCTGAGCAGTTAAGGTTGAGAAATGTGCTCTGATGGTAATCTGTATCTGCGGATTAAGGAGACGGGCGATAGCTCAGATCTGGCTTGGGGTCACAAAGACCACCCACTCAACAGGTCTGAATTCAATGGGAACACAGTCAGTCACAGCTACCGTGGCTAAAATGACCAAATAACTGAGCCACACCCATCATTTTAACCACAGGTGAAGAATATATAGCTGGCTAAACTGCAAACATGGTCAAGTAGCCAGCATCATCAGAGACCCACACTAACCTGGCCACGTACTCATTTCAATCTTGCCATCAGGCAGAAGATACAGTATAGGAGCCTGAAAACTAACATCCAGGTTCAGGAGCAGCTGAACTACAACCTCCAAATAGACTGGGGGACATTGGTTTTGTCCTTTTGCACTATTATTGTTTGTTTTTGTGTGTGTGTGTGTGTGTCCCTGTGTGCGTGCGTGCCTGTGTGCGTGCGTGCCTGTGTGTGTACGTGTGTGTGTGTACGTGTGTGTGCGTGTGTGCGTGCGTGCCTGTGTGGGTGCGTGCCTGTGTGCGTGCGTGTCTGTGTGTGTGCGTGCCTGTGTGCGTGCGTGCCTGTGTGTGTACGTGTGTGTGTGTACGTGTGTGTGTGCGTGTGTGCCTGTGTGCGTGCGTGCCTGTGTGCGTGCGTGCCTGTGTGCGTGTGTGCCTGTGTGCGTGCGTGCCTGTGTGCGTGCGTGCCTGTGTGTGTACGTGTGTTTGTGTACGTGTGTGTGTGCGTGTGTGTGCACACACATACTGTATAGTGATTTTTTTCTCTCGCTTACTATATTTACAGAGTGCTATGTTTACATATTCTGTTGTGCTGCTGCAAGTAAGAATTTCATTGTTCTGTCTAGTACACACATATATATATATATATATATATATGACAATAAAACTCTTGACTCTTGAAAAATTATACAATTCAGATAAAACGCTAGAAAATAAAGCAGGGATGTTAAGTAGTTCTCATGAATAATGCTCATGGAACATGGAACTGGAATTCCCCAGAACAGCAATGAGCTAAAGATAATTGGAACAATGTTCATCAAAGCCATAGATCCTGTGAAAGACATGCTCGAGCTCAAAGAATGCTGCACTCTGTAGAATATAAACAACACAGTCGCGTAGAAAACCACCTCCAAGCAATGCACAGCAAACCAGGGCAGAATGGATACCTTCAGAATCACTCTGCGACGCGCCACACTGGTTGTGACAAACTCCTCCTCATCCGAGCTAGACTCATTCTCCCCAAGTTCCTGCTTGATGCACGTTAGCACATTGTGTTACAAGATGACACGGTGGTTGTCAAGAACAGATGCATTTACTTTGAGCCACTGGCACTTACTTGCCTGGTTTGCTCACACACAAGGCTGGCTGATGGCTAGAGGCCACGATTTTAACTAGCTGCATCAGTGTTCGATGCCAGCAATTGAAATTCCCCTTGATAGGAATATACAAGCCACCAAACAGCTTCTTTTTCTGACCAATTGCAAGAGAATTAAAATGATCTCAAACCCAAATATTTTAGAATTAAAATGACCAAGCCAAAGAAGCTTTCTTTCCCCATTGCTATGTTTGTGTTGCCTTGAGGTCTATTTTCAAGATAAAGAACTTTGTGGCGTAGTTCTCTTTTGACAGTTCCAACTATTAAAATAACTTGTACAGGCTTCTGCAAGGCTTCTCGTTCTGCATCTGTTCCTGCTCTCTAGATCACATGACTTAACTACACCAGGCACTTAATTTGCATGTCATAACCCAGCTTCAACAATATAACACCGATGGATAAATACAAAATACTGGAGTAACTCTAGTGCATGCGGGACATGCAGCATCTCTGGTGTGAAGAAGGGCCTCGATCCGAAACGTCACCCATTCCTTCTCTCCAGTGATGCTGCCCCGGCTGAGTTACCCCGACATTTTTTGTCTATCTTCGGTGTTAGCCAGCATCTGCAGTTCCTCCCGACACATAACACCTACGGATGCCATTTTTTCTGAGTGAGGCAGGGGTGGTAGTAATTTAGCAGATATTTTAGCAGATGGTTCAAAGATGTACATTTGTAATTAACCATTGAATAATCGTTAACTCTTGTAATTGTGAGAAGACTCGATCTGATCCTGTTCAAATCCTACAAATAATTCTTAAAGTGTTATTGTGCTGTACTATCATCGATCTTCCTTGGTAAAGGTTACCCATGGACGAGGGCTTGGACTAGGGAGTGAAGTGGGCGTCAGGAGTAATGGGGAGAAGTGTGGAAAATGATTCGTCTTGGAAAGATGAATCAGCCATGATTGAATAGCGGAGTAGACTTGATGGGCTGAATGGCCTCATTCTGCTCCTTGAACTTATGAACTGCTACGGAGGTTAAGGTGTGCAACAGGCACAATTAAGGTGGGTTCATCTTTCCCGCAGTGATTTGTTAATAGATCTGAGGTTAATCTCTCAATCCCTGGAAACACATGATTTTGTATTCATCTTACAGCCATACCTTTCTTGTTTTTAAGCCGTATCAGACCAGATTTTGAGAATCATTTTGCTTCCATTGGGAAGAACATATGTAATAGGAAATAGTAAATAACAAAAACATAAAACCATCAATTTCTGCAAGGGCAAAATGCAGACACTTAACTAAAAAGGATTAGTTTAGTTTCGAGATACAGCGCGGAAACTCGCTGGAATTTAGAAGACTGAGGGGGGATCTTATAGAAACATATAAAACTCTTAAGGGGTTGGAGAGGCTAGATGTGGGAAGATTGTTCCCGATGTTGGGGAAGTCCAGAACCAGGGGTCACAGCTTAAGGATAAGGGGGAAGTCTTTTTGGACCGAGATGAGAAAAAAATTCTTCACACAGAGAGTGGTGAGTCTGTGGAATTCTCTGCCACAGAAGGTAGTTGAGGCCAGTTCATTGGCTATATTTAAGAGGGAGTTAGATGTGGCCCTTGTGGCTAAAGGGATCAGGGGGTATGGAGAGAAGGCAGGTACAGGTTACTGAGCTGGATGATCAGCCATGATCATATTGAATGGCGGTGCAGGCTCGAAGGGCCGAATGGCCTACTCCTGCACCTATTTTCTACGTTTATAGCGATCCCCACAAATTAGCACTATCCTACATAGACTAGGGACAATTTACATTTATACCAAGCCAATTAACCTACAAACCTGCACGTCTTTGCAGTGTGGGAGGAAACCAAAAATCTCGGTGAAAAACCTGTGCGTTCACGGGGAGAACGTACAAACTCCGTACAGACAAACACCCGTAATCTTGATTGAACCCGGGTCTCTGACGCTGTAAGGCAGCAACTCGACTGCTGCGCCACCGTACCGCCCGCCAAGGATTAGAACAGGAAAAGAATAAAAGGCACCGAGTATCATTGTGTAGCATTTCCAAAATAGCAGGCATACGAAGGAAAGGTGTTTCACCTGTGCTTTGTGTTCTGCTGGCAGGGGCCCTTCCACCCTGACGTTTGTTCCTGATTTAATCCCCTCTGGCGTGCCCCAACTCGTCTTCCTCTCGGTGCTAAACACAGTGGCTCCGTGCTCCTCAGCGCCCACACGCCTGCCGTCTGCCTGCAGTTCCTTCACCGGCTCCGCCTGATCCGTGATTAGTGACGAGCGTTTCTGCGCCTTTCCGTTCACAGTTTTCCTGTCGTGCGACGTCACGGGCATGTCGTCTGCCACCTCCTGAATCAACGGACTCACCGCGGTTCGACCCAATTCCCTTTGACGCTCCAGCCTGTGTAAGTCAAGGTCCCCATTCTCCTCTGGTTTCAAAACCGGCCCTTTCAAATGAAACTTCACAGATCCAGCAAGTTCATTTTTGTTGCTCTGCTCTTGAAATCTACAAAATATGAAAATATGACAATATTTCCCAACATTTTACAATAAGCTATCACTACAATAACATTTTTAAAAAACCCACATTTGGACAGGTACATTGACAGGAACGGTATGGAAGGATACGGGCCAAACGCGTGCAGGTGGGAGCAGTGTAGATGGGGCATCTTGGTTGGCATACAGGGAAAATATTCCCGATGTTGGGGGAGTCCAGAACCAGGGGGTCACAGTTTAAGAATAAGGGGTAGGTCATTTTAGGACTGAGATGAGGAAAAACTTTTTCACCCAGAGAGTTGTGAATCTGTGGAATTCTCTGCCACAGAAGGCAGTGGAGGCCAATTCACTGGATGTTTTCAAGAAAGATTTAGATTTAGCTCTTAGGGCTAAGGGAATCAAGGGATATGGGGAAAAAGCAGGAACGGGGTACAGATTTTAGATGATCAGCCATGATCATATTGAATGGCGGTGCTGGCTCGAAGGGCCGAATGGCCTACTCCTGCACCTATTTTCTGTTTCTAGGTTGGGCTAAAGGGCCTGTTTCCATGCTGCTAAAATATCCTTTTAGTTTAGCATCTTGCTAAAATAAAAGAATATTTATTTTATAAACGAAAATATTCTTTCTGAATACATATCACATATCAGTTAACTCTTCATTCCTAACGTAAACATTAATCGGCACTGATGACCTTTATAATGAACTCAAGACATGCACATTTACCACCGAGCACTGGATTCCCAGAGAAAGCAATGTGAGCTTTGTCTTGAATGGCTAGGAGTAGTTTGATACAAATGAGTGCTTGTTTGGCCGTTTCAAAGGGCAGTTAAGAGGTTTGGTGTAGGAGTAGAATCATGTACATCAGGGTGGCACAGTGGCGTAGCAGTACAGTCTTACAGCGCCAGAGACACGGGTTCGTTCCTGACTAAGGCTGCTCGTCTGCACGGAGTTTGTACGTTCTCCCCGTGACCTGCGTGGACTTTAGACAATAGACAATAGGTGCAGGAGGAGGCCATTCGGCCCTTCGAGCCAGCACCGCCATTCAATGTGATCATGGCTGATCATTCTCAATCAGTACCCCGTTCCTGCCTTCTCCCCATACCCCCTGACTCCGATATCCTTAAGAGCTCTATCCAGCTCTTTCTTGAATGCATTCAGAGAATTGGCCTCCACTGCCTTCTGAGGCAGCCAATTCCACAGATTCACAACTCTCTGACTGAAAAAGTTTTTCCTCATCTCAGTTCTAAATGGCCTACCCCTTATTCTTAAACTGTGGCCCCTTGTTCTGGACTCCCCCAACATTGGGAACATGTTTCCTGCCTCTAACGTGTCCAAACCCTTAATAATCTTATACGTTTCGATAAGATCTCCTCTCATCCTTCTAAATTCCAGTGTATTTCTCAGAGATCTTCGGTTTCCTCCCACACTCCAAAGACGTACAGGATTGTAGATTAATTAGCTTGGTACACATGTAAACTGTCCCCAGTGTGTGTAGGACAGTGTTAGTGTGCGGGGATCGCTGGTCGGCACAGACTCGGTAAGCCTGTTTCCGTGCTGTATCTCTAAACTGAACTGCAGGTCAGATCAAGTGAGGCGAGCAAGTATATTTCTCTACCCACCCCCCCCCCCCCCCCCCCTTCCACCTATATTCCTTCCTCTGGCTTCACATTCCATGCATCTATTACCCCACAGCACTCGTGCATCTCCGCGCTGTATCTCAAAACTAAACTAAACTAGTCATGAGGCATTGCTTCAGATTCTGACTCCCAGTCAACACCCCACTTACTTGGCATTGTCTTCATCCAGGTCACCAGTGCTCAAGTGGCAGCTCTTTGGGGTTGGTGGCTCCACGTCGACGCTGGATGCGTCACTATGCCAACCTGGAACTGTAAAGAATTCTTTCTGGGAACTCTGAGCATGGTCAAGCGTCTGGACGTCCTCCTTTGTCACCTTCTCGTCGTCTGAACCGTTGGAACTCCGCCTGGGCTGAACATCCTCCGCCTCTCCTTGGAACTCTGCGAGCTCCTTGGAATCGGGGGCGTCGGGAGCGGCACCTGGTTTGGCCGTGCCGCGGTCCTCCGGTGAGTGGACTTGCTCCGCCCGTCCTGCGTCGGGGGGAGACCGGGCCACGCGGACGTTGCCGCTCATGAATTGGAATCCAGGTCCACACTCGGAGCCTTGTGGCTCACCCGCCTGCCCCACTGGCGAGGGAGCCACCTCCCCTGGCACCAGACAGTGGGCTGGCACATCAGCACCGGCTTCTTCTCCCGAAACCTCCTCGGTTTCGCTGAAAACCGACAATTCTTCCTGTGCCAGATGACTTTGATAAGGATCTGGGGACGCTAACTCGGCACAAGGGTGATTGCTAAAATAATCATCAAAATGGAGGGGGGAGGGTGGCAAATAGCGCAATGCAGCAGGTGTCAGCAGCTCCGCATTGATGGACGAGTAACCTGAGTGAGCAAAACACAATGGAACAATCTACATACAACATGCATGGTCACATGACAGAAACACGACAGGTAATGGTAACACGTGAATCTACTCAACATGGATGGTGAAATGCGACTGAGCAGAAGCAACAATCTATCACATTTAAATCATACCGTTTCATCAATCAACTATCCTACATTCTCAGGTGGCCACAAAATGGTGGAGTAACTCAGCGGGTCAGGCAGCATTTCAGGAGAGAACGAATGGGTGACGTTTCGGGTCGAGACCCTTCTTCAGACCCGAAACGTCACCCATTCCTTCTCTCCTGAGATGCTGCTTGTCCCTCTGAGTTACTCCAGCATTTTGTGTCTACCTTCGATTTAAACCAGCATCTGCAGCTTTTTTTCCCTACACATCCAACATTCTCAAATTAGTATCCTTTGTGAAAGATACTCTGTTAACTTAATTTTATGAAATAAAATGTGACCAGTGGCACAGTTTGTCAAGCTGCTGCCTCACAGAGCCAGAGACCCAGGTTCGATCGTGACCTCGGGTGTGGTTTGAGTGGAGTTTGCAGATTCTCACTGGGATTGCGTGGGTTCCCTCCAGGTGCTCCGGTTTCCTCCCACATCCCAAAGACATGCGGGTGCGTAGGTGAATTGGTCCCTGTAAATTGCCCCAAGTGTGCAGGGAGTGGATGAGAAAGGGTGATCGATGGCCAGCATGGAGTCGGTGGGCCAAAAAGTCATTTTAACCCAATGTACCCAGAAGCAGATTGATACCTCTTGAAGCAGGATCTTTGGCTCTCTATCCTAATCCACATACACTTGCTGTCTCTGAAACAAGGAGGCCTTGGGCTCTGCTTGTACAACGACCCAAAGATAATCCATTCCTTTCACCCTACCACTTGGACAGAAATCCTTTATACTCCCGCCCTTCTCCTTTCAGGCCCAGTTTGAAACTTCTTCCAACCAAGCTTTTGATCATCTACTCCCAATATCATTTTCACATCAGCGTCTGATATTACCTGTGCTTCTGTGACAGAATTTCAGATCTTAAAGGGGGCTGTTCGTAGTTATTATTTTGTGGCTAAATGACTTCCACTTGTTAAATCAATCACTTCCATAAAGCTTAGGTGGAGGCAGGTGGAGCTTCTGGGCTATGGAGACCTGTTGTCTACCCAGCCGTTCATGGTGAGCTTATCATTGATCTAGATTTTGTTTACGCTTGACCTCCCGATGCGGCGCTAGACTCAGATGCACTCCGCATCCAGCCCCTCGACTTCATGAATAGCAAAAAAAATTGTTCATTTTCCATTAGTTCATTTTATATTTATAATTACTTTACTGTAATCTAATGTATCTTAACTTTTTTTTTGTTGCAAGAAATTACCGGAAACCATGAAAACAAGTTGCTAAATATCCCTGATCAGATGCATTCGAAAGCAATGAAACGTGCCTTTGGGGACAGTGAGAGTCAAAGACCATTGGGGCATTCCTGAGGTTGGAGTTTGGATTGAATGCGAGAGTCAGATTGTGCACAATCTGTCCCACTGCTTTCTTGATATAAAGGGTGAATACCTAGCTTCTAATGTCCATGTATTAGTTACTCATAGATTGCAATGCTTGCTAAATAATATGCAATATGCTCTAATGCACAGAGAAACAATAAGCAAATTATCATGGCCCCCACATTCCCATCTTTGATAGGACTTTAGCTTGCATTAAACGTTATTCGCGTTTATCATGTATCTGTACACTGTGGATGGCTTGATCGTAATCATGTATTGTCTCTCTGCTGACTGGAAGCATGCAAAAAAAGCTTTTCACTGTACCTCGCTCGGTACACTAAACTAAAGAGAACTATCTGTCCTTCAACTGGCTGTTCGTATTAATCCACAGGTTTGCAAACTCGTAGCATATAACCCTGCAGAATTTTGAGCAGACAGACAAGAGAGATGGCGAGACAAGGAGGAAAATACAGGGGAAAGTATGTATAAGATGATTTCAGATCGAATGGGTTTTACTGACCAGGATGATGACCAAGGGAGGAGAAGTTTTGGTGAATTCCACAACAAATGTACAGACAAGCACACTGATTTTAAAAAAAAGATGAAAAATGATTTCAAACCGATCGTCAACGCCTGTAAACGGATAGTTGCGTTCAAAACACCCAAAGTGCTGGAGGAACACAGCAGGTCGGGCAGCGTCTGGGGTGGGAACGGACTGACGATAATTTGGGTCCAGAGTAAGTCATGAAACTGAAGATGCTTTAAGGCTAGACTCTGGGAATGGGAAGGTCTGTAAGGAGACAGTCACAGTAACCACAATCCAGGTCACTGATCGGCAGGTGGAGGCAATCAGCAGTGTTTCCCCGGAGAGGGTCGGCAGAGAGAGAAGAGCAGAATGTTGGCAGTGGAGGAGAAGTACCGGCAGGTTCAGAGTTCAGAGAGGATGAGTGACAAAGAAGTGGCTGCAACTGCAAAGCAGCATCTGTGCAAAACAATCGTACGAAAACTGAAACAGACGAAAATAAACTACGATGCAAGGACACTTATTTAATCTGGCCGGGCTTCTGCACTTCTATCAAGTGCATACCAAGCATCATAGGTATAGAATTGGTGCCTGCAATATCCCCACATCTACAAATTGAATTGTTGGAAACTCTGGCAGAACACTCTGTCCTCCGCATCTGAACTCCAACTAAACACATCTACACTGCTGTAACTAAGCGGGACAGGCAACATCTCCGGAGAGAAGGAATGGGTGACGTTTCAGGTCCAGACCCTTCTTCAGACTCAGCCGTACCACCAGCACGATGTAATCCAGGGCACGGAATTGTGTTATTGAGTAACCTTCCCAGCTTCAAAACATTAAAGGAGGTTTAATCTATTAAGATCCTGCATCAATTTGCTCTTGGGCAGCACGGTGGCATAGCGGTAGAGCTACTGCTTACAGCGCCAGAGACCCGGGTTCAATCCTGACTAGGGGTGCTGTCTGTACGGGTTCCAACCCGTGACCTGCATGGGTTTTCTCCGAGATCTTCATTCTCCTCCCTTACTCCAAAAACGTATAGGGTTGTACGTTAATTGGCTTGCTGTACATGTAAAATTGCCCCTAGTGTGTGTAGGGTGGTGTTAATGTACGGGGATCGCCAGTTGGTGCGGACTCGGTGGGCCGAAGGGCCTGTTTCTCAATCTATTTATCTTTATAAGATAAAAGGGAGCGGCGCGGTGGCACAGCGGTAGAGTTGCTGCCTTACAGCGAACGCAGCGCCGGAGACCCGGGTTCGATTCCAACTACGGGTGCTGTCTGTATGGAGTTTGTACGTTCTCCCCATGACCTGCGTGGGTTTTCTCCGAGATTTTCGGTTTCCTCCCACACTCCAAAGACGTACAGGTTTGTAGGTTAATTGGCTTGGTAAATCTAAAAATTGTCCCTAGTGGGTGTAGGATAGTGTTAATGTGCAGGGATCGCTGGTCGGCGCGGACCCGGTGGGCCGAAAGGGTCTGTTTCCGCGATGTATCTCTAAACTAAACTAAATTCTTTGCAGCAATTCAGTGGACCATCAACCCTCAAACAGACGAGTAAAGAATGTGAAGTTACCATCAGATTGATCCAGGAACACGCAGTTATCATCAGCAAAACTTCTTGTGCCAGAAACATTACCATAGTCAAATATTGGCCCTTCCAGTAAGGTCACAATGTCCATTCGATTAATCTTTTTGAGGACTCCACTTATGATATCAGCTGCAGAAAGAGGAAAAAAATATGTTGATTGCATATCATGAAGCAAAACACTCAGACAGAACCAGCAGTGCCTTTTTTTAAACAGCAAACCGTTTTGTGAAGGTTGGCACCTTTGTACCAAAGAGGTTGCCACAACAGGCACCTCTTCACAGGGCAGCACTGTTTGTATTCTCATTACCTAAAATAGCTTCTGTTGCCTGAAAATTAATCTTCTACAACGCCACTCTTGATCAGTGCGGCAGGGCAGCATGGTGACATAGGGTGACCTAGGGTGGCACAGCGGTAGAGTTGCTGCTTTACAGCGCCAGAGACCCGGGTTCGATCCTGACTACCGGTGCCGTCTGTACAGAGTTTGTACGTTCTCCCCGTGACCTGCATGGGTTTTTTCCCGAGATCTCTGGTTTCTCCCACACTCCACAGACGTACAGGTTTGCAGGTGAAATGTAAAATCGTCCCTAGTGTGAGGATAGCTTTAGTGTGCGGGGATCGCTGGTCGTCACGTACTCAGTGGGCCGAAGGGCCTGTTTCCACACTGTATCTCTAAATTTAACTAAACAGTGCCAAAGTTGTAGTAGGCACATTGTTCTGATAAGTTCATGTCACAGGAGCAGAATTCGGCCATACAGCTCATCAAGTCGACTCTGCCATTCAATCATGGCTGATCTATCGTTCTCTCTCAACCCCATTCTCCTGTCTTCTCCTTGTCACCTTTGGGCCCCCCCATACTAATCAAGAACATGTCAATCTCCGCTTTAAAAATATCCGATGACTTCGCCTCCACAGCCGTCTGTGGCAATCAATTCCATAGATTCACTACCCTCTGACTAAAGAAATTCCTCCTCATCTCTCTAAAGGTGCATCCTTTTATTCTGAGGCTGTGCCTTCTAGTCCTAGACTCGCTCACTTGTGGAAACATTCTCTCCACATCCACTCAATCCAGGCCTTTCATTATGCGATAAGGTCCCCCCTCATCCTTCTAAACTCCAGCGAGTCTGTCAAAAACTCTCATCATGCGGCAACCCAATCATCCCCTAGATCATTCTCATAAACTTCCTCTGTACCCTCTCCAACACCAGCACATCCCTCCTCAGATATGGGGCCCAAAACTGCTCACAATACTCCAAATGCAGTCTGACCAGTGCCTTATACTCAGTATTACATCCTTGCCTTTACATTCTAGTCCTCTCGAAATGAATGCTTACAAATTAACCTTTTGGGAATCCTGCACTTGTGTTCCCAAGTCTCTTTGCAGATTTCTGAATCCCCTCTCCATATAGAAAATAATCTACGTCTTTATTCCTACTACCAAAGTGCATGAATGCACACTTTGCTAAGCAGTATTCCATCGGACACTTCTTTGCCCGCTCTCCCAACCTATCAAAGTCCTTTTGCTGTCTCCCTGTTTTCTCTACACTACTTGCCTCTCCATCTGTCTTCGTATCATCCGCAATCTTGGCCACAAAGCCATCAATTTCATCATCCAAATCATGAATATACAATGTGAAGAGGAGCGGACCCAACACCAAGCTATGTAGCATAAAGAAAATCTGAAGGAAGGATCTGCAGATGCTGGTTTAAACCAAAGATAGATACAAAAAGCTGGAGTATCTCAGCGGGTCAGACAGCATCTCTGGAGAAAAGGAATACGTGACGTTTTTGGGTAGAGACCCTTCTTCATTCAAAATCTGATTCGACCTATTCCTTCTCTTTTTTTTTTTTTTTTCACACAGAGTGGTGAATCTGTGGAATTCTCTGCCACAGAAGGTAGTTGAGGCCAGTTCATTGGCTATATTTAAGAGGGAATTAGATGTGGCCCTTGTGGCTAAAGGGATCAGGGGGTATGGAGAGAAGGCAGGTACGGGATACTGAGTTGGATGATCAGCCATGATCATATTGAATGGCGGTGCAGGCTCGAAGGGCCAAATGGCCTACTCCTGCACCTATTTTCTATGTTTCTCTCCAGAGATGCTGCCGGACCCATTGAGATACACCAGCATTTTGTGTCTATTTTCGGTGTAAACCAGCATCTGCAGATCCTATTACTTGCCAGGCTTTGTCCTGCCCCTACCTCCCTTCCAGCCCTCTCATCCCTATTACAATCAGTCTGAAGAAGGGTCCCGACCCGGAACGCTACACATTCCTTTTCCCCAGCGATGCTGCCTGACCCGCTGAGTTACTCCAGCATTTTGTGTCTATCTTTGGTGTAAACCAGCATCTGCAGTTCCTTCCTACACATTTTTGCTGAAGGTATAATTGTGATCAGGTTACATTGACTGTCTGCATTTTAAATGTGATCAATAGTTAATCCCCTGCATAAGACTTATGGGACAGAATGTACAATCTGTGTTGTCATCCTTTGCAGATTCACTGTCGTTAAGCTGCTCCTAAAGTACAGGGCCCTGGCATCTGTGTTGGGACTCTGGCCAGCGGCTAGGTTTGGTACAAGATAACGCAGCCACATACAGGCGCCAACCTAAGTTCCACCCACAAAATAAACCGACAGCAAGTGAAGTAATGTCCCCACTACTGCAGTCTTGTCACTGGGCAGCATGGTGGCGCAGTGGTAGAGTTCTGCCTTACGGCGCCAGAGACCCGGGTTCAATCCCGACTACGGGTGCTGTCTGTACGGAGTTTGTACGTTCTACCCGTGAGTTTTCTCCGAGATCTTCGGTTTCCTCCCACACTCCAAAGACGTACCGGCTTGTATGTTAATTGGCTTGGTATGAATGTAAATTGTCCCCAGTGTGGGTGGGATAGTGTTAATGTGCGGGGATCACTGGTCGGTGCAGACTCGGTGGGCCGAAGGGCCTGTTTCCCCGTTGTATCTCTGAACCAAACTAAACTGTTGCCTGTTGTCAAACTTGTCAAAAACCTGAACTTTTCCCATTCAAAAGTTAAAAATATACAACTGAAGCTATTAAAAAGACAAACATACACTAGTGTTTAAAATCAATCAAAATTATGTTTTTTTCCAAATTGAAACTTATTAGAAAGTAAATAGAAACAATTCATGTCAAATATGTGTATGGGGTTCCTTGCATCCTTCCTTTACTCTGAAATGAAAGGACTTGTTGTTTCTGCACCAGATTATTATTGTGTTGTGTCATCACACAACTGTTTGCCAAATGCGAAGCAAGTTTTAATGCCACGTCGTTAGCCTCTGCAAGATCCTTTACAGTGCTGGTGTCATGCAGCATGTCACAGCTCAGGAGATGTCCCATAGTCTGGAGGCCCCGTCCGCACTTGCAGTCTGCCGCATCTTCAGTACATCTGCACCAGATGTAACTTGCTGACTTCCTCCAGCACTTTCTGTTTCTTTGCTGTGCCGGGTGAAACCTGAAGGAAAGAAAGTGCTGGAGGAACTCAGCGGGTCAGGCAGCATCTGTGGAGGGAGTGGATAAGCAACAATTTGGGTTGTGGCCCTTCTTCAGGCTGATGGGGGGGGGGGAGCTGGAAAAGCGAGGTGGGGCAAAGCCTGGCAAGTTATACCTGGATGCAGGTAAGGGAGTGGCGATTCGCAGATGGGTGTAGATAGTGACAAAGGGTCGAGGCGAAAAGGAGACAAAAGAGTGTCAAAAGGGGGAGACGAGGAGAAGTGAGATATAAAGCCGGAAGGAGAGACATGAGTGGAAGGGGTGGGGATACAGGGAAGTGTGGGACTAGGAGATGGGAAAGGTGTGTAGGGGTGGTGAAGGTGGTGGGTGAGATGGGAGTGCACAGGGGTGGGTGGGAGGTGGCAAGGGAAAGAGAGAGGGGGCATGGGCAGTATTACTCAAATTGGCAAATTCAGTTTTCATACCATTGGGTTGTAGGCTACCCAAGCAGAATATGAGGTGCTGTTCTTCAGTTTTGCATTTGACTTCACTCTGTCAATGGGAGAGGCCAAGGTCCATGTGGGAAATGGAAGGGAAGTTAAAATGGTTAGCAACTGGGAGATGCTTGTGAGCCCCTGTCTCACCTGGAAGGGCTACCTGGATCCATGGATGACAATAGACAATAGGTGCAGGAGTAGGCCATTCAGCCCTTCGAGCCAGCACCGCCATTCAATGCGATCATGGCTGATCACTCTCAATCAGTACCCCGTTCCTGCCATGTATCCGTCCCCTTACTCCGCTATCCTTAAGAGCTCTATCCAGCTCTCTCTTGAAAGCATCCAACGAACTGGTCTCCACTGCCTTCTGAGGCAGAGAATTCCACACCTTCACCACTCTCTGACTGAAAAAGTTCTTCCCCATCTCCGTTCTAAATGGCCTACCCCTTATTCTTAAACTGTGGCCCCTTGTTCTGGACTCCCCCAACATTGGGAACATGTTTCCTGCCTCTAATGTGTCCAATCCCCTAATTATCTTATATGTTTCAATAAGATCCCCCCTCATCCTTCTAAATTCCAGTGTATACAAGCCTAATTGCTCCAGCCTTTCAACATACGACAGTCCCGCCATTCCGGGAATTAACCTAGTGAACCTACGCTGCACGCCCTCAATAGCAAGAATATCCTTCCTCAAATTTGGAGACCAAAACTGCACACAGTACTCCAGGTGCGGTCTCACCAGGGCCCGGTACAACTGTAGAAGGACCTCTTTGCTCCTATACTCAACTCCTCTTGTTATGAAGGCCAACATTCCATTGGCTTTCTTCACTGCCTGCATGCTTCCTTTCATTGACTGATGCACTAGGACACCCAGATCTCGTTGAACATCCCCTCTTCCTAACTTGACACCATTCAGATAATAATCTGCCTTTCTATTCTTACTTCCAAAGTGAATAACCTCACACTTATCTACATTAAACTGCATCTGCCATGTATCCGCCCACTCACACAACCTGTCCAAAGATGGAAGTGAGAGAGAAAAAAAGTTTAGGGGTTGGTGTTGCATCTCCTGTGGTTGCAGGGGAAAGTGATGAACAAACCAAGGAGTTTTGGAGTGGTTTCTTTAGAAAGTGGAAAGGGATGGGAATGTTCGGGAAGAAGTGACTGGTGGTGGGATCACGGTGAAGGTGGCGGAAAAATCTCCAACATTTCCTTTACTTTGGCAAGACCAAACATTTCCTTTTAGAGGATGTTGCCAGGACTAGAGGGTCTGAGCTATACGGGGAGGTTGAGTAGGCTGGGACTCCATTCCTTGGAGCGCAGGAGGATGAAGGGTGATCTTATAGAGGTGCATAAAATCACGAGAGGAATAGATCGGGTAGTTGCACAGTCTCTTGCCCAGAAGGGGAATCGAGGACCAGAGGACATAGGTTAAGGTGAAGGGGGAAAGATTTAATAGGAATCTGAAGGAGAACAAAGGGTGGTGGGTGTGTAGAACGAGCTGTCAGAAGGGGTAGTTGAAGCAGGGACCATCCCAAAGTTTAAGAAACAGTTGGGCAGGTACATGGATAGGACAGGTTTGGAGGGGTATGGACCGAACACAGGCAGGTGGGACTAGTGTAACTGGGACATGTTGGCAAGTTGGGCCGAAGGGCTTGTTTCTACACTGTATGATTCTACGACCAAGTTCCTCCAGAACTTTGCTTTTTGCTCAAGATCCCAGCTTTTGCAGTTCATCGTGTCTCCTTTAACTTGGCACAGGCTCAGCAGAGCCCCCGGTGTAAGTACTGGGAATTGCAGCAAATTTGTGCCCTGCTCCAACTTCGTCGTCCAGTTGGGACGTTGCCAGCGTAGAATGGCCAGCAAGTATGAGACTTTGGAATCTGTGCAGGCATCTAAAAACGTGGCGACAGTTATGCAGAGAAAATGCCAGCACCATTCCAACGAGTTCCAGCCCAACACGTCATCCTTTTCACCTACTTGTAGCATTTTTTCCATCTCGGACAATCCATTTCTTTAACAGTATGAAGCTCTGAGTCGTTAAAGAGTTTGGATTTTCAACCCGAATCTGATTTATATCATCAACGGAGAAGTTCAATTCCCTTGCCAGCTCTGGAAGAAAAATAGATGCAAAACAAAACATTATTTTCTAATTTCCCTTGTTGCCACACAGCTATTGTCGAGAAGCCAAATGTTCAGTTTATGCAAGGCGGCAATGTAAATCCTGCTTTTATTAAATGCAGACACACAAAAAGTAAAACCTCTCTCATTGCAAGGCTTATTCCTCACATTTTAATTTTCTGCCTGTGCTGGTTAAACTGCACAACCCTCCTGTTTGAGATTCACTTTTAGACTTTAGAGATACAGCGCGGAAATAGGTGCTTTGGCCCACCGAGTCAGCGGCGACCAGCGAACACCCGGTACACCAGCACTATCCTACACACCAGGGACAATTTACACTTTTTACTGAAGCCAATTAACCTACAAATCTGTACATCTTTGGAGTGTGGGAAGGAACCAGAGCACCTGGAGAAAACCCACACGGTGTCAGAGGGAGAATGTGCAAACTCGCACAAACAGCATCAATGTCAAGATCGAACCCGGGTCTCTGGCGTTGTGAGGCAGCAACTCTACTGCTGCGCTACTGTGCCGCCCAAAGCCCCAATCGCTGGTCTCCTCCCTCACTTATCTTTAATTGCTGAAGAAGCCACTTTTACTTGAATTTTTTATTTCCCCATAACTCTCACCCCATCCCACACTGGGGCTTTGTGGCTTTTGTTCAAGTTACTTAGAGCCTGACACAGCTCCATTCAAAGTCAACCCGAAGGTGTGGAAGAGCCGAAAATGGGACAGCTAGAATCTAAAGATTAATGCAGAAAAAAAGGGAAATGTGTTCACTGTTAATCTCCAGTCACTTCTGTACAAAGCCCATCAATAATAAAATATCTGTGGGGCATTTGTGTTTCTAATGAAGATTTAGAAGACATAGGAGCAGAATTAGTTCATTCGGCCCATTGAGACTACCCTTTCATTCAAACATTGCTGATCAATCTTTCCCTTTCAACCCCATTCTCCTGCCTTCTCCCCATAACCCCATGGCACCGGTACTAATCACGAATCTTCCAATCTCCGCCTTAAAAGGACTTGGCCTCCACAACCGTCTACAAAACTCTTGTGGCCAGGAAATAGACGGTAGCATGTCAAAATGGCAGGATTCGCCGGAGTTCATTTGTGATCGCTGTGTATAATTGGTTCTAATGTTGCAGTAAGCACCGCAAACTTTCTGCAAACTTCTGTTAACTCTGGGGGGCTTTCATCTTGTATTGTTCTGTTAGTCGTGCGTTAACCTCACACATCAAGCCTCAGCATCTCACACCAACATATTTAGTGAACATACAGCATTCCCTGAATGCAAAAGACACATTTCATGGTGGGGCAGTGGTAGAGTTGTTGCCTTACAGCACAAGGGACCCGGGTTTGACTCTGACTACAGGTGGTCTACGCTGACTTTGTATGTTCTCCCTGTGACTGCGTTGGTTCCTCCGGGTGCTCCGGTTTCCTCCCACACTCCAAAGATGTGTGGGTTTGTAGGTTAATTGGTCTCAGTAAATTGTTCCCCCGTGTGTAGGATAGAACTAGTGTATGGGGTGATTGTTGGTCGGCGTGCGGACTTGTTAGGCTGTTTCCACGCTGTACCTCCAAATTAAACTAAACTAAAATAATCACCATTTATTCACAAAATGCTGGAGTAACTCAGCAGGTCAGGCAGCATCTCGGGAGAGAAGGAATGGGTGACGTTTCGGGTCGAGACCCTTCTTCAGACCATAATAATCACCATTTTGGTTCCAGCCTGCAATTTCATCCCTTCCCGATAGTGAATGTTTCTAATTATTCACCATTAAAAAAGGATGAAGGCACAGAATATTTTTTAACTGGGCAAGTTAATGGCGATATTTTCGAGAAACAAAGCATTTTAAAAGATCCCAATGGCTGCATTGAGGCAGGGGGACCTTATGGGAATGTGGCTGAGAACAATGTGCGTGATTGTACCAGTCTCCTTCTGATTCAGCAGGGGGAGGTTTACAATGAGTTATGCTGACAGGGTAGATGTACAGACTTTCGCCACATTATGGAGGGCTCGCTGTCTTAGAAAATCACCGTGCTGCAATTTTCTATATCGCAAAACCTTTCTTCCTATTTAATCCCATGTTTAAGCCAAGGTACGTTCCTCCAGGAGCTTTTCTCTCAGCAGGTGGTGCATCCCAAGGGGTGCATTCCATAGCCAAAGGAAATCCGATTGTGTAGCAGGACAGAGGAGGAGGAACCGGAGGACGTACCGCCGGGAACAAAGAGAGGACCCGGCCTTGGGGACCACCGTGAAGGGGGGGGGGCGAAGGGGAGACAAAGGAGGACCTGGTGTGGAGTACTTTGGAACTTTGTCGGTGCTCTTTATGTGGCGACTCTTTGCATACCTTGGGTAGGCAAAACAAAAAAAATCACTGTGGCTTGTCACATGTGACAATAAAGTATTCATTCATTCATTGCAGGAAAGGAAGGCTTATTGTTTTTAATTAACCAGAAATGAATGTCACATTGTTTGATTAAAGGAGTGGGAGGAGTTGGCTGCGCCTAACGGCTGCGGCTCTCTGGCAGTCTGTTTGTCTTTTTTTTTGTTTGTGTCGGTGTTGGGATGGTTTTTGTTTCTGTTTTTGGCTGTGTATGTGTGGGGGGGGGGGGGGGGTGGGTGTGTTGGGGGGGGGGGGGGGGGGGGCGGGGGAAACCTTTCTTTTATTAGGTCTCTTCCCCGGGGCGCAGCTCGCCCGCGGGGCCTTCCATCGCCCGGCGCGGCTCGGCCGCTGGACTTAACATCGCCGGCGCGGCTCGGCTGCGGGACGTTTCAGTGCCCGGTGCGGCTCGGCTGCGGGACTTAACATCGCCGGCGCGGCTCGGCTGCGGGACGTTTCAGTGCCCGGTGCGGCTCGGCTGCGGGACGTTTCAGTGCCTGGTGCGGCTCGGCTGCGGGACGTTTCAGTGCCCGGTGCGGCTTGGCTGCGGGACGTTTCAGTGCCCGGTGCGGCTCGGCCGCGGGACGTTTCGGTGCCCGGTGCGGCTCGGCTGCGGGACTTAACATCGCCGGCGCGGCTCGGCTGCGGGACGTTTCTGTGCCCGGTGCGGCTCGGCCGCGGGACGTTTCGGTGCCCGGTGCGGCTCGGCCGCTGGACTTAACATCGCCTGGTGCGGCCGCGGGACGTTTCAGTGCCCGGGGCGGCTCGGCCGGGGGGCCTTCCATCCCCTTGTGGGGGCTGTGCGTGTCGGTTGCCTCGGTAGAGGTCGAGCTGTCTGTCCGTGGGTGCGGGGGGAGGAGAGGGGAAGTTTTGTTGCCTCCATCACAGTGAGGGGGTGTTTGGAGTCACTGTGATGGATGTTTGTGTTGGGGTCGGGTGTCCTGTGTTCTTTTCTTTTTTTGCTGTGACTGCTGAAATTTTGTTCGGTGTTGTGCCGAGTGACAATAAAGTTTTGTTATGTTATGTTATGTATGTTAAAGAATCAATGTGTATCGGTAACCACCGAAGATGTTGCCTTGTCAGTTTCCAAAGGAAATCCCTTAAGTGCCTTCTTGCAGCCTGCAATTATTGTCCTCAGTACACTAGTTCAGTTCTCTGTATATATTTGTATTTATTTCTCCTTCTCACGTAAATTCCTAATGAGAAAATTTTTATTCTGTATCTCAAATTTCTTTTGACAGGGATGAGTTGATTCTGTGAAGGTGAATTCCTGTAACCTGAAATGCCACAATGTGGGGATGGGTGTTTGCACTGTAACATCAGGTCTTTGTGCTTCTGTACATTGACAAACTTTCTACAGTCTGCAGAATTCACAGTAACAAATCACCGACCCAAATGGTCTTTGCGAGTTGTTATTCTGCACGAGCATTCTCGTACTTTTTTCCAATTCATCCTTTAAAAAAGAAAGACTATTTCTTCTCTTCTTCAATACTATATCAGATTCCCCCAGAAAAGTATCTCCTTAATGTGCCACTGTGTTCCATCTTCTTGCCACAGAGTCAATTTGCAAATTTCTTATTATATGTTAGAGAATAGCTTATTCTATGAGTTCTGTTATTGGACTCATCCACCTAGAGAATAGTTCTATTTTAAATCTCCTTGGGTATCAAACGTATTCATGACATTCAAGAGCTCCATCATTTCACCCATTAGCTTTTGTCATTTTAAAATTGGAAGAGAAAAATGTGGACTTTCATGGGGTGGCACAGTGGTAGAGTAGTTGCCTCAGCACTAGAGACCCGGGTTCGACCCTGACTACGGGTGCTGTCTGTATGGAGTTTGTACGTTCTCACCGTGGTCTGCGTGGGCTTTCTCTGGGTGCTCCGGTTTCCTCCCATACTCCAAAGATTTACAGGTTTGTAGGCTAATTGGCTTGGTAAAATTGTAAATTATGCCTAGTGTGTGCAGGATAGTGCTAATGTGCTGGGATCGCTGGTCGGCCTGGACTCGGTGGGCCTATGGGCTCCAAACTAAACTAAACACACAAATTAAAAGAACTGATTAAACTTCTCTTCTAGATGCTGCCTGACCTGCTGAGTTACTCCAGCATTTTGTGATACCTTAATTAAACCCCCATGATTTTAGCAACAAACACACTACAATCAAGTGTAGTAACTAAAAACTTAATAACTCTTAACAACTTGTTAATTTTCATAACTCTGAACATATTGCTTCCTTTGAAGATTGACACAAAATGCTGGAGTAACTCAGCGGGACAGGCAGCATCTCTGGATAGAAGGAATGGATGATGTTTCTGGTCGAGATCCTTCTTCAGACCGAAAGTCAGGGGGAGAGGAAGACACAGATATAAGGAAGTGTAAGGTGTGAAAACAGGGCATCAAACGGGACGTGGATCAAGGAAAATGTGGAATAGTTCATTGTTAGCTAGGAGTCGCTTATTCACCAAAAAGGCATTAGTTAGTCATTGGCTAATATTGCTCAAAATGGGAGTGAAGCCTGTTGTTGGCCCTGCTTACCTGCCCTGTGGTACTGATCAACTGCCAGCAGATGGCATGCAAGTCACAGTGTTCCTGGCTGAAGCAAGGCCTGGAGGAGGCCTTTCACAGTCAGAGAAACACACATTTCAATATCTGGGCTACATTTACAATCAGTCTATTGGTCTGTAGACTACTGGATAAATTGCAATGGTCGAAAGGCAATTAATATTTGCCAACTTTAATGACGTTAAGGGTGGCACGGTAGCGCAGCGGTAGAGTTACTGCCTTACAATGCCACAGATCCGGGTTCGATCCTGTCTGTATGGAGTTTGTACGTTCTCCCTGTGACCGCGTGGGTTTTCCCTGGGTGCTCTGGTTTCCTCCCACATGCCAAAGACGTGCAGATTCGTAGGTTAATTGGCTTCGGTAAAAATTGTAAATTGTCCCTCGTGTGCAGGACAGTGCTAGTGTACGGGGTGATCGCTGGTTGACGCGGACTCGGTGGGCCGAAGGGCTTGTTTCCCGCGCTGTATCTCTGATCTAGACTAATCTGCAAAATTATTAAAATATCTTTTAAACAGTTTACTACACCGGTTACATTTGAAATTGAAAAGGTTGATTTGAGGATGAACTTTGCAACCATTCTCATAGTTCCTTCTCGCACAGAAGGGGCACAGAGAGGGGATGTTGTTAAAGTATTTAGCTCAGCGTCGGGGTGTCTAAAACTAGAGAGCATAGGTTCAAGGTGAGAGGGAAAAGATTTAAAGGGGATCTGAGATTTTCCAGACAGTGTGGAGTGTGCGGCTGTCAGCTGACAGGCGAGATGGTAGAGAGGATACAATCACAGTGTTTCAAGAGCGATTTGGCCAAATACATGGAAAGGAAAGATTAAGAGGGCCCAATGCAGGCAAATGGGATTTTGGTTAGATAGGCTTCTTGGTTAATGTGGATGAGTTGGGCCAGAGGGTCTGTATCCACACTTAACGCTACGAAACTGTGGAGCAACGTTATTTTGCCAATCAAGCTTGTACAGGAGCAGTTCCATTATGGTAACCAATTATCTTATTCACCAGCATGTCTTTAGGATGCAACAGGAATCTAGAGCACTCAGCAGAAAGCCTTTTCATATCTCTTGTTTCCGTCTCCCGACTCTCAGTCCGAAGAAGGGTCTCGACCGGAAACTTCACCTATTCCTTTTCTCCACAGATGCTGCCCCGACCCGCTGAATTACTCCAGTATGTTGTGTCTATATTGATTTCAAACATGGGTTTGGATGCGACAATTCACTCAAAGTTTTCTGACTTTGTGGGGGGGGGGATCAAAAGACAACCAGCGCATCTTACCTGTCCAGCTCAGTCCCAGATGATCTGCTACTATGGCTGTCCTTATATCGGTCCGTTCACATGGGCTCTGAGGGCCTACAGTTTTTAAACAACGAATTAGGCCAACATTCCAAGTAACGTACCTAACATCCAAATTTAGGTCAAAAATCTACTCGTGCCAATGTAAATGAAATAAACACGCCCTAGTGGTCTGCACAAGTGGAAATCCTACCGCGATCATTAATAAGATCCAAATTCAGCTGAATGTGGCAAAAAAAATGATGTAAAATCAGAGTGTAGTAACAATAATGAATCTGAACATGCCGCAAACACCCAAGAACTTTTCTAAATGTTGTGTAACTGGAGGTGATGAACAAACCGTATGTATACAAGTTTTATAAAAGTTCTCGTGGAAGTGTCGCACTGATTTTTGTCTGACTTACAGAGAATTGTGGCAGTACAGAGAGGACGTGGCCTACTGCTCTCTGTTTCACGCTGGTCCACATGCTTTACTAAGAGAAAACTACCGGGATGACACTGGAGAGAACGGGGGTGGGTGGGGATGGGGAGTGTGGAGAGGGGATACGAGACGGCACAAACAACGACAATGACGACACGGCAGCTAAGGATAAGTCACTCCACAGGCAATCACAGATAGTCATGCACTAAAGATCAACAAGTCGAAAGTTTTACAAACTAGGCTTGATCTCCGCGATGCGAGCCCCTCGAGGCCCAGAAACCTGACTGCTTTCCTCCCCACCAGTCCTTTTACTGCTCCTTGTCTCACTGCAGACCTTTTCAACCTTTGAGTTTAAAGGTGCTGCCTCTGGTCTCATATCTCTAGGAGACCTCGATGCAGTGGGAGGCACGCCAGCTTCCGAGAGAGATGTATTTCTCCGCGCGCTGTCTTCATCAGAGATCTCTGTCTGACCCCTTTTCTCTTCATTGGCACGTCGATCCGCCAGTGTTACTGCCTCACTGCTATTCCCTTTAAAATATCCAAATGAATGTTTACAACCCTCCCTCGGTTGCCCCTTGCTTGCTCGCTCTCTCGATACATTTGTGGTATTGCTAGCTCTTACCTTAACTGGCAGTCTGGAATGAGATTGTTTAGACTTTACTTTCGCTACCTGTCCCTGCTCTAAACTGGACTGGGAGACTGTCAGTGAGGGAGAATTAGCTTTGTCACTATTTTTCATCGGGATTCTAGACTTGGTGTCAAAATGTTTGGGAGGGTCTGCTTTTGGCTTTAACTCGTTCTTCCTAGCCTGCTTCACCTTGCAGGCTGTCGTTTTCTGTTCTGTGTGAGAAATTGGCAAGGGGGCAGTGTTTGTTTTTACTGGAAGTCTCGATTTGGGCTTTCTTGCTGGCTCAGCAGCCACCTTGACTAGTCTTACTACACCGGTAGATTGGGATGTCAATGAACCTAGTAGGTTTTTCTCTTCGGTTTGGACAGCTGGTTCAATGGCCGCCTTGCCTTCGGACAGACTAACACCCTGAGTGCAGTCAGGATCTGGGGTTGGGGCATCAAACTTGTCTTTATTACACTTTACGGGCAAATCAGATCTGACGTTTTCTATGATACATTCCTGACTCGTAGGTCTAGTCTCAACTGCAGCTACGTCTAGCATTGTCTGCTCCGCAATCTGATAATCTAACAGCACAGTATCAGCTTTAACGTCAACCATCTCAGTTGCACCCGTATCTTTCTTCAGCGTCATGGTCGAGGCAGAGATCCCCATTTTTATTGGCGTGCGTAACTTCGCATCAACTTTGGCAGCCGTGGCGGTTGACGATCTGTCCGCTGCGTTGCCGCTGGATACCGTCTCCAGGCCACTTCCGTTAGCCTGGACCTTCTCGTGGTCAACCTGAGGTGCCTCGAGTGATGCCTCAGTTGCTCTTTCCCCTGACTGAGGCAGTGCCGTGACTACAAGTGTGCTTTTAACCCTCTCCCCCTTGTCCCCTGGCTTCCCTTCAGCAGTATGCTCACCAATTTGGAAAAATTGGAGCCTTTCTTCAACAAAATCCCTCTTGCTCATGTCAATTGCACCACTGCGAGTCATCTCAAACATCTTCCCTTCATGAAATGGGAAGGGGTTAGGCTCACTAGTTGGAGTGCTCTCATCTGTTGGGGTTCTGGCTGGGGTTGTATCTGGTGTTGTCGCCTGGGACCTGTCATCTACCGGTAAGCCAAAGGCTTTTTGCTCATCCTCTCTCAACCTAGCTTCAAAGACTTCATCGTCCGCTCGGCCGTTAGACCATGGATCAAAGTCAAGGCCCTTGGTGGCAACAGTTTTAAACTGGGCTGCCAATTCTTCCTCTAGTTTGTAACTAAAATACGTGTCATTAAACCGGGCTCTTTCTGGATGCCTGCCTTCCAAAGTGAAGATCTCAGGTCCTGCTTTACCATCAGTTTTCCCTTCGCCTGTCTTTTCAGACGTCTGAGCTTTAGACTGCAAGGGTGTTTCTTCTTCAGCGCCTACCTTTCCTTCTTCCTCAATTACTGCAAGTTTACCCTGGCTATAGCAACGATCCCCCTGCTTCAAAATCCCTTCGGTGACCCAAACATCCATCTTGGTTTCTAGCCCCTGATTCAAGGATTTTGAGTCCGTTTCAGTCAGGCCATCGTCTTCATCCTGCAGGTCGTATCCGTCGAGGGAGTCGACCTCGGTGGCGTCGGTATCGTGGGAGAACTCGGCGGTCGTTGCTATGGAGCACTCGGTGACCGACTGGTCGTTGTTGCCGTCGAGAACCTCGTCCGAGTCGGAGGTGCCGTCCAGCGCAAAGTCCTCGTCGCTGTCCTGGGGATCGTTGTCTTTGCCGCGCTGCTCTTTGGTTCCGGGCCTCGGCGACGGGGCCGAGTCGTCCTGGAGTTTGAAGGTGTACTTCTTCAGGGGGGCCGGCTGGAAGATGGACTCGTCACTGCTGGAGTCGCTGTCGTTGGCCCCGGGAGGGATGGGGGAAGGCGGCTGCACTCTGATGACGGGCTCGGCCATGAAGTGCTTATCATGCATCTCCTGCAAGTTCAGCTCGATCATGTCCAGCCCGTCCTTGGCCTTGGCACAGTAGTCCCTTTTCCTGACGCTGGGGATCTCCGTGTCCAAGGTGTTGATGGGAGGGGGCGGGGGAAACTCGATGTAGGCCACACGATTTTCCTTCTGCCGCTTATCGCCCCCCTCCGATTCGCTCGGCCTCAAGGGTCTCGTGAAGCCGCTGACATCTTTAACGGAGGCCACCCTGACCAGCTCTTCCTCTTCCGACTCCTCGGAAACCTCAGCGATGGGACTTGGTTTTCCGTGCATGGTTGGCACCTGGGAAGACAGTTCGTAGCTGACTTCCTCAGAGCTGGGCGTTTCAGGAGTAACGGGGCTTTTACCAGAACTCTCTATCAGCGACACCTGTTCCAAGGTGTCATCCTCTGGACTGCCCTGAGGGGAAGGCGACGGCTTATGCTGGCGAACCGTATAAAAGCTGCCCCGTGTCTCCTGCACAGTCCGACTTTCCTGACTGACTATCCGCCTCACGTTGTCCTGGTGCGGGCCAGAAGATTCTTTCTCACAGTGTTTCCCCATTTGGACAGCGTTGGCGTACACGGGCAAGGACTTTATCTCCTTAAATCCCTCAATGCTCGCCAACGGCGCTGCTTTCTCCAAACACTCGACCGGGCTCTGATCAAAGAACTCGCTCAGCGAAGAATCTTTCACAGGACTAAACTCCAGGGAGTCGGGAGATTTGATGGGGGAGGCTTCCAGCTCTTCCCGGTGGTAACTGACTGGGTCCACGCTCTCCCCAGGCCTGTTAGACCGGCTGTCCCTGGAGCCTTTGGTCTGGACGATGGTCTCTGACACTTGATAGAACTGCTGACCCTTTTTGGCCCGGCCTAGCGTGGCGTTGGGCAGATTAGTCACCGCATCAGCCTTGCGCAACTTCACCTGACCACCGTTGCAATCTTGCATCTTTGACGCTGGTTTTGGCCTTTCTTCTGGAATTCGGACCGGAATCTGCGATGGACTCTCTTTTCTCGGGCCCTTTGCTCGCGCCTGCTCACCGGGCCTCTCACCGGCCCCCTGAGCTCGCTCCTTGCAACCGGCTCTCCTGGGCAGAGAGCTCGCCGGGGCCTCCAGAGCCTTCTTTACCGAATGGCTGCCGCTTGGAAGGCGCTCCTTCTCCACAACAGGGTCAACCCCGTCCCTCGTCTGCCCGTCAGCTTGAGTGGCCTCGCCCTCCTTCAGGTTGTCATGGATCAGAATGTGCGTGAGCTTGTCCTTTTGTGATTTACGGTTTGAATTCCCACAGTCTTCCCAGGTTCTGTACACCTTCCTCTCCTTGTCCGACCTGACGTGCAATTCGGGCTCTTTTTTCGACGGCGGCTCCATTTCTGAAATCCGAGCCGTGCCCTTTGCCCCGATCGCCAGCTGCTTCGGGGGGGTGGCCACAAACGGAGGAACACTTGCATGGGACGCGACCTCCACCGCCTTCTGGAGCGCCGTGTTGGACGACACCATCTCCGCCCCAATGTTCAGACCTCCGAGACCGCTCAGGTCCTTGAATTTACTGGCGTGCACTTCCTTTGCCGTCGAAATGGGCCCTTCTGCCGCGTGCTCCAGCTTCTTCTGGTTGATTTCCTTCAAGGAGAACTGGTGGAGGGGCAGCTTGCTTTCATGCAGCCTTTTCACCGACACGTTCGGCTGCCCTTCTGCGAAGTTTGGCCTCTCCTCCTCGTCCAGCTGGGCGGCGGAGCAAGGAGCCGCCATTTTCCTCAACCTGCTGTCGGCCTGGTTGTCCTGCGGGGAGGAGCATCGCGGCGACGACCCGCGGGTTTTCTGGTTCGCCGCGGCCTCGGCTTTGGCGTGCGCCGCCTCGTGTTTCGCGGTTTGCTTCAGGTGAAACGGCGGCTGCGATGGATCGTCGCCGTGTTTCGTTTGGTGCCTCGGGTCATCCGTGAGGGCCGGGTGAGTTCTCTGGGCAGAGTCCATGGCCACCCTCCTCTCCTCGGACCCTCGGACCGAGTACCGGCGGAGGAACTGCTCGCCCGGCCTCTCCTGGAGCCATTCGTCGGCGGCCGTGACCTCGGCCTGTCTCAGCTTCTCGGGGCTGCTGCTGGGGGAGCTGTACCCAGAGTGTGGGCTCTGCGCCCCCTCCCTCCTGCGAGGCTTCTTCTCGGGCGACTGCAGCTCGTTGTTCAGCTTCTCCGTCTTGTCCCGGAAGAACTGAGACACCTCGGTCAGCTTCTCCTCTGCCTCCTTCACCGTCCTGTCTACCCGGTCTTCGTAGGTGAGCTTCTCGCTGCCGCTCTCCGGCCTGTCCTCGCTGAAGCGCATCCACACGGCGTGCTTCGGGCTGCCGGGTTCGGACGGGTAGTGCAGCACCGCCACCTTCTCCAAACGCCCGTCGTGCTCGTCGCCGTCCGGTATCATCCTGTGCAGCCTGGCGAGCTCCTTCTCCGGCGAAGCCTCGGCCAGCCTCTTGTAATGGCCGATCGCCTGCGAGCCCAGGCAGAAGGCCTGGGGCGCATCGGCCACCGACTCCTCGGTGTCGGAGTGGGAGATGTCCATCTTCTCGGAGAGCAGCATCTTCTCCGCGAACCGGTACGACTCGCCCCTCAGCTCCGAGTACTCCTCGTCGTGGTACTCGACCGACTGCTGGGTGAGCAGCTTCAGCGCCTTGTACGAGTCGTCGGACAGGAGCTGCGCCGAGCTGGGCCTGCTCTCGTCGTCCTGCGACACGGGCGTGTTCACTCTCGACGACTCCATGCAGGACGGAAGAGACTCTTCGGCCGTCAGCTCTTCGTCCTCCCGCTGTGCCTGCTCATCCTGGCCAGCATCAAACCTCTCGGGCAACACTCTGGCCTCGCTGTCCCCCAGGAAGTCTCTCTGATAAACAAACAATTCCCTCTCCGGGTGCTTTTTTGTCTCCCTAATAATGACCTCGGTGGGTTCCACTTGATTGCCCTTTTCAATGTGAAACTCAAATGTCCGTTCCACCTTTGGCTTGAAGTTGGAGTCTTTGTCACGATAACAGGACATTGCTTTCCCAGCCTTGCCGCACTCTGGAGAGACCGGCGTCGACTTGTGCTCAAACAGGCCGGCCAATTCTTTGGAAGGGTCGCGACCCGACTGAAAAGCCTTCATTATGTCGCGAACGGACATGGTTTCTTCGATCCTTTCACTTGTTTTGCTTTCAATGCAGGGAGGCGTGTGGTAAACCATCCTCGTGGTGGTCGTGATCTGAGTCTCCTCCTTCACGCGCACCTCTTTACTCTTCAAGCACTTACTGTCCTCGTCCTCCGATTTCATTTTAATCTGGAAAGCCTTCATCTTGTCTTTGATGGAGCCAATCGGCTTATCCTCCACTTCTGAGAACATGTCGACATTTTGCAACGGAGTCAACCCTTCGACTCTGGACTCCTGCATTTCCTCCAACGAAGGCTCGTAGCTTCTGATAACGCGGACTACCTCTGTACGAGTTTCTGTAATGACCGGAGGGATGGGGACATCATGGAAGAGAGGCTTGGGCCCAGTGCTCTCTGCGCTTTGAGGGGCAGAAGGTGTCTTTTCACTCCTGGTCTCAAACCCACTGTCTGACAGAGGACTCTTGTCCTGGTCATGTTGAGAAAAATCATCGGGCGACTCCAGGATAGCTTCAGTTGCCATCAAGGCGTCAGCAAGTTTGCTCAGTTCCTTCTCTGAAGCGGATGACCGCATGGAAGGTGGAGGCATCTTCAGTTTGTGTTCCGGCAAAGGCATCGTTGGCTTATGAGCCCTCTTGGAGAACATCTTGTCCTCCCCTTCCTTTTTGATATCAGCTTGGCGATATTTACTATCACTCATCTTTCCCAGCGTGTCAATTCCAAGGTCGTTCGTCAAATAGTCAACGACTCGTGCCAAACTGAAGTCCTTCTCCCCGCCGTGCATCACTTTCATTGGGACAAAGGCGCCAAAGTGCTCGCTCGCCTTCTGCTTTGCCTCCTCAATGTCATCACAGTCGAACATAACCCATTCACCATCACCCGGAAGCTCCCCATTCTTCTGAGCTACTTTAACGCCGTTCTTATTCTCCGTCAGCCCGTCCTTCTGAAGGATCTCGCTGACTTTCACCAGGTCTTCTTTCACCTTCTCCACAAGTTTAAACGGCTCCTCGCTTTCATCCTCGCTCTTTCCTCCTTTGGCAGGGGCTTCCGACTGGAAGGCCTTGTCACTTGCCGAGTCCGTTTGCAAGATGGCCGTCATCTTCATCAAGTCCTCCTTCATCTCGGCCACGTCCTTCAAAATCTCCTGGCTTGAAGACAGAGAGGCGGCAGATGCCAGCTTCAGTGCCGAAGGTGCAAGAAACAGGGAACTCTTCAGCGGGGACATAGTCTTGGTAAAGTGAGACTGTGCTTGTGTTCGAGGCTCGGTAGTCAAGGATTTTATTGGAGATAACAATGCAGCGGCTGACTTGGTCAATGATGTGGTCTCAGAGAGTCTTTTCAGCTGCGGTTCTGACAGCACATTGACGACAGAGTACACAGGGACGGTGATAGTCGGCGAGGTCACAGATGTGGTCACGGATGAAGACCTCATTGAGGAGTACAAGGAGCTGGCGGAGGGTAATCTGATTGTCTGGAAAGTGGAGGGGGCTGGTGAGGCAAAGGATTTCAGCGGAGCGAAGGTGACTCCGCTGCTGGTTGCGTGGGCCTTCTCCGCTGCATTATGCACAGCCTGGACGCAGTCGTTGGCCAGAATAGCGGCCGGGGCTTTCTCGGGAGATGACGCAGGCGCTTGGCTGCTGAAGAAGGCCGCCGCCGAGGGATACTTTATTGGCGATGCCACCCCGTTAGCAGAGACCTGCCCGTTCATCGAAGGGACCAGCTTAGACGGAGAAAAGGACGCGGACGCCAATCCTTGGGCTGCGTCCACGACAGATTTGCCGAGGGACGACCCCGACGTCGACATTGACTTCAAAGGCGAGGACAGAACCGTAGGCGCCGTGGTGATGATGGACTTGAACGGCAAGGTGGAGGAGTACATGTTGATGGTGGCCTTGGGTGAGGCTGGTGGGGTCATGGTGATGGAGGATCTCTCCAGCAGCGAGCCTGCCGTCGATGCTGGGGACAGCCGTGAGGAAAACAATGTCGAGGTTAGTCCTTTTACAGAAGGTTCAGGCATTACTGACGCTTTCACTGGTGAAGAAATCAAAGCAGAGGAAGATTTAACAGAGTACTGAGTCTGTGCCACCACAGTTTTTATAGGTGAAGATGTGGACTTAAATGATCTAATTGGAGATGCTAAATCACTCATGGATCTTACTGAGGAAGTCGTGGAAGCTCCTAAGGTTGATCTGATGGGTGAAGCGGAAGAGACAGACCAAATTGACTTTAACGGGGAGGCCGTAGGCGTGTTGGACGTTGAACTTGAAAGAGAGGTGATCCCAGATTTTGCTTGTCCAGCTGCTGAAATGGGGGCTGCAGCCCACGACTGGAAAGGCCTTGTTGAAAAGACTGGCTTGTACGAGTATGGAGCAGGAACAGTCCTGGTGGTTCCTGTACTTCGCTCAATGATTTCTTAAAAATTCCAAAAATAAAATCCAAAAGAAATTCAACAGGACAAATTAAAGGAATGGAGAGACCAGAGAAAAGAGAAATTGGTCAGTAAACCTGGTTAAACAGTCAGAAGACAGTACACATTGTTTTAAAAAAGATGCAGGATAAATTCAGCGAGAACAGTGATTATTGACCAGCTTGCTTCAAAACGAATATTTTCATTCGCGTGCGTCTCTTGGCTTGTGTGACAGCCGCCGAACTGCAAAGCAATCAAAGCGGCAAATGAAACGATACCAAAAAAGTGAAATCAAAAGACAAAATGGGGTAGAAAAGACAAACGAAACACAAACATGAAACAAATGGTGTGATAGCACAAAGGAGACTTTCAGATGTATTTCTCACCATAGGACTGGTGTAACAGCAAAGTCTACCAGTTCTGCTATGCATGCCACCAGAGGGAAAATTTTGGAAAACGATTTCACCTTATTCACCGTTATTACTATTGAAGCATATCTCTAATGTAAATTGATGTGTGTGGTAAAAGAATTGGAATCAATTAGACTTAAACCCACAATAATATCCAGCAGATGTCACTTGATGTGGAAACTCTGCTGCAACGGAAGTGGTGCCAACAAATTCATCTATCGTGAGTCAACATGACCCAGCGCCAACACTGACTGTCGTCAAGACTTCCTTGTGCACCAGTGCGATTTAAAAGTCCTCTCAAATTACAGCCTCACAACCAGTTTGAAAATGACCACATTATGTCGTCCGCCTGCCTCTCTCTCTCTCTCTCTCGGTCTCTCTCGGTCTCTCTCTCTCCGAATTACGACGTGTTGGCTTCAAGTTACATTTCAGAGGCTTGAAACAAAATCCAAAGCCAATGGACCATGGCTGCACTCTCAGAGTTGATGCCTTTCACTTAAGATTTAAACCAACTCTTGCCACCTCATCAAATTGATGCAAGTGATTAGTCTGAAACAGATCAAATGCGAGATCATCTTGGCATACTTTAAATCTCAAATCAGAGTCACTATTAATTATCTGGTCAACAGCATATTCCTATTAGACACGAAAAGCTGGACTAACTCAGCGGGTGGGTGAGTCAGCATCTCTGGAGAAAAGGAATAGGTAACTTTTCTAGTCATCACCTTCTTCACAGCCAACTATGAACCATTGTGGGCTCCTCCATTCCTTCATCACCGCTGCTGGCTTTGACTTGCTTTTTTGCGTGCCTTTCATTCATTTTTTCCATGTACCTTTTCATATCTCTCGTTTCCCTCTCCCTTGACTCTCGGCCTGAGGAAGGGTCTTGGCCTGAAACGTCACCTATTCCTTTTCTCCAGAGACGCTGCCAGACCCGCTGAGTTACTCCAGCATTTTGTGTCTGTTTTCAGGGTGTAAACCAGTATCTGTAGCTCCTTCCTACACATCGTATTCTAATTTATATGCAATGCTGTTTATAGCAGTCTAATTTATACGCAATACAAGGATCCAGTTGGCTGGTCAAGTCCCTAAAAGGTAACAGTGAATAGACTAAGTAATTACATGGTTATAAAACACATTGGGACTTGCCAAATTCATGAAATGTGCTTCGAAAATGTCTTTTTCCTTTTGTCTCAATTTTCCTATCGAGTGCTTTAACCACATGGATGGTATCTTAAAATGAACAGTCCCATGAAATTTGTCCCAGGTAGCCGAAACCCCAGTTATTTTAATATTCTTGTATTAAACACCTGCCCGACCACGACAAGTGCTGCCTTTCCATTTTCATGGAGATGGATTAAGAAACTATTATATAAGAATGGATGACAATCAACATGAAATATATATATCTCATTTTGATTTTTTTTAAAGTGTGCACTTAAAATAAACAAAATGATAAAAAGTAACCGGAGCGGATTTGCAAATTAAAGCCAGTTCTTGCTTTCCAGTGGCGCGCCTGAACAAGTAGCAATGGTAAAACGTTGTGGGAATTTATTTTGTCTAAAAATAAATTTTAAATCGTCAAATGAAAGTCAAGCCATTGCCCAGGGAGATTAATGGAGAGTAGACTCACTCATTCCAGGTTCTGCCAGATAGCTGTAGCGTTTTCGTAAAGCCATAGATGCAAAAGATTGGCGTCGATCAGAAGTTCTCTCGACCTGGAAGGAAAAAGATTCGTTAACATTCGTTTTTTTGTAAATGCAAACTGAAGATTTTTCATTGGCGTATTATGCTCAAGTTTTTAATTACTTTATCCAAAAGAGTACTTGCACATTCAAACCCTACCAAGCCAACATGATGCTGCTTAAGATCTCGATCGAGAAGTCTATTCACACTCTCCCATTTTTCATTGCACACGTTATTTTTTTAAAAGATGCATGTTACAGAAATGCAGAGAAACACTGCACTCACCACCTAGGGTGTTTTAAAAAGGAAGCGACAGGTTGTTTCCAATTATTATTTCCGGCTTTAGTAATGTCACCATTAAGACATCATCTCGATTCCTCCTCCCACTGCAGAGGAGGAGGGGCAGAGGGTGCCAGACCATGGACTTCACGATGCCAAAACGCAGCTAAAAGGAGAGCGTGAAGGGGCTGCTCCTGCTTCCTGCATCTAAACAGTCCAACTAAACAAGGCAATCAAGTTGAAATGCCAGCAACTCACTCCAAAGTGAACCTGTGTTCTATCGATATGGGGCTGCCCTACTATAGACAATAGACAATAGGTGCAGGAGTAGGCCATTCAGCCCTTCGAGCCAGCACCGCCATTCAATGCGATCATGGCTGATCACTCTCAATCAGTACCCCGTTCCTGCCTTCTCCCCATACCCCCTCACTGCATCGTTGGGACTCACGAGGGGTCATTATGGGCACGCCATGGACAAAAGCAGCAAGAATGGAATTTGTAAACACAAAACGCACAACGTACAGACACAAGTGGAAACGTTTTGCTACAAATACACAAGAATCGGATTACTAAATGAATACATTTTTAGCACAAGTGTGCGTTAATAATTTGGAAATTTCAGGCACTTTATAATTGGTGGCTTTTAGTATATGGTTACAATAAACGTTCTAGTGTACAATGCTGGTGGGATGGGGGTGGTAAGATGAGGGGGACACAGAGCTGATTGAATTCCAAAGGGTAATTGATATTTCGGCTGACGCAGAGAGCTCTATTCCAGCATACGATACACAGAATGTATATTGCGACCACACGCAGACACAATGTGATGTATTTATTGAGCTATGGCAGTTGACCCAGTTCTCAGCAATACAAATTAAAGGCTTTCTTTCTCTGCTAACAACACAATTACGTAATAATGCACTGTACCAGACGTCCAAAAGCACACAGATGGACATAAAGACTCCACTGAACTATTTCAGAAATCCTAACAACTATCTTCAACCCTTAGCAAAATCAAAAAATATTACAAAGCCTTTATTTCCCAGTTGCATCGCGGATTGAGAATACAAATTGAGAAATGCATTAAGTTCTATTGCACTTGGCATTGGAAGTTTGTTGAAGTAAATCAAACCCGAGAAACTATTATCAGGTGAACTATTATCGTTAAAAGTTCCAATTGCAAAAAAAAAAGTCCACTGCAATAGCTTAATTGTCATCACCAAGTTTAGACATAATCAGATTTTCCTTTACCTCTTCGTCTGGATCTGATTCGGCTTCCTTATGTTCCCAAGGAGCATTGTAGAGACAAGGAGTATTATAATGGACAGCAGGGAAAAGAAACGTCAGGATGTGAAAAGGACTCAGTGGGAGTACAAGAGGCAAGCTAATTAGCACAAGATCAAGACAAGTCCAAAGCCAGCAAAACCAAAACAGAAATTAAACTCGATTTCCACATTTACCAAACGTAAAAATACACAACAAATGATGGAAAATACTGCAGGAACTTTGGCCTCCAAATTACCAGCAGGACCAAAAAAACTCCGTAAACAATGCTAGAATCTAGGAAACATGTCTTAGTGATTACTTGTAAAATAACGCAGTCCGTTTTACAAAATTAGTGTTTGTATTTTGTACAAGAACATCTTCTTAGGAATTAGGTCATTTATTTAGCTTCCCCCAACAGAAGACCGGTTTATTAATCTTTCCACATACTTTTTTATGGGCCGGCAGTGTTATGTTCAGATTACAGATAGCTGCTTGTGGTAATCCTTTGGAAGTTTTTGGTTCCTTGAGGAATGATAGACGACCACAGGGTTCTTGGCTGTTGTCTCTGACCTAGAAACAAGAACCACTTTAAATTTACAACTGTTAACACTGTTGACCTCTCTGGCCTGGACAGCCACATGCCAAGCAGTTGACAATCTTTCCCATTTGCCCCATTTGCTTTTGCATGCCAAGTACATGTCTACCACACAATAACATCAGCAGCAGCACGTGTTAAGATGGTTTAAAATCATTCAGAAGCGGACGTTATATTGGGTTTGGGTGATGTGGGAGCAGGTTGGTCTTTAGCCTTTCATTTCAGCAAGGCTGTACTGTTGGCTGCACGAGTTCCATGTATAATCGGGATGAACAGTTTCTATTTAATTCCCAGCAGGGTTTATCCACTGTCAAGGGAGCTCATTTGCAATTAACGATACATAGGACTGCAGATGCTGGTTCACAAAACAAGACACAAAGTGCTGGAGTAACTCTGCAGATCAGGTAGCACCTCTGGAGAACATGGATAGATGACGTCTTGGGTCGGGAGACTTCTTCAGAGTGTCCCAACTCAAAACTTCACCTATCCATGTTCTCCAGAGATGCTGCCTGACCCGCTGAGTTACTCCAGCACTTTGTGCATTAATTTGAAATTAAAATCGATGCCCACTGATGGGATAATGGAAGCGAGCCAACCTTTATTCCAGTGTATTGCTAATGATGGTGATGCCGAGCGACTAAAGCAGAGTTATACCCCTTTGCTTCATTGCTACAAGCCCCTTGCCGTGTAATCCAGTATCTCAGCAAAGCTGAGCGATATGTTTACACATTCTGTTGTGCTGTTGCAAGTAAGAACTTTGTTGTTCTGCCTGAGACATATGATAATAAAACACTCTTGACTCTTCAGTGTGGCAATGTCATTTTGATAAAATGTTAAATTGAAGCCTTGTCTTTTCCTTCAATGATCCAATGCTACTGAAGAATGTGGGCATTCTACCATCAAAAATTATCTGGATCATCATTACCTTGGTTTTCATGGGACACTGCTGCCTCTCAACCCCCAGCTGAACATTTGACAAGACCAGGCAGATTTAATTAGCCATAAACAACATTTGAGTTTTGAGGATACAATACTGTGCGGCACGGTGGCGCAGCGGTAGAGTTGCTGCCTTATAGCGAATGCAGCGCCGGAGACTCAGGTTCGATCCTGACTACGGGCGCCGTCTGTACGGAGTTTGTACGTTCTCCCCGTGACCTGCGTGGGTTTTCTCCGAGATCTTCGGTTTCCTCCCACACTCCAAAGACGTACAGGTATGTAGGTTAATTGTCTGGGTAAATGTCAAAATTGTCCCTAGTGTGTGTCGGATAGTGTTAATGTGCGGGGATCGCTGGGCGGCGCGGACTCGGTGGGCCGAAGGGCCTGTTTCCGCGCTGTATCTCTAAATCTAAATCTAAAAAATTAAAAATGAAAGTTCTCCTCTCTTTTACCTCTTCTCTCTGATCTGCGCTATTTTTATTGCACTGCTGATTTCTCATATGATATTCAACTCTACTGTTCTTAGGACAATAAATGTGATGTGCATCGAATTGGTCACCATAACTTAAGGTAAATTGATTTTATCATTAAGGACTATTGATTCATCAGCTCAAAGTACCACACGTCAGGTGCAAATGTATATTTGGAAAAGGGTTTTCTTTCACCAATGCATATAAATTGGTTTATTTTAGAGATACAGCGCGGAAACAGGCTCTTCGGCCCATTGAGTCCGCACCGACCAGCCATCCCCGCACATTAACACTATCTGACACACACGAGGGACAAATTACATTTATACCAAGACAATTAACCTACAAACCTGCACGTCTTTGGGGTGTGGGAGGAAACTGAACTTCTCGGAGAAAACCCACGCGGTCACGGGGAGAACGTACAAACTCTGTACAGACAGCACCCTTAGTCAGGATCGAACACGGGTCTCTGACGCTGTAAGTGCTGTAAGGCAGCAACTCTACCGAAAAGTCTTCTGCTTTTTCTTAATACAATATCGTTGTTACATTCAACTGAGGGTAGGGGACTGGCATTTACGAATCATATTTATCTCTAAACATCAGAGTCTAATAAGTGAATGACTAGCAGTCCTGACTCATTAGACCCCTTCTCCTCTCTTTATGCCGTGTCTTCAACTGCGAAGTTCTAAACTTTGTATTTCCCACCCTACTCTCTCCTGCTTTCTTTCCTCCTGTAAGATACTTCTTCACAACTATGTCATTGGCAGAGGCAGCGTTGTGGTGCCGTTTGAAGGGCTGCTATCACATAACTCAAGCGACACGAGTTTAATCCTGACCGACAGTGCTGTTGAAGTGGAGTTTGCACGTTTTCCTTATGATCGCTTGCTGCTGGTGTACTGATTTCCTCCCACATCCCAATGAGGTGCATTTTGGTTGGTTACAGTTATGGTTGGCCGCCATAAGTTGACACTCATGCATATGATTAGTGAGGTCTCGGAGGAGTTGATGGGAATATGCCGATTAGTTTGTTTTTTTAAACTGAATTAGTCGAAATAGGTGGTTGGTGGTCAGTGTGGACTCAGTGGGACAAAAAGTCTGTTTCCAAGCTCTATGCGGTGTGTCGATGACTAAATTGGAGTCACTACAATGGGCCAGATTGTGCTCACTTCTTTGAGGTAGAAACAAGCCAGAGTTGGAGTTGGGTACATCTGACCACCTGCTTCCAGGGCTGGTCCCACCACCAAATCTAGTGGCAAAGGCCCGACAATCAAAGCAATGGGGCAGATAGACTAGTTGACTGCCTAATTGGTGGACGGACAGATGTTTGCTGGAAATTGGGAGATCATCATCATCATCATATATCTACAGCCGGAAACAGGCCTTTTCGGCCCTCCAAGTCCGTGCCGCCCAGTGATCCCCGTACATTAACACTATCCTACACCCACTAGGGACAATTTTTACATTTACCCAGCCAATTAACCTACATACCTGTACGTCTTTGGAGTGTGGGAGGAAACCGAAGATCTCGGAGAAAACCCACGCAGGTCACGGGGAGAACGTACAAACTCCTTACAGTGCAGCACCCGTAGTCAGGATATCTTTCCTTTTCTTTGAAAAGTGCCCACTTGGTTAGGAAAATGAGGTCTTGGTTTACGATTCCATTCGAAAGAGGCTGGGCGATCCCGCACTCACTTCAAACCGCAAAATGATGTCCATCTAAATCAGAGGCCTTGTTTTGTGCTAAAACTTGAATCCAGGACCATTGAGATTTCGGTAAGACGGCTCTCGACTGAGCCAACTCAACAAGTTCTTGGCCAAACGTTTGGCCAGCTATCCTAGTACTTTCCTTTGATCTCGCTCGCTTGCCCGACTACATTCCTCCGAAGTGTCATGGAATGCAAATGTGATGTACAAATCAATGCAAAATTGACGCTGTCATCGTCTTACCTTCACACCAAAGGGCAATCTATTTTCTTTGAAAGCATAAAAGTTGAATACAAGCTGATGGCCTGCTTTGGCCAGAGGAGCCAAGTTTCCATAGCAATCCACGAAGATTGGTTTACCTTCTAGTACCTGTTGGTTACCATGGCAAGGTTACAAATAAACACATTGACCAAAGAATAGTTAGTCATTTTGATGTATTGATGAACAGACAGTTAATGGTTTACTGTCCTGTAATAGTATTAGGGTAGTATCAGTGGGACATTTTAACTTTCCAAGAGCGGGTGTCAGCGGTTATGGGGAGAAGGCAGGAGAATGGGGTTAGGAGGGAGAGATAGATCAGCCATGATTGAATGGCGGAGTAGACTTGATGGGCCAAATGGCCTAATTCTGCTCCTATCACTTATGACATTGATCGGGTCACCCACAGTGCAAAGGGCTTAGATGGGCATTTTGGTTAGCATGTATGAGTTGGGCTGATGTGCCTTGTTTCTCTGCTGTATGGCTCTTATGAGCATAATTTAAATCCCTTTAAACCTGTGTTTCATAAAAACAGCCAAGCCAATAAAGAATTTCTCAAAGCCCACTTTTAATTACTTAACGTTATAGAAACATAGAAAATAGGTGCAGGAGTAGGCCATTCGGCCCTTCGAGCCTGCACCGCCATTCAATATGATCATGGCTGATCATCCAACTCAGTATCCCGTACCTGCCTTCTCTCCATAACCCCTGACCCCTTTAGCCACAAGGGCCACATCTAACTCCCTCTTAAATATAGCCAATGAACTGGCCTCAACTGGCCCTGAACCTCCGCCCGCTGGCGTGGGAGCCGCTACCGGACCGAAGCTCACCTGTTGTCCCTACTGTCCCTACTAAAGTATCCCTGATCAACGTAAGATCCCTCCAAAACAAGACTTTCATCCTCAACGACTTCTTCATCACCCGTGGATTGGACTTCCTACTGCTCACAGAATCCTGGCTTAACCCTGGTGAGCTTGCTCCACTCGTGGAACTCTGTCCTGATAACTGTCACTTCTTCACCTCGCCTAGGCTCTCCGGACGCGGTGGGGGCTTAGCCACTGTGTTTAAGAAACATTTCAACTGCCGCCTCCTGAACGCTGATCATTTCTCCAGTTTCGAGGTGCAACTAATTAAAGTAGGCCTAGCCTATCCCCTCTTAATTGTTCTTGTGTATCGCCCACCAAAAATGCATAAGGACTTCATCACCCAATTTGCTGATCTGATTTCTAGCATTTTGCCCAAATTTGACCGGATCATGATTCGTGGTGACTTTAATATTCATGTTTGCTGTCCCACTAAGCCTCTTGTGAATGAATTTATGCACCTGGTTGAGTCCTTCAATCTGACTCTTCACACCACGGGACCCACTCACAAGTTAGGCCATACTCTCGACCTAGTGTTATCGTCCGGATTCCCAATCAACAACATTGAAACTACTGAAGCCTGTCTATCGGACCACAGCGCTATCATTTTTGACGCATCTCTGCCTTTATCTCCCGCAAAATCTCATCTCCCTGTTCGCTACTCCCGCGACATAAATTCATTGACTGCCAGTAAATTCTCCGAGGCTCTCACAGCTGCCCCCAACATCTGCACTATTGAGGCCTCTCCCCCCCATCTCAGCACTGAGGATCTCGCCTCTTTATTTAATATCACTTGCTCTTCCATCCTGGATTCTATCGCTCCCCTTAAAATGAAAAAGCCTAAGCCCAAAGGTCGGCCGTGGCTCAATGACACCACCAAAGCCCTAAGAAGGGAGTGCAGAAAATCAGAAAGGAGATGGAAATGTGACAAGCTTCAAATTTCCTTCGAAATTCTGAGAAACAATCTTCTCAAATACCAGGAAGCAGTAAAGTCTGCTAGAGCACAATACTTCTCCGACCTTATTTCCAAAAACTCTCATAACTCCAAGGTCCTATTTAGAACAATTACCTCTGTCATATGTCCCGCCCCCAGTACCAGCTTAGTTGGGTCCCCTGCTAAGTGCGAAGAATTCGCTAAATTTTTCACCAACAAAGTTGAGAATATTAGAATGAACATTTCCCCTCCCACCCGTGACCTAGCTGTCTCACTAGTCTGTTCATCTAAATTGGACTGCTTCCAACCCGTCACTCTATCCTCCCTTGCAAAGCTTATCTCCGCTATGAAACCTGCAACCTGCCCCCTTGATCCTGCCCCCACTGCCCTTCTGAAGGATGTCATTGCAATAGCTGGTCCCAGCATCCTCTCTATTATCAACAGTTCTCTGGCCACTGGCACTGTTCCAACCAGTTTCAAGCACGCGGTGGTCCAGCCCCTACTGAAAAAACCTAACCTAGACCCCACCTTGCCGAGCAACTACAGACCCATTTCCAAACTGCCATTCCTGTCAAAAGTCCTTGAAAAGGCAATCCTTAACCAATTAGTGCCCTACCTGCACCAAAACACCATCCTGGAAAGTTTCCAGTCAGGTTTCAGAGCCCACCACAGCACAGAGTCTGCCTTGTTGAAGGTACACAACGACCTGCTTCTCGCCATCGACACCGGCGACTGTGCAATCCTGCTCCTTCTCGACCTCAGCGCAGCATTCGATACAGTGGACCACACCATCCTTATTGACCGTCTCCGGTACGCGGTTGGCATTGATGGCACTGCCCTGAGCTGGTTCGCTTCGTACCTCAAAGATAGGAGTTTCGCCATCAACATAGGCAGTTATTCCTCTGCTCCAGCTAGCCTCTCCTGCGGAGTTCCACAAGGCTCAATCCTAGGCCCCATTCTCTTTTCTCTATACATGCTCCCCCTTGGCCAAATCATTCAAAGGCACGGCATTTCTTTCCACTGCTATGCCGATGACACTCAGCTTTACCTCCCCCTGAAACCCAACAACCAGTCAAATTTAAACAGCCTCTCACACTGCCTTGAGGACATAAAATGTTGGATGGCACAGAACTTCCTCCAATTAAATGAGAGCAAGTCTGAGGTCATCCTATTCGGCCCCCCCGACTCCATCAAATTGATAACAGGCAGTCTTGGAAGCCTATCCTGCCTAGTCAAACCGCATGTCAAAAACCTCGGCATGATATTTGACTCTGCATTAAAATTTGATAAGCAAGTCAACGCTGTGGTAAAAGCCAGCTTCTTCCAACTTCGAACCATAGCTAAAATCAAACCTTTCCTCAAATTCAACGACACAGAAAAAATCATTCACGCTTTCATTTCCTCCCGCCTAGACTACTGCAACTCCCTATACACTGGGATCAGCCAATCTTCCCTGTCCCGCCTGCAACTGGTCCAAAACGCCGCAGCGAGACTCCTGACGGGTACCCGTAAAAGGGACCACATCACCCCGATTCTGGCCTCTCTCCACTGGCTCCCTGTACGGTACAGAATCAACTTCAAGCTCCTCCTATTCACGTATAAAGCCCTAAATGGACACTCCCCCCCCTACATCAAAAATCTTCTAACCCCCCTCTCTAACTCCAGGTCCCTCAGATCGGCCGACTTGGGGCTATTCACTATCCCACGGTCTAGGCTTAAACTCAGGGGTGACCGCGCTTTTGCGGTTGCAGCTCCTAGACTGTGGAACAGCATCCCTCTCCCGATCAGAACTGCCCCCTCCATCGACTCCTTTAAGTCCAGGCTCAAAACATATTTCTACTCCCTAGCGTTTGAGGCTCATTGAGGAGGCGCTGTGAACTGTTTGCGTGCTACTGTATGTTTTCATTTTTTTTTCTATTGGAACCTAATCAAATGTACAGCACTTTGGTCAACGTGGGTTGTTTTTAAATGTGCTATACAAATAAAATTGACTTGACTTGACTTGACCTTCTGTGGCAGAGAATTCCACAGATTCACCACTCTCTGTGTGAAAAAAAACTTTCTCATCTCGGTCCTAAAAGACTTCCCCCTTATCCTTAAACTGTGACCCCTTGTTCTGGACTTCCCCAACATCGGGAACAATCTTCCTGCATCTAGCCTGTCCAACCCCTTAAGAGGAGAGCCTGCCCAGACACTGGAATGGCACCCATTGTAGGTTCCACCCATTTCAGCATTTCTATAGATTGTGAGCTGATATTCATGGCTCGGGTGCCAGGAGCAGCCCTGGATGTGTTTCGGGGGAATGGGAGCAACTCTTGCAGAGCAACAGACAGAATGGGAAGCGAGAAATGGTTTACTTTTTTAGGCCACGATGCTGAGGCGCCACCGGCTGCCTTCTTGACTGAAGTCCAAACTCTCCAGTGCTCTCAATGGGGCCAGCATGATAGAAAGTGAAACTTCCATTCGGGAATCAGTTGAAAGACAGCTATTCAATCATGTCTGTTGCATACGTCACTTAAATCATGGCTGATATCTCAACACTACCTCAGTTTCTTGTCCCTGAATGTTCTCACTGATAAAAATAATCAGCCATGGCCTTGAGAGCTCCAAGTATCTCTCTAGCAGTGTACATTAATCTGGATGGTCACTACGCTTTGAAAAAAAAGTGGTTCTCTTCTACTCTTCTCCTTGGCCCCCATTTCAATAAACATCTCCTGCTTTTGATTTACCCATCAGATGAAAACTGGTCGACAAGGACAAGTTGGGCTAGAGGGCCCGTTTCTTTGCCGTGTGACTCGATAACTCCAGCAAAGGTTTTATTTGTGGATAAACTTTCACCTGTCTGGGTATTGACAATAAAATAAAATCAAAGCTATTAAAACCAAACTGTTAAAACGTGAAACTTGTTCATACCATAGAAAGGATGTGGTCATACGAGAAAGAGGGCAGGATAGATTCCTCAGGATGTTGCCTGGAATGGAGGTTTTTTTTGTCACGAGGGGAGGGGAGGTGAGATGGGCTGGGATTGGACCCACTGGGGCACAAGATGCGGACGGTTTATAAAAGAGGTTTATAAAATTACGAGGGATTAGGTAGGATCGAAAGAGGAAGACTTTCTCCCAAGGTAGGGGAGATACCGGAGAACATAGGTTGAATGTTAAAAGGGAGATATTTAATGGAGGTCTGCGTGGCAAGCTTTTCACACCAAGGGTGCTGGGAATCTTGGGCAAGGTGCCAGCGATGGTGGTAGAGGCAGGTACAACCATAGTGTTCAAAAAGCAATTAGACAGGAAAGGAACAATGGGAAATGCATCAAATACAGGAAAATGGGCATCGTGTAGACGAACACCTTGGTTGGCATGGACGAGTCGGGATTGGTTCTGTGCTTTCATCACCTTTTACCACCATCATGAAATTGCCATTGTGGCCCGTTGTGAGCTGACACGCAATAGGAAACACACCAATTGCTTGAAAGTGTACCTCAATGTCTTTGCTCCGAGCCACTTCTGTGAAGTTTTCCTGCTGCTCTAATGTCTTGTCAACTTTGTCGTCGGTCATACAGAAGCAACGCAGGCGGGCTTCCACTGGGTCATGCATTTTGGCAAATACAACAAATTTGGCCATGTAGGGGACACAGATTAATTCCCGGTAGAGCTGAGTGGCTAAACTAACAGTTTCGGGCACCTGATGACAATCGACAAGCCAAAACCTGTGCAGAAAATTACACATACAAGGTCAATGAGATCTTTCGAGCATTGAATGCAGTCATGTTCAAGTGCAAGACCATTTAGAACTGGAGATCACAAATTACTAACAAAATAGGGCCATGTGAATATTTTACTGGCCATCAGTGTGAAGAAGGGTCTCGACCCGAAACGTCACCCATTCCCTCTCTCCTAGATGCTGCCTGACCTGCTGAGTTACTCCAGCATTTTGTGATACCTTTTATTGGCCACTGTTTCTCTTAACACTTCTTTCAACTCTAACAATTATCGACATCCAAAATCAACAAAACAGCCTCTCTGGTTAAATACTTGTAAGAAAGACTCCAACACTAGCGAATTCCCCCCCACCCCGGTACTTTTGGAATCTTTGATCTATTCATTACGATTGTCACTTTTTATTTTTATATTAGAAGTACAAAAACAGAAAGTCGCTGGAATAGATCACATTCTTCTTTGCCTTTTTGCACCTACAATTCTCGAGTACTCTTCTCCAGAATGGTTCATAGAAATTAACGAAAAGTAGCAAATTCCATTATTGAAAATCTTTTTTCATACGTTGCCTGTCAATAGCAAGGAATTGTGATTTACTCACTGCAGTGCTGTAAGGACAACAAAAAAACTGTGTGGAACTTTTTTTCCGTCTTGCGTACCAAAAATAACACATTTGCCGTGTAAAGAAAATGATAAACTGTACCTGGCGGAGACATTTGTTGTGAAAGAAACCCCTTCGTTGACAAAGGTTAATGGTGTTGTTCCGGTTATGTCTTCCCACTGTGCTGGTGATGTGCCTCCTTGCAATGAGAAAGAAAACGGAAGATGTCATGTCCAGTGAACAAGGAGATTCAGGATTGTGTAGAAAGGAACTCCAGATGCTGGTTTATACCGAAGGCAGACACAAAGTGTTGCACTAACTCAACGGGTCAGGCGGCATCTCTGGACAAAAAGGAAGGGTGGAGTTTCGGGTCCGAATCCTTCTTCAGACCCCACCCAAAACATCACCCATCCTTTTTCTCCAGAGATGCTGCCTGACCCAACAAGTTACTCCAGCACTCTGTGACTAAAGAGATTCAGGACATCTGTCGAAGTGGCTGTACAGGAATGGTAACATCCATCGACATCTGAAATCCCAATATATTCCACAGTTGAAACTTATGCTATCGGTGGTTGAGTTTCATTTAGAGATGCAGTGCAGAAACAGGCCCTTCAGCCCATTGAGTCCGCACCGACCAGCGATCCTCACACACGAACACTATCTTACACACTAGGGACAATTTACGATTTTATCAAGCCAGTTAACCCACAAACCTGTACGTCTTTCGAATGTGGGAGGAAAGCGGAGCACCCGGAGAAAACCCACACAGGTCACGTGGAGAACAGAACAAGGGGCCACAGTTTAAGAATAAGGGGTAGGCCATTTAGAACTGAGATGAGGAAAAACATTTTCAGTCAGAGAGTTGTGAATCTGTGGAATTCTCTGCCTCAGAAGGCAGTGGAGGCCAATTCTCTGAATGCATTCAAGAGAGAGCTAGATAGAGCTCTTAAGGATAGCGGAGTCAGGGGGTATGGGGAGAAGGCAGGAACGGGGTACTGATTGAGAATGATCAACCATGATCACATTGAATGGCGGTGCTGGCTCGAAGGGCCAAATGGCCTCCTCCTGCACCTATTGTCTATTGTCTATTGTACAAACTCCGTACAGACAGCACCTGCAGGCAGGATCAAACCTGGGTATCTGGTGCTGTAAGGCAGCAACTCTGCCAGTGCGCCATCGTGCCGCGTACGGTAGGCCAGGTTTACTTGGTGGATTAAACTTTTAAATCCAAATCCCAACCTACAGAAAATCCAGACTATCTATCATCATAGTCACCAGAAAGCAGCAGACCACCCTTGGACTTTAACTAAGTTCTTCATCTCACAAGAAGCTGCCTTCACAAATTTCCCTTCCCAGAACTAGAGATACAATGGTTGCAGAATGCAACACTTGCAGTATCCAATGCAATAACTTGCAGCAAAGCTTCATCAAGAGCGCCTCCTAAACTCGCAGCCTCTGCCACCTAAACAGCACAGGTGGCATTGTTTAGTTTAGAGATACCATGTGGAAAGAGGCCCTTTGGCCCATGGAGTCTGTGCCGACCAACAATCACCTCGTACACTAGTTCTATCCTACACCCTAACGACAATTTCAAAGAAGCCAATTAACCTACAAACTTGCACGTCTTTGGAGTGAGGGAGGAAACCGGAGCACCCGGAGGAAACCCACGCAGCCACAAGGAGAACATACAAACTCCATACAGACAGTACCCTTGGTCAGGATCAAACCCGGGTCTCAGGCGCAGTAAGGCAGCAACTCTACCGCTGCGCCACCGTGCCGCTCCTTGTGTTTCTTGTGCAGGGATATGGGCCAAAGACCGGCTTAGATGGGGCACCTTGGTCAGCATTGGACGAGTTGGGCCGAAGGGCCTGTTTTGTCCCCTTTGGCTCCGAGGTGCACCAGAACACCACCATCTAACTCCAAGCCACAACATCCTGATAAAGGAACGTGTTGCGCATTCTTTAATCACCACTGGCTCCTAATCTGCAAACTCTCCACTTACCGACGCCGTGGAAATACATTAATTGCCACATAGACAGCAATTCTAGTTGGTGCTTTACATCAACTTTCCAAAATGCTGGGCGGCACAGTGGCCCGGCGGTAGAAATGCTGCCTGACAGCACCAGAGACCCGCATTCGATCCCACCTTTTGGTGCTGCCTGTACGGAGTTTGTACGTTCTCCCCATGACCATGTGGGTTTTCTCTGAGATCTTCGGTTTCCTCCCACACTCCAAAGATGTACGGGTTTGTAGGTTAAATGGCTTGGTATAATGTGCGGGGATCATTGGTTGGCTATATATCGAATCTAAACTAAACACAACACAATTCAGGATGGGCAATAAATGCTGGCTAGCCCCCCTGGTAAAATTGTCACCCAAGATAAGGATGCTATGCAGTTGATCATAAGATCATAAGAGATAGGGGAAGAATTAGGCCATTCGGCCCATCAAGTCTGTTCTGCCATTCAATCATGGCTGATCTATCTCTCTCTCCTAACTCCATTCTCCTGCCTTCTCCCCATAACCCCTGACAGCCGCACTAATCAATAATCTATCGATCTCTGCCTTAAATATATCCACTGACTTGGCCTCCACAGCCTTCTGTGGCACAGAATTCCACAGATTCACCGCCCTCTGACTGAAGATTTGATTTGAGCAACCATTTCATGCTCACAAAATCACCGTACGTCAATGAATTTTGTTAAGGGGAACAGGATCAGGTCAAACCTACCTGTTATACTACACAGTAGCCGGAGGCTTGGAGCATCTCCTCGGCTTCCATTTGCCACATCTCCTGACGCAGATGGTACTGGAATAGTCATGGTGATGGGTTTGTGGAATTTCCTTCTTCGAGGCTCCACAGTTACAATCGGACTAAACGTGGCTCTGTTCCCAAGGATCTTTTTCACAAGTTCATCCAGGACTGGCTGGGCCTGCAGAACAAGCACAAAACAAAGTTTAAATGAGATAAATATATACTGGACTCGTCACGACAAGCAATATGGCGCAGTGGTAGATTTGCTGCCTCACGGCGCCAGAGACATAGAAAATAGGTGCAAGAGTAGGCCATTCGGCCCTTCGAGCCAGCACTGCCATTCAATATGATCATGGCTGATCATCCAAAATCAGTAACCAGTTCCTGATTTTTCCCCCATATCCTTTGATTCATTCGCCCCAAGAGCGATATCTAACTCTTTCTTGAAAACATCCAGTGAGTTGGCCTCCACTGCCTTCTGTGGCAGAGAATTCCACAGATTCACAACTCTCTTCTGGGTTTGTTCCCGACTACGGGTGCTGTTTGTACGGAGATTGTACGTTCTCCCTGTGACTTGCGTGGATTTTCTCTGGGAGCTCCAACACTCCAAAGACAGTTTAAGAAAATAACTGCAGATGCTGGTACAAATCGAAGATATTTATTCACAAAATGCTGGAGTAACTCAGCAGGTCAGGCAGCATCTGAAGAAGGGTCTCGACCCGAAAGGTCATCAGTCTGAGGAAGGGTCTTGACCTGAAACGTCACCATCAGTCCGAAGAAGGGTCTCGACCCGAAACGTCACCCATTCCTTCTCTCCTGAGATGCTGCCTGACCTGCTGAGTTACTCCAGCATTTTGTGAATAAAGACACTCCAAAGACATATAGGTTTGTGGGTTAAATGGCTTGGTTAAATTATAAATTGTCCCGAGTGTGTGCATGATAGTGTTCGTGTGCGGGGATCGCTGGTCAACACAGACTCGGTAGGCTGAAGGGCCTGTTTCCACACTGTATCTCTAAACCTGGACTTGGCTTACCAACCTGAGCCCTCCTAATCAATCTGTTAAAAAAGGACCTGCCAGAAGTACTCTAAAAGGATTAACTCAAGAATCCTTAATTTCAAACAGCAGACAGCCTCAAAAGGAATGGCTAGTCAGTGAGACGCACTGTCCCTTGCTGCGAATTCCTCCAAGGGAGGATTTCCTCTGGGCTTTTATGAGATTAATGATTTTATCGTGTCGCACAAGCAGAGGCGAGATGTAAAATAGTTTGCAACTGAATGAACTACTGTGTAAACCAGGAAGCATTTTTGGATCAATGGGAAGTTGTGGTCTTTGCACTTCACGGCCTATTAGCCTTTAGTTATGCAAGATTCCTGCAAAGCGGGAATATGACACCACTCCAAAAAGCTATAATTCCAAGGAAAGTTGGCAAATCCGTCAGGAACAGTTGTGTGTGCCTAGAGGAGTCGGAACGATGAGCTCATTATCGGAAAGGATCTAAATGGATCTAAATTTTCAGTCAGAGAGTTGTAACTCTGTGGAATTCTCAGCCTCAGAAGGCAGCGGAGGCCAATTCTCTGGATGCTTTCAAGAGAGAGCTAGATAGAGCTCTTAAAGATAGCAGAGTCAGGGGGTATGGGGAGAAGGCAGGAACGGGGTACTGATTGTGAATGATCAGCCATGATCACAATGAATGGCGGTGCTGGCTCGAAGGGCCGAATGGCCTACTCCTGCACCTATTGTCTATTGTACCAGCAAGCACTTTCACAAATTGCATCATCTTTCTGCAGTTGTGTGTACCACACAGGAGGGTACACTATTGACAGATTGATTTACATCATGAAATTAAGGTAAAGTTCATGTGTCATTCATTATTTTGGCTGGTTTAAAATAGTTGTCCAACCCCAGTCGTTCCTCCCCGCTCCTGTCGGGCAGACGTTTAGTTTAGTTTAGAGATACAGCACGGAGACAGGCCCTTCGGCCCACCGGGTCCGCGCCGACCTGCGATCCTCACACACTAACACTAACACACTCGGGACAATTTACACTTACACCCAGCCAATTATCCTGCAAACCTGTACACCTTTGGAGTGCGGGAGGAAACCGAAGATCTTGGAGATAAGCCACGCAGGTCACTGGGAGAACGTACAAACTCTGTACAAGCAATCACCTGTAGTCAGGATCGAACCCGGTCTCTGGCGCTGTAAGGCAGCAACTCTACCACTGCACTACCGTGCCGCCCTGAAGATAACGAAGCTGGAATGCACACAGCACCCGACCCGGGAACAATTTCCTCCCCTCTGTTATCAGGCTTCCACCATAAGCTGGGTACTGTCTGAATCACCTCTACTTCATTGCAGACATTGGAGGAGTAGGAAAAATAGCTGCAGATGCTGGTTTAAATCGAAGGTAGACACAAAATGCTGGAGTAACTCAACGGGTCAGGCAACATCTCAGGAGAGAAGGAATGGGGGACGTTTCGGGTCGAGACCCTTCTTCAGACTGATGTCAGGGGAGGGTGCGGGACAAAGCTAGGATGTAGACGGAGACAGGAAGACTAGTAGGAGAACTGGGAAGGGGGAGGGGATAGAGAGGGGAAGCAGGGACTACCTGAAGTGGGAGAAGTCAATGTTCAAACCGCTGGGGTGTAAACTGCCCAAGCGAAATATGAGGTGCTGTTCCTCCAATTTGCACTGGGCATCACTCTGACAATGGAGGAGGCCCAGGACAGAAAGGCAAGATTGGGAATGGGAAGTGGAGTTGAAGTGCTGAGCCACCGGGAAATCAGGTTGGATGAGACGAACTGAGCGGAGAAGTTCAGCGAAACAATTGCCGAGCTTCCGCCTGGTCTCGCCGATGTAGAGAAGTTGACATCTGGAACAGCGGATACAATAGATGAGGTTGGAGGAGGTGCAGGTAAACCTCTGCCTCACCCGGAAGGACTGTTTGGGTCCTTGGATGGAGTCAAGGGGGGAGGTAAAGGGACAGGTGTTGCATCTCCTGCAGTTGCAGGGGAAAGTACCTGGGGATGGGGCGGTTTTGGTGGGAAGGGACGTGTGGACCAGGGAGTTAGGACTTTGTCTGTGGAACTCATGCGCTGCAATGCTGAGAACTATATTCTGCACTCTGTATCTTCCCCTATGCTCCATCTATTGTACTTGAGTTTGACTTGATGCTATTTATATATAGTATCATCTGATCTGATTGAGTAGAATGCACGGTAGCGCAGCGGTAGAGTTGCTGCTTTACAGCGAATGCAGCGCCGGAGACTCAGGTTCGATCCTGACTACGGGTGCTGCACTGTAAGGAGTTTGTACGTTCTCCCCGTGACCTGCGTGGGTTTTCTCCGAGATCTTCGGTTTCCTCCCACACTCCAAAGACGTACAGGTATGTAGGTTAATTGGCTGGGTAAATGTTTTTTTTTAAATTGTCCCTAGTGGGTGTAGGATAGTGTTAATGTGCGGGGATCGCTGGGCGGCACGGACTTGGTGGGCCGAAAAGGCCTGTTTCCGGCTGTATATATATGATATGATATGATAATGCAGAACCAAGCTTTTCATTGTACATTGTACATGTGACAATAATAAATCTAGACCTTCTTCAGAAATTATGAATACAGAAAACCGTGCTGTAATAAAGATGAAAATGCAGTCACACAGTGTGCCTCTACTTTGGTATTTCACAACCGTTGTGATTATGTTGCAGAAATGTTAGTGTGCCATCGGGGAGTGGTCAAGTTATTAGTTTGGGTTTGGGTTTATTATTGTCAATTGTACCGAGGTACAGCGAAAGGAAGTACCAGTTCAGGGATCAGCGCAAAGTTGGTCTCATTGACCAGCCATTCCATTTGAGGGTTGACACTAAATGCTGGAGTAATTCAGCCGGTCAGGCAGCATTTTTGGAGAATATGGATGGGCGACGTTACAGGTCGGAACTCTTCTTCAGACTGCTTGTAGGGGGGCAGGAAAGAAACGTGGAAAAGCGGGGGGAGGGGAGGGGAGGGGAGGGGGGGGAGCAGGGCCGGTAATAGGTGAACACAAGCGAGGGGGCTATCTGTTAGGCCAGTTTGTTGGACAAAGGCCAGAGATGAGGAGACAGTTCTAGGCCCACGAAGATAGAAATATGTGAATTGTTAAGCTCAGGGATAGAAAAGTTGCAAATTGTGTATCTATGACAAACAGTGCAAGTGGAGTGGCAGTGGGAGAAAACAGGTGTTAAAATGGTTAGCAACTGGGAGATTCCATACGCCTTTCATATTTTTATTATTTTATTTCAGATAGTGCGGAAACAGGCCCTTCGGCCCACCAAGTCCGCGCCGCCCAGCGATCCCCGCACATTAACACTATCCTACACACACTAGGGACAATTTTTTACATTTACCCAGTCAATTAACCTACATACCTGTACGTCTTTGGAGTGTGGGAGGAAACCGAAGATCTCGGAGAAAACCCACGCAGGTCACGGGGAGAACAATAGACAATAGACAATAGGTGCAGGAGTAGGCCATTCAGCCCTTCGAGCCAGCACCGCCATTCAATGCGATCATGGCTGATCACTCTCAATCAGTACCCCGTTCCTGCCTTCTCCCCATACCCCCTCACTCCGCTATCCTTAAGAGCTCTATCCAGCTCTCTCTTGAAAGCATCCAACGAACTGGCCTCCACTGCCTTCTGAGGCAGAGAATTCCACACCTTCACAACTCTCTGACTGAAAAAGTTCTTCCTCATCTCCGTTCTAAATGGCCTACCCCTTATTCTTAAACTGTGGCCCCTTGTTCTGGACTCCCCCAACATTGGGAACATGTTTCCTGCCTCTAATGTGTCCAATCCCCTAATTATCTTATATGTTTCAATAACATCCCCCCTCATCCTTCTAAATTCCAGTGTATACAAGCCCAATCGCTCCAGCCTTTCAACATACGACAGTCCCGCCATTCCGGGAATTAACCTAGTGAACCTACGCTGCACGCCCTCCATAGCAAGAATATCCTTCCTCAAATTTGGAGACCAAAACTGCACACAGTACTCCAGGTGCGGTCTCACCAGGGCCCGGTACAACTGTAGAAGGACCTCTTTGCTCCTATACTCAACTCCTCTTGTTACGAAGGCCAACATTCCATTGGCTTTCTTCACTGCTTGCTGTACCTGCATGCTTCCTTTCATTGACTGATGCACTAGGACACCCAGATCTCGTTGAACTCCCCCTCCTCCTAACTTGACACCATTCAGATAATAATCTGCCTTTCTATTCTTACTTCCAAAGTGAATAACCTCACACTTATCTACATTAAACTGCATCTGCCATGTATCCGCCCACTCACACAACCTGTCCAAGTCACCCTGCAGCCTTATTGCATCTTCCTCACAATTCACACTACCCCCCAGCTTAGTATCATCAACGTACAAACTCCTTACAGTTCAGCACCCGTAGTCAGGATCGAACCTGAGTCTCCGGCGCTGCATTCGCTGTAAGGCAGCAACTCTACCGTTGCGCCACCTTAGCGGACTGAGCCCAAGTGTTCGACAATGCAGTTGCTGAGTCTAGACCTGGTCTCGTACAGAATAGCGACAGGCTTGGATAGTGTGGATGTGGAGAGGATTTTTCCACTAGTGGGAGAGTCTAGGACTAGTGGTCATAGCCTCAGAATTAAAGGATGTTTTTAATTAAATGCCCTTTTCTCCTGGCTGACCTTGCACCTGTTTTTTTAGGAAGCATTCGAGGAGGAATTTCTTTAGTCAGAGGGTGGTGAATCTGTGGACTTCTTTGCCACAGAAGGCTGTGGAGGCCAAGTCAGTGGATATATTTAAGCCAGAGATAGATTCTTGATTAGCACGGGTGTCAGGGGTTATGGGGAGAAGGCAGGAGAATGGGGTTAGGAGGGAGAGATAGATCAGCCATGACTGAATGGCGGAGTAGACGTGATGGGTCGAATGGCTTAATTCTACTCCTGTCACTTCTGATCTCAATAGACAATAGACAATAGGTGCAGGAGGAGGCCATTCGGCCCTTCGAGCCAGCACCGCCATTCAATGTGATCATGGCTGATCATTCTCAATCAGTACCCCGTTCCAGCCTTCTCCCCATACCCCCTGACTCCGCTATCCTTAAGAGCTCTATCCAGCTCTCTCTTGAATGCATGTGATAAAGCTTAACCCTTGGACCCGATTAAAACCCTTCATAATTTAAATCTCCTCCATGCCTTTTCTGTCAAAGTTGCCTTTCTGTAGCCAAGTTATATTTTGTGAACAAAATGAATGCTAATTTGAAAAAAAATGGAACTGATTGCAATTGATATTCGCATGGTGCAGAAGTTCGAGTTTCTTGCTCACACCAAGACTCCAACCAGTGCTTCCACCATTCCAATATGGCAAAGCGAGTTAAACGCCCACCGACCTGTAGCCCCACTCGGATTCTTTTGGTCAAGGCTCCATCCGGGAAGGATGCTTGGACGCTTGGAATGGTGGTGCTGCTCAACATCCCTCCTTCCGGCCCCATTTGGTTGCTCTCTTGCTTGATCCGAGACACAACGGCGAAGTACTGGGGAAAGTCCTTGGTGACAACGCGGCAGATGCGCTTCTTCTCCAGCTCTTCGGGGCTGTCGAGCTCTAAATGGGAAAACACATTTAAGGATAAGGGGGAAGTTTAAGGATAAGGGGGATGTCTTTTAGGACCGAGATGAGAAAGTTTTTTTTTCACGCAGAGAGTGGTGAATCTGTGGAATTCTCTGCCACAGAAGGTAGTTGAGGCCAGTTCATTGGCTATATTTAAGAGGGAGTTAGATGTGGCCCTTGTGGCTAAAGGGATCAGGGGGTATGGAGAGAAGGCAGGTACGGGATACTGAGTTGGATGATCAGCCATGATCATATTGAATGGCGGTGCAGGCTCGAAGGGCCGAATGGCCTACTCCTGCACCTATTTTCTATGTTTCTATGTTTCTACACCGGAGACGGCTATATTTGAGAGCGCTCTTTGTCTTCGATTAATGGCGGCTTTCATCATTGCCTTCCAAATAGGTGTCAGACTGAATAGAATTCCTTCCATTCATCATTTAAAAAAAAAAATGGTGAAAATCACAACACATCATCAGGCCACGGGTTAGAGCCATGGACTAGGTCTGGACAATTGATCTCAGACATGTGTGAAAGAATAAGAAAATAACTGCAGATGCTGGTACAATTCCTTCTCTCCCGAGATAGACAATAGACAATAGGTGCAGGAGGAGGCCATTTGGCCCTTCGAGCCAGCACCGCCATTCAATGTGATCATGGCTGATCATTCTCAATCAGTACCCCGTTCCTGCCTTCTCCCCATACCCCCTGACTCCGCTATCCTTATGAGCTCTATCTAGCTCTCTCTTGAATGCATTCAGAGAATTGGCCTCCGCTGCCTTCTGAGGCAGAGAATTCCACAGATTCACAACTCTCTGACTGAAAAAGTTGCTGCCTGACCTGCTGAGTTACTCCGGCATTTTGTGAATAAATACCTCAGACATGTGTGAACGTAGGATAGCAATCCGATAAATCTGGAATCAATTTGTAACATCAATAGTGGCCACTGTGAAACCATCAGATTGACATATAAACCTCTCTAGCTCCTCGTGTTCTGAAGGGAAGGATATCAATCTTCGTTAGATAGGCACAAAAATGCTAGAGTAGCTCAGCAGGTCAGGCAGCATCTCTGGAGAAAGGGAATAGGTGACATTTCAGGTCGAGACCCTTCTTCAGATAGAGTCAGGGAAGAAGGAAATTCCTGCTTATTCCAACTTACAACCAAGCGTTACGAATATTGATTTCTCTAATTTCGAGTACCCTCTCTCTCTCCATCCCTCCCCCACCTTAGTTGGCCTTCTGGTTTCATTGTCATCCTGCTTGATTTCACTGTTCATATCCCCTCGTTATCATCTTTTCCATAGCCAAAATGGACATTGTGGGCTTCGCCTTTACTTGATCATCGGCGCCATCTTTGATTTGTTCTTTTCATACCTTTCATTCATTTGTTCTTTGTACCTTTTCATATCTCTAGTCTCCCTCTCCTTTGCTCCTCGTGACCCAGCTCCTGCTTTGCTTTAGACTTTACACCAGCACTGTCCTACTAGGGGCTAGGGACTGTTTTTACCAAAGCCAATTACCCTAAAAACCTGCACGTCTTTGGAATGTGGGAGGAAACCCACGCGGTCACGGGGAGAATGTACCAACCTCGTACAGACAGCACCCGTGGTCAGGATTGAACCCGGGTCTCTGGCGCTGTAGGGCGGCAACTCTATCGCTGCCGCTCCTGGCCTCATGAACATGGTTAATTCTGATCATTCGTACGCTGGCGACTGATACCATAACTGTCAAAACTTTAAGCTTAGCTTGTTCTTCCACAAGCCCATCCACCTCTCTATTCACCTTCAGAGCACTCTTTAAAAACAACTTTTCGGACTTCCACCCTCCTTATGATGAATTAGCAGTCCAATATATTTTAGGAAGGTACGATCATATTTCTGGGACTCAAAGAGGAACTAAAAACCTAAATATTCCCTTTGTGCCAATTTTTTCTTCTAAAAATACTTCAGCGGAGCACTGCAAGGGTATCTTATGAAAGACTTGGCACGAAAACAAAAAATAGCATTAATTAAAAAAACCTGACACTAAAAATAACTCTTTGGTGTTGGAAATCTGAAACAAAAACAGAAAGTGCTGGAAATATTCAGCAGGTTATTCAGCATCTTTGGAGAGAAGAAACATTAATTCTGATTCTTTGGCGGGCCCGATGAATGTTTCTATAACTTTGCTTTTCTAAATTATAAATACAAGCTCTTGGTCCAAGTACTGATGGAAGTCATTGTTTTGTGCATTCACTATCTCATCAACATTTTACCAACAGCAGCGTCGTATGCCCTCTGACCATCCCCCTACTTTTGGTTTAGTTTCGAGGTACAGCATGGAAACAGGGCCTTAGGCTCACCAAGTCCGCGCTGACCAGCCATCCCTGCACACTAACACTATCCGACAGGGCCAATTTACAATTTTACCACAGCCAATTAACCTATACGTCTTTGGAGTGTGGGAGGGAACCCGGAGCACCTGGAGAAAACCCACGCAGGTCACGAGGAGAACGTGCAAACTCCGTAGAGACAGCATCCGTAGTCAGGATCTAACCCGGGTCTCTGGCGCGGTCAAGCAGCAATTCTACCGCTGCTCCAACATGCCGCCCCAAAATCTAATATTTTACTGCACTCACACGCACTGATTTCTTCCTTCCACTATTTTGTGACTCAGCAGTGTGCCGCATATTCCTGCTGTTAATATTATTATTTTTACAGTAACGATGGCCAATTCCAGCAATTTGTTATATATCTGCAGATCTGTGACTGGCAACCCTATATGCTTGCATTCCTAGAGTGAAGGAATGGGTGACGTTTCAGGTCGAGACTCTTCTTGTGAAGAAGGGTCTCGACCCGAAACGTCACCCATTCCTTCTCTCCAGAGATGCTGCCTTACTCCAGAGATGCAGAGTTACTCCAGCTTTTTGTGTCTATCTTCGGTTTAATCCAGCATCTGCAGTTCCTTCTTACACATACTTGCATTCCTGTTTGTTCTGTATTTCCTAGAGCATTATAATGCTGTTGCAAATACCCCCTCTGGTGTCATCGTTATTGCCAAAAATTTGACTGCTGTTGCTATCTCCAGTTTAGGTCAATTCCTCAGCAGGAGGATAGTCAAAGATTACATGACAGTGCTGACAGTCAAAATTGATGAGATAGCAAATTTATAAAATGATTACTTCCATCAGTGCTTAGAACTTGTATTTATGTACACCCTCCACAGCCAATAATGGACCACCTTGTGGCCTCCACCTTGCATGAGTCATCGGTGCCAGGTCTGATTTGTTCTGTGCCTTTTTTTTTTTTTTTTTTTTTTTTTAAATTTTTTTTTTTAAAGCATATGTACAAATAATAATAAACAACAAACTGGTTATAAAATTCTTACATAGCTTCAATTTTTAAACTCAAGTTTTAACTTTAATTTTAAATTTTAGTTTTGTGACAAACCCATTTACTTTTTTAAAAATTCAATAAATGGAGACCATATTTTAAAAAAATAGATCTGGTTTGTTAATTAAGGCAAACCTTATTTTTTTCCAAATGCAAGGTCTCGGTCATTTCCGTAATCCACATTTTAATTGTGGGGGTTACTGTTTTTCCCCAAAATTTAAGTATTAATTTTTTCACAGTTATTAAACAGTAGTCAAGAAAGCGTCTCTGACTTAGCGTAAAGTTTGTAATGTGTTCTGATAATCCTAAAATGATTAATTTTGGACCTAAATCCAGTTGGTTATCGATAACTTTGGAAATGATTTTTAAAATATCGATCCAAAATTTTTGCATATTTGTACAAGTGACAAAAGTGTGAGTTAAATTGGCTTCTTGAAATTGACATTTATCACAAATAAGGGAGATACTTGTTCCGTGCCTTTTATACCTCTAGTTTCCCCTCTCCCATGACTCTCAGTCTGAAGAAGGGTCTCAACCCAAAATGTCACCTATTACTTTTCTCCAGAGATGCCACCTGACCCACTGAGTTGCTCCGGCATTTTGCGTCTTATCTTTGGTTGAAAAATATAATTTGCAGTTCCTTCCTACACATGGAATTGTACAGAACAGGCCCTTCGCCCAGTCACTCACTACTTACTCTCTGTGGGGAAAAAAAAACTTGCCCCGCATATCTCTTGTAAACTTTGTCCCTCTCACCTTGAAGCTATGTCCTCCAGTCTTTGACATTTCCATCCTTGGAGAAAGATTCTGTCTTTACTTTCTGTGCCTCCTTTCTGTGCCTCCAATAATTTTATATCCCTCTATCATGTCTTTCTTCAAGCTCCGATGTTCCAGAGTGCCCAATTCTCTCCTTATCGCTAATAAGGAAGCATTTCGGTAAACCTCTTCTGCACCCTCTCCAAAGCCTCCACATCCCTTCTGCAATGGAGTGGCCAGAACTGCACGCAATACTTCAAATGCGGCCTAACCCAAGTCCTATAAAACTGCGACTTGACTCCTCGACTCTTATATTCGATACCTCATATCTGTGGTCAATAACAAGCGATTCCCACTTGTCTGTGCTGCTGCGTTTAGCTGAATTTAGAGATACAGCGTGGAAACAGGCCCTTCGGCCCACCGGGCCCGTGCCGACCAGCGATCCCTGCACACTAGCACTATCCTACACACACTAGGGACAATTTACAATTTTATCAAGCCAATTAGCTTACAAACCTGTACGTGTTGGAGGAAACCAGTGCTCTCAGGGAAAACCCACACAGGTCACAGGGAGAACGTACCAACTCGATGCAGACAGAGCCTGAAGTCAGGTTCAAACCCAGTTCTCTGGCGCTGTAAGGCTGTAACTCTACCGCTGCACCACCGTGCCATTCATAGCTCTCCGGTTGCTATCTTTCCACCCTTCAGTCATCTCATTTGGAGTCTGTTTTTTTCCCCCTTCTCTTACTTACTTACTTACTTACTGTAGCTGCCGCACTCTTCCTCTCAATTCCCTATTTTTTGCAACACCTTTCTTGGCAAACTCCCCTACCCTAACCAAACATTTGGCAAGCATCAGTAAATGCTTCCTCTGCTTCACTTCAGTAAGTGGGCCAAAACTTCGTCCCCTTTGATCACTCGTTTTCACACCTTACCTTTCCCTATCTCCATGTCTCCCTCTCCCCTGACTCTCAGTCTAAAGAAGGGTCTCAACCCGAAACGTCACCCATTCCTTCTATCCAGAAATGCTGCCTGTCCTACCGAGTTACTCCAGCATTGTATGTCCATCATCAGAGGTTTAATGTGTGTCAAGCAGTTTGACTAAAACTGCTCCCAGTTCAGTGCAGGCATTGTAAAAATATTAAAGTTGGGATGTTTGCTGTTATGGTGTGGTCCCAGGGGAGTGGTCTGTGGGTGGGAACAGAGAAGGTTTACAAGAATGATTCCAGGAATTGACAGCACTGGGCCTGTACTCGCTGGAGTTTAGACAGTTGAAACTTACAGAATAATGAAAGGCGTAGATAGAGTGATGTGGAAAGGATGTTTCCACTGGTGGGAGAGTCTAGGACCAGATGTCATAACATCAGAAAGGAGTTGAGGGGGAACTTCTTTAGTCAGAGGGTAGTTCATCTGTGGAACTCATTGCCACAGAGGGCTGTGGAGGCCAAGTCAGTGGATATTTTTAAGGCAGAGATAGACAAATTCTTGATTAGAACGGGTGTCAAGGGATATAGGGAGAAGGCAGAAAAATGGGATTAGGAAGCAGAATTCAGCCATGATTGAATGGCGGAGTAGACTCGATGGGCCGAGTGGCCTAATTCTACTCCCATAACTTGTGAACTTGTGGAACCAGGATAGTTGGTCAGAAATTGGAAGGAGTGGTAGGAAGGTACCGGTTAGGACCAGTTGGTCCCAAAAGAAAGGACAGTCAGAGGGAGATGAAGGAATGTAGTAATGGGGATGGGTTGACAGTGTTTATTTCAATGCAAAGGGGTATTGTGGAGAAAGCAGATGAACTTAGTGTTTGGAATGGTGCTTGGGACTGTGATATTGCGGCCATTGCGAAAAACATAGTTGCGAGAGACACGACTGGCAGCTCAGTGTTGTGGTCTTTCGATGCTCCATACTTGATCGAGAGGGTGGCAACAGAGGTACAAGAGTTGCGTTACTAATCAGGGGCACTGTCATGGTCACACTCATAAAATCATAAGACGTAGGATGAGAATTAGCCCATTGAGGCCCCTTTGACTCTACTCCGCCGTTCGATCACGGCGGATCTATTTTTCCCTCTCAACCCCATTCTCCTGCCTTCTCCCCATAACCTTTGACCCTCACCAATCCAGAACCTATCATTATTATTCTGAGGCTGTACCCTCTGGTCCGAGACTCTCCTACAACTGGAAACATCCTCTCCACATCCACTCTATCGAGGCATGTCGCTATTTGGTAGGGTTTTTAAAGACATCCCTTCTCAAACTCCAGCGAGTACAGGCCCAGAGCCTTCAAATGCTCCTCATACATTAACCGGGCTCATTCTCATAAACCTCCCCTGGACGCAGACCCGGCGATCGTTTCGCTCAACACCTTCGCTCAGTCCACCTTAACCAACCTGATCTCCCGGTGGCTGAGCATTTCAACTCCCCCTCCCACTCCCAGTCTGATCTTTCTGTCATGGGCCTCCTCTAGTGCCATAGTGAGGCCCACCGGAAATTAGAGGAACAGCACCTCATATTTCGCTTGGGCAGCTTGCAGCCCAGCGGTATGAACATCGACTTCTCCAACTTTAGATAGTTCCTCTGTCCCTCTCTTCCCCCCCCCCTTCCCAGTTCTCCCTCTAACTTCCTGTCTCCACCTATATCCTTCCTTAGTCCAGCCCCCCCGACATCAGTCTGAAGAAGGGTCTCGACCCGAAACATCACCCATTCCTTCTCTCCTGAGATGCTGCCTGACCTGCTGAGTTACTCCAGCATTTTGTGAATAAATACCTTCGATTTGTACCAGCACCTGCAGTTATTTTCCTACACTAACCTCCCCTAGACTCCCTCCAATGCCAGCACATTCTTCCTCAAATATGTGGCCCAAAACCGCTCACAATATTCCAAATGTGGTCTGACCAGCATCTTATGAAGCGTCAGCATCACATTACTGTCTCCACCACCACCCCTGGCAATGCGTTCCAGGTCCCCATCACTCCCCGTGTGTAAAAAAAAAACATGCTCTGCACATCTCCATTAAACATTCCCCCTCTCACCTTACAATTATGGCACCTAGTGTTGGACTTTCCACACTAGGAAAAAGATTTTGACTGTCTACCCCATCTATGCCTCTGATAATTTTATATACTTCCATCAAGTCCCCCTCAACCACCAATGCTCCAGGGAAAACAATCCCAGTCTATCCAACCTCTCCCTGCAGCTGAAACAGGCAGCATTCTGGGAAACCACCTCGGCAACCTCTCCAAAGCTTCCACATCTTCCTTGTAATGGGGCAACCAGAAGTGCACGCAATACTCCAAAGGCGACCAAACCAAAGTCCTATAGAGCTGCAGAAAAGTTATGCAGAAATGCAGAAACTGTCTGAAGAAGGGTCTCGACCAGAAACGTCACCCATTCCTTCTCTCCGGAGATGCTGCCTGACCTGCTGAGTTACTCCAGCATTTTGCAGAAATGTTATCATTGCTAATGGTGCTATGTCACTGTACATTAGAAAAGTGAACAGTGTAAATATTTTCCTTAATGTTCAAACTTTTTTCAAATGGAATTTCTTTATCTTTCTTCTCTTTGGAGCTCATCAAAACTGTAACCAATATAAATAGAGGTCTCCAGGCACTTGATATGGTAACGATTGGAATGGGTCAAAAGCAGTAGTTTTATTGAGCAGTAACCAAAATAGCTGCTGGAAGTGGATGCTCACCTTCATCCATACCATTTAATATATCACTGAGCTCCTGGTCTTTGTAGTCGTACTGGTGCTCCTTCCAGACTTCCCCGTTCTCACTCCGGAGTGTGATAAGCTCCCGTTCTTTGTCTCGCATTGAACCAAAATGTGGTATCTCCACAATCACAGGGCTGGAAAGAAGAAACACTGATTGCATTATCACTTCTTGGCAGCGCAAGGCATGTCCTTAACTCTTCCAACAGCTATTTGAAGTTCTCCAGTACAATTCATGACCTTTTAATGTTTCTGGGGAAAAAAGTTTCTGGGAGAAAAGGGTCTTACTCTGTGAAGATTTAACATGCCCATAGTCAAAAGGTTGGAAACATGATTTAAACTCAAAATGTAAACAACAACAAATACATTAGGATATTATATCGACATGGCCCTCATGACAGCATGAGGACAGTTTGTTTTTTTCAGTCATCTATACAGGCTGTATGATCCAATCGAAGATTAAATCCTCAGAACCATCGCCAAAGTGAAGAGAAAGTTGCTGGTGGTTGAAGGCGACAGTGCGATTTACACATTCCTTCTCCATAATTCGCAACTTAAATACTAAAGAATTGAGCTCGACAGTGGAACTTTGTAGCCTTTGTAGGATTGTTTTCCCCAAAACCTTTTAATTAAGGTTTCCGTCTGGTGAAAGTATCGTAATAATGTTTACTTTATACCTAAACAATCGACAAAAGAACAAAACGCACGATTCGCTATTTTAACACACCCCAGACCTTTTTTCCCTCTCTGTTGGCCAGAAGTTTGGAAATGAAGAAATGGTTCACGAGTTTCTTACATTTCTAACATTCTACTTCATAATATTCAACGTTGGGTAAGCCCCCCCCCTTTTTTTTTTTGGTTAAAAATATGCCAATAATGCACGCATGCGAAGGATGCGATGGAGATACAACACGCTCGGGTGTCCCACCTTGGAAACACAGCCTTACGCGGCACCAAAACTCACACTGTCCACTGAAAGTACATATCGTCAGATTGATCACTTCCTATGTGAGGTGCAAGCCAACAGAATGAAAATATGGATATAGAGAACGTACCAAACCGTTCATTGATAATCGAGGGACGCGTTTTTCACCTGAACTTTACCAAGCAGAAACGCCAGCAATACCATGATGTGATCTGACTAGCTCCTTACTAACTGAACCAAGTTAATAATATTTTTTTGAGCAGATATTCTTCTGCAACGTTTTGCGGATGGACACATTAAAATGCCAATTTTGCTGTCTTTAAGAATGTCTGGGAAAAAATAAAATAATGGAGGACTTCTCCCATTTTTTTTTACAAGTGTGGCCCTTGCACGTCTCATAAATTATTTTTGTTAACATGGAAAGCCTTTTAGGCGGGTCGACAGAAAGGTCGGAAAGTAAATGAGCCAGTGTCCGATTTTTACTGACTTCAGTCGATTTAACTTCTTGTTGCCACCGCCCGTCCGCCTGACCTGACACAAAGTCGCACCTATTCCCGCTGATACCTTCTCTATACCCAATATTGGATGTGAGGAGCTGTATCACGGAATGCAGTGGATGCAGCTGAAAGAGATTCCCGACGGATGAGGTAAAGCAGTTATGGAGGCAGAATGCTTGCAGTGAATTAGAAAACATGCCTGTAAGCGCCAAGCTTAAAACAACAGTGCTTCAATAGATCAAGCCAGTATGATTTTCTCTCAGCGACAGAACTGAAAGTTGTGTGTGGTGGTTTATTTATTCCACAAAAAAAAAAAAGAAAACAGAAAAAAACATGGGGAATGACTCAAATAAATACCAAAGAAAATGAAGAGAGAAAAAAAAAAAATCTGCTGTGACAGTTTGTATCTTTTTAATAAACAGCCTACCCAATAAAATTTGTTCCTCGAGGACCAAGCTGCAGGATTCGGCTAACCAAGCTCTCACCCTCGTTGAGAGGGGGAGGGTTGGTAGGAAGGTGAAGTTTACTGAAAAAACATCCATGCAGCAGTAAAGGGAAACAAAAAGTGGAGAAAAAAAAAACAATGAAGAGACTGTCATTCCGAACAGTATCTAAGATTTGAATGGAGCATTTGCAAAACTTATTCTAAACAGAATGAGCAAAAAAGTTACCAGGTACTGCAAAATAGTTGGAACCGTGTGGCAGTTGTTCAGAGAGGAATCATAAAATTGGGCGTTTGCAGTTGGAACAGACAAACATGTCCAATTTTACTTTCCACCAATGGAATATTATGGTTTTTTTTTCAATTTGGCCATCATTTCATCCTTCCACATTTATCCTGCTCACTGACTGATTTTGAGAAGATGGTACTCACAAAGAAACAGCACACAAATTGTTAAAAGTCAGGTTTCAATGTCCCCTCCCTCCCCGACCTCCAAAACCAAGAGCTCGCATTCAAGTATCTGTGACCGGTAGCGTTAATCCACGACCAAAAAACAAAAACCAACCAAAGAAAGGGAAGAGGGTGAGTATTGTGGAATGGATCACCGAGGGCCGAGCGGCAAACTTACCCCAAGAACTGGGCACCTGACGGTCCAACTTCAACCAGCCGACTGGCCAGCCCTTCCCCTTCCACCATGGGCGGTGGGCTTGCCAGCTTGTGCCTCTTCACCAGGCGGCAGGTGATGCGCGTGGGCGCCGTGCACTTGCGGGGCGGGATGACGATGCGCATGCCATTGTGCCGGCTGCCGCGCATCGAGCCGCCGCGCGCGTCCACCATGAAGCTGACGAGGAAACTACAAGGGGAAGAGGGAGAGAGAGAGAGAGGAGAAATGGGAATGAGCACGTCGTTTCGGGATCAGACAGGCAAGCCCGCGGGCGGCTGTGTTCCATCCGTTCACGGACGTGTTGGTAAATTACCAGCACCTACCGGGCGGGGGGGGAAAGCACCCACGATTTTCCCAGCCACTCCATATGCAGCTTCTGTGTTGTCCACATTCAATAGCGGGAAACATTGGTAGGTTTATGGTAAAACAGCAAGGGACGGAACTAATCAGATAGACCATTCAATGGGATGGCAGTAATGCAATGGCACAACCACCCTTTCCAAGGCTAAGGCTTTGTAATATATTATCTCACAGATGCAAAAGATCCAATGATCGTAAGATGCAGGAGCAGAATTCGGCCCATTGAGTGTGTTCCACTATTCCATCATGGTTGATCTATTTTTCCCTCTCAACCCCATTCTCCCTCCCCTTCTCCCCCAACCTTTGAAGCCCATGCAAATCAAGAATGTATCAACCTTCGCTTTAAAAACACACAATGACCTGGACTCCACTGCCGTCTGCGGCAATGGATTCCACAGATTCACCACCCTCTGGCTAAAGAAATTCTCCCTCCGCTCCGAAAGGTACGTCCTTTTATTCTGAGGCTCTGCCCTCCGGTCCTGGGCTCTCTCACGAGGGAAAACATCCTCTCCACGTCCTGTCGAGGATTGGTGCAGGTGGGAGGTTGATGGTTGGCCTGGTCATCTCTGTGTTCCACGACCACTCAGACCTCCACAGCACCATCCTCTCTGTGGACTCTGCTGACCGCCGCCCTGCCCCATCAAATGGACAATCGGTCCGGTCCACCCGCTGCAGGCGCAGCCCCCTCCACACTAACACGTCAAGGGTCCCCACCCGTCCGGGCCGTGCCCTCTTCTCGCTGCTACCGTCGGGCAGGAGTTGCATGCAACACAGAACATGGGACAGTACAGCCCAAGAGCAGGTCCTCCTGCCCTGGGTTTTATCCAAGAAATTTGGTTTCCTCCCACACTCCAAAGACAGATAGGTTTGTAGGTTACGGGTTTGGTATAAATGTAAAAACTGTCCCGAGTGTAGCATAGTGGTAATGTGCGGGGATCGCTGGTCGGTGTGGACTCAGTGGGCCTGTTTCCGCGCTGTATCTCAAAACTAAAAAAAGCAAACACTCATGATATTCAATGTTTTTACAGGCTTGTGAGACCAAATGGCCTTTTCTTGCCCCGAACCTGTAAGTTTGTAAAGTGCTTGTTTAGACCTAGAACAGTGAGAGCAAATGGAGCATCTCACTTGAATGGAGGTATCTGCCTTGCTGGGAGACCACCTGGACAAACATAGACACCTTGGAAATGAGAAAGTAATGGGAATACACTAACATCCTTCCCTTTCTCTGCAATTTAAAACACATTTGCTCGATTGTAATCATGCATTGTCTTTCCGCTGACTGGATAGCACGTAACAAAAGCTTTGCGCTGTGCCACTGTGCATGCAACAATAAACTTAACTGTAAACTGCTTTTTTCCCCCTCCATCAACACTTCAAATTGTCAGTTTTGCTGTAAATTCGTCAATCTGAAATGTTCTGTTTTTCTCGCTCAAAAGAAACTGCCTGACCTAGTATCCATCTGCTGTTTTTTCCTTTTTCTTAAAAAACCCCCAATTAAGTGCCATTTACTGTCCACTGGGATGTCAGAGAACTTCCGAAATATTGTAATATTGCTCCAATCGCAAATATCCAAAACGCTAAACAGCAAGTTTTAGGCAAAATATTTAAAATTCGGAGTATTCTGCGATCATCTGGGATTAGATGAAATTAATCTTTGCGTTTTCACTGCATCATATGGCAAGGGTACATACCAAGTTCAGCAAACAGCTAGAGAAATCCCTGCTGGAATGCAGTCTATTTAACTGGAATTGAATTGTTCGGATGCCAAAACCCTGTCAAAGTTCTCCATGGGGCCAAGCACCTTCTAGTTTTTTTTTTAAGACTGGAATATTCTTCTATTGGAAGCCTGAAAATAATTCACTGTGCTCTATAAAAATTACTGGAAGTGGAACTTAGCCCTTAGTGGCATTGTATTTTACTGGAACTTAGTGGCATTGTATTTTATCATGAAGGCTGCTTTGATTTGCAATATGAAAGGATTGGTCTTTTGTGTAGGAAAGAACTGCAGATGCTGGATTTGTCTTTTGTTATGTTTTAAAATAAAATTGTACGAACTTACAGACAAATCCTCCCTCGCTTCTTAAAGTGCCTTGTTTGTAAGGGATGGGATTGTTCAATCTATGTCATCTTCAGTTGTTATGTTTTTATTACTTACATTTACATGAATCACAGTGCGCTAATGTAAACCAGCTCACAGTACTGGAATTTGAAGGCTCGTTGACCATAATACACTAAAATAAATTAATCGCAAATACCATGCATCTATAGGAGCTACAAGGAGCTAGACTTTTCCTATTTTCCCCTGAACAGTGCAAAATCTCCTCAAGGTATGTCTACTTTGAAGGTTCTCCTCTCTCCGACGAGAGTTCTGCAACATTCTCCCCTTTGTCTCAGTTTCACACCTTACACTTCCTTATCTCTGTATCTCCCTCTCCCCAGACTCAGGGATTTTTTTCTGGATCATATGGCTGACTGAGCTTTTAATACATTTCTCACCCAATCCTGTGCCTGTTGCAAGATGAGGGTGCAAAACTAATTTTACATAACAAAATGCAAGCAAGGAGGTTTAGAGGGCCTTAAATTCAGCTTGACACCCAATGTTTCTAATCGGAATCCGTGACACTTTGTCCATTCTGATAGAAAACTTTGCCCCAAATTTCTAGGTTGGCAAGATCTAGGATATGCATGGCATGTCATTTAATCTTAGCTCTGCTTTGTTGACCTAGCAAGATTATCGAGGTTACAATCTAAATTATATCTCATGAATTGGGCGGCACGGTGGCGCAGTGGTAGAGTTGTTACCTTACAGCGCCAGAGAACCGGGTTCGATCCTGACTACAAGTGCTGTCTGTACAGTTTGTACGTTCTCCCCTTGACCTGCGTGGGTTTTCTCCGGGATCTCCGCTTTCCTCCCACGTTCCAAGGATGTACAGGTTTGTCGGTTACTTGACTTCGGTAAAAAATATAAATTGTCTCTAGTGTGTGGTAGGATAGTGTTAGTGTACGGGGTGGTCGCTGGTCGGCACGGACCCGGTGGGCCGAAGGGCCTGTTTCCGCGCTGTATCTCGAAACTAAACTAAACTGGTGTGTTAACTCCCACAAAAATGTATTGTGGGAGGAGATTCTATTTTTGGACAATGGTTAATACACCACACAAAGAAAAATGAGATGGGGAATAAAAGTTCCAACACAGTCAGAGCCCTAGAATAAACAGCAATGTTTCATTAAAGTATACTTCTTAAAAACTGCCCATTCCCCATTTCATGCTTCAAAGCATCCAATTTCACTGCCATTTAATCTACTCTCACATGTACATTTGAAGCCAAAGTGTATCACTTTGTAATCACTTACCTTACTAAGTTTGTAATCACTTAGTAAATCATCACTTGCATTAGTAATCACTTTTCGCCTCGGTAACAGCACATAACTTTGCCCTTCCTCAGCTCTTCTGCTGTTAAGTTCTTGCTCAAAGCCTTTCTACCTCAAGTCCTTCTGCTTCCCTGCGTAATATACTCCTTGAAACCCAAGTAGCTGAATAAGCTTTTCGTAATTGCCCAGAATGTCTTCTCGTACAGTGTCAACATTGTGTTGGAGACACCTTTGAGAAGGTGCTATTCCCCTGCATTTCAGAAAGGTGCTACAAAAATATCAGCTTTTGTTGCTGGTTGGAGATGCAAAGGTGATCGATGGTGACCATGAGTGGAGTGCCTTTGGGACTTCTCCCCTCTGTAGACTGGGAATGAAAAACCTGACTGTAATAGTACTTGACTGTAATAATACAGTGACACAGCTAAGAATGCTGCTGCCTCGCAACACCAGAGACCCGGTTTCGATCCTGACCTGAACGGGTGCTGTCTGTGTGGAGTCCACACGCTCTCCCAGTGACCGCGTGGGTCTCCTGCAGGTGCTCGAAAAGAGGTGTCGGTTTGTAGGATAATTGGCCTCTGTAAATTGGCCCTAGAGTGTAGGGAGTGGATGCGAAAGTGGTATAATGTAGAACTAGTGTCAACAGGTGATCGATGGTTGGCATGGACTCAGTGTGCAGAAGGAACCGTTTACATGCTGTGCCTTTCAATCAGTCAAAACATCTACCCCAGCTGAGATCTTTACACTGGAATTTAGAAGGATGAGAGGGGATCTTATCGAAACATATAAGATTATTAAGGGGTTGGACACGTTAGAGGCAGGAAACATGTTCCCAATGTTGGGGGGAGTCCAGAACCAGGGGCCACAGTTTAAGAATAAGGGGTAGGTCATTTAGAACAGAGATGAGGAAAAACTTTTTCAGTCAGAAAGTTATAAATCTGTGGAATTCACTGCCTCAGAAGGCAGTGGAGGCCAAGTCTCTGAATGCATTCAAGAGAGAGCTAGATAGAGCTCTTAAGGATAGCGGTCAGGGGGTATGGGGAGAAGGCAGGAACGGGGTACTGTTTGAGAATGATCAGCCATGATCACATTGAATGGTGGTGCTGGCTCGAAGGGCCGAATGGCCTACTCCTGCACCTATTGTCTATTGTCTATTTAACATTCTCCAGACCAACAAATGACACACAGTGCCGGAGTAACTCAACGGGTCAGGCAACATCACTGAAGAACATGGGTAGATGTGCGTGTCGGGCCAAAACCCTTCTTCACCTGCAGTTCTTTGATTCTACATTTTGACAGAATACAAGACTTCCCCTCTTTTTTTTAAACATGCAACACCACACCGAATCTTAAGACGCCAGCTGTGGAGTGGATTCAACTTTTGAAATACATCGAATAGATAGGAAGAACGAAGTTGCTTTGTGTAACTAAAGCACCTGAATGTCCATTAAAGCTTCCTCACTGTAAGGACGGCACATTGGCGCAGCTGTAGAGTTGTTGCTGTCTCACAGCCCCAGAGACTCGGGTTCAATCCTGACTATGGGCGCTGTCCGTACAGAGTTTGTACATTCTCCGCGTGACCACGTGGGTTTCCTCCGGGTGTTCCGGTTTTCTCCCACATTCCAAAGACACGCGGGTCTGTAGGTTAATTGGCTTCTGTAAATTGTCCCTAATGCGTTGGATTGAGCCAGCTTACGGGTGATCGCTGGTCGTGCAGACTCGGTGGGCCGAAGGGCCTGCTTCCACTCTGTATCTCCAAACAAAACTAAACTTAACTTCTGCAAATTCAGCCAGGATATTGCCTACATGACAGTTCACAAATCATTCTGGATTACATCAAACTGCAGCTTACCCTGAATGGATGGGGCTGGAGTTGAGGTTGACGTTGTCCAGTGTATCTGCCGTCCAGCTGAATCTTTTCAAAGAGTCGCTGTCGTACTCCCGAGAAACCGCAAGGTGCTACAGGAAGAAGGTTGAGAGAGGAAATAAACAGAGTCACGATAGTATGCATGTTTGTATGTGACAGTGCCAATAGAAAACAGTGGTTTTTCTGTCCATCCAATATTCCAGAGACTGAGGAACATAACAGGGACAGGCGCTCGAAGATAGACACAAAATGCTGGAATAACTTAGTGGGTGGGGCACAATCTCTGGGTGACGTTTCAGGTCGTGACCCTTCTTCAGACTGCTGCGGTCTCGAAGAAGGGTCTCGACCCGAAACATCATCCATTCCTTCTCTCCAGAGATGCTGCCTGTCCTGCTGAGTTACCCCAGAATTTTGTGTCTATCTTCCATTTAAACCAGCATCTGCAGTTTTTTCCTACTAGAGGACAGAGTCTCTCTCAGTCCCTTGAGCAGCTGTATCGTTCAATTTTTTAAAAAAAGCATCCAAAACTTAATTCAATTTCTTACCCAACAAGGATTGGATAGAGTGGATGTGGGGAGGATGTTTCCACTAGTGGGAGAGTCTAGGACCAGAGGTCATAGCCTCAGAATTAAAGGACCTTCTTTTAGGAAGGAGATGAGAAGAAATTTTCTTTAGTCAGAGGATGGTGAATCTGTGGAATTCTTTGCCACAGAAGGCTGTGGAGGCCAAGTCAGTGGATATTTTTAAGGCAGAGATAGATTCTTCATTAGTACGGATGTCAGAGGTTACAGGGAGAAGGCAGGAGAATGGGGTTAGGAGGGAGACAGATCCATTCATGGTTGAATGAAGGAATAGACTTGATGGGACGAATGGCCTAATTCTGCTCCTATCACTTATGACATGAGCTTAAAACCCCTATTGAGTAAAACTAAATGCAACCAACTCAAAAGATTTATTGCACATATACATCATGGGCTGAATCTAATGCTGCCTCATCAACCAAAACCTGTGCGATGTGGTCCAACCCCCACATTTTTAAAGAGCTTGTGCTCACAAAATGGCCACGCCAAACACACTTGCATCCGCAATATTCAGGCAATCAGGTCCACCTTTGTGCACCATGCATCTAAACTGGAGTCTTAAGCATTTTAGCAAGGATTGGGGAGCAAAGATAATGACAATGTTATTGCAAAGCGTCTAATCACAAAGGGATGGATGCTGGGTGTGGTAAACCACACTTCTGGACAGAATTAAAAGCGCATTTTTGTTATACTACATGTAATGGGGAAAATACCACGTGCCTAATAGGATAGGAAATGTTTAGAGGGATATAGGCCAAATGGGGGCAGGTGGGACAAATGTAGATGGGGCATTTTGGTTAGCATGGGCAAGTTGGGCCAAAGGGCCTGTTTCCATGTTGCAGGACTGAATGTCTCTCTAAATGAACATAGAGACTTGTAGCATTCTTTAGAAGATGCAAGGACCAAGTCTTCAATACTCCTCACACAAATTGGAGCTCATGAGGAATGCAATCTGCGTCTGAATTAAAATTTACTTGAGTTATGATGGACCTGTTTCCAACGCAGTCTGATAAGAATGTGTTAATGTATGTTATTCTAATGATTGTGATAGGATCATGAAAACTAAACGACACCTAAAACATGATGTTTTAATCCGTGAGATTTTAAGGCAGAGACTGTATGCACAGGGTGTGTAAATGGGGATGGTAGAAAAGAGGAATAATTTGAAGAAGGGTCTCGACCCGAAACGTCACCCATTCCTTCTCTCCAGAGATGCTGCCTGACCTGCTGAGTTACTCCAGCATTTTGTGTCTACCTTCGAGATTATTCTTGAAATAGGTTAGTGGCAGCAAAACATTTTGGAGTAGTATTTAAGTTTGGATTAAACACAATCATTCAGGAAAGAGGAAAGATTTTTAAGGATAGGGCAAAGAAAATAATAAAACTAGAGGCGACATAAGGATATCATTAACATAGCTGGAAACGTGAAAAACAACAAACATTCGTTAAATATGCCAAGAATAAACAAAGTGTGTAAAGGGGGATTATTAATCCATTGAAAACCTAATGGGTTTTCAAAGGGATTGAAATATTTGAAATATTTAACTGACACTTTTCAAACAAAGGAAATGTTAAACTAACGTTTAGCAAACACCAGAGTTATCGTACATTTAAAGATGAAACGGGCTGAAAATGTTTCAGGAGATTGCATATTGGAGTGATTGACCAAAATGAACATAACTTTAAATAACTTCTTTAAATGTCCTTTTTCAGGAAATCCAGAAGCACTTAACAGCTAATGAAGTACGTCTGAAGAATGGTCACTTTGTTGTACAGGAAACAAACCAAGATGCTTGCACACAGCACAGTCCATCAAACACAATTAATGGCAAGTTCATCTCTCAGTGTATTTTGTACAGGACGAAGGATGGCAAGGACGCAGGGGCGGCTCGGTGGCGCAGCGGTAGAGTTGCTGCCCGACAGTGCCAGGGACCCGGGTTCGATCCTGACTATGGGTGCTGTCTGCACAGAGTTTATACGTTCTCCCTGTCACATCATGGGGATTTTTTTCAGGGATCTCCAGTTTCCTCCCACATTCCAAAGGTGTGCAGGTTTGTAGGTTAAATGGCTTCAGTAAAATTGTAAATTGTACCTAGTAAAGGATAGTGTCTGGGCACGGGGTGATCTCTGGTTGGAACTGACTAGTTGGGCCGAAGGGGAAACAGGCTTACTGCACCAGAAACCCAGGTTCGATTCCGACTACGGGTGCCGTCTGCACAGAGTTTGTACATTCTCCTCGTGACCGCGTGGGTTTTCTCCGAGATCTTTGGTTTCCTACACTCCAATGACGTACTGGTATGTAGGTTAATTGGCTTTGTGTAGGTGTAAAAATTGTCCCTAGTGTGTGTAGTGTAGTGTTAATGTGTGGGGATCGCTGGTCGGTGCGGACTCGATGGGCCGAAGGGTCTGTTTCCGCGCTGTTTCTCTAAACTATCCTGACTTGGAAATACATTTCTGTTCCTTCGTTATCGCTGGGTCGAAGTTGTGAACCTCTTTACCCGATTGAGATAAAAATTAATTTGTTTTGAAAAATGTAAGATGAAAGTCGAGGGGAAGAAAAATGCACAGCCATCTTAAAATCGACATGCAGGCAAGTGCGACAAATGTCCAAACAAATCCAAGGTCAATTGCCTCCAATAATTAAATCATGCATTCAGTAAAGGGCGGCACAGTGGCGCAGTCGTAGAGTTGCTGCCTTACAGCGCCAGAGACACGATATCGATCCTGACTACGGGTGCTGTCTGTACCGAGTTTGTACATTCTCTGTGTGACCTGCAAGGGTTTTCTCCGGGTGTTCCAGTTTCCTCCCACACTTTAAAGACGTACAGGTTTGTAGGTTAACTGGCTTGGTGTAAATGTAAAATTATCTCGTGTCTGTGTAGGATAGTGTTAGTGTGATTTTTTTAGATTTAGATTTAGAGATACAGCGCAGAAACGGGCCCTTCGGCCCACCGGGTCCGCGCCACCCAGCGATCCCCGCACACTAACACTATCCGACACCCACGAGGGACAATTTTTACATTTGCCCAGCCAATTAACCTACATACCTGTACGTCTTTGGAGTGTGGGAGGAAACCGAAGGTCTCGGAGAAAACCCACGCAGGTCACGGGGAGAACGTACAAACTCCATACAGACGGTGCCCGTAGTCTGGATCGAACCTGAGTCTCCGGCGCTGCATTCGCTGTAAGGCAGCAACTCTACCGCTGCGCCACCGTGCCGCCGTGTGCAGGGAATACTGGTCAGTGCGGACTCAGTGAGCCGAAGGGCCTGTTTCCACGCTGTATCTCTAACTAAACTAAAAGTTAATGTTCACACTGAAAAATTGTCATCAGGCTTGGAAGCAGATGACTGGAGGTGGAGTGAATAACTCAGAATAATCCAATAAGAGGTACACATAATTATGAGAGGTTTTCAGAATGAAAAAGTGGTATTCACTCACTAGTGTGTTAGGAACAATGTTAAGCTTGCCAACCAACATTTAGAGTTTTAAAATAAAAGTACAGAGGCCTTGTTAGATCTCCCACTGGCAAGGAAAAGAAATAAAAAATAACTATGAAAAGGAATGCGGATAAAAACTGGGAAGTGAAAAAGAAAAACAACTGTTCAGAGAGAAGGCAGAATAAAGGGTTTGGGAAGCTAAAGAATGTCAACAAAAACATGACTGGCTTCCTTTAAGGGTTATGGGGAGAAGGCAGGAGAATGGGGTTGAGAGGGAAAGATAGATCAACCATGATTAAAAGGCAGAGTAAACTCGGTGGACCGAATGGCCTACTTCTGCTCCCATGACCGATGACAATCAAGGGATACGGGGGAAAAGCAGGTACGGGGTACTGATTTTGGATGATCAGCCATGATCACATTGAATGGTGGTGCTGGCTCGAAGTGCCAAATGGCCTAATCCTGCACCTATTTTCTACGTTTCTATGAACTTGGCATGACAAAACTGTACGATCTTTACATTGCCATCGGGAAACCAAAATATTTGGGGGGAAAATGGGTTAAAACACTAGCATGACACACAAGTTAACTTTAACCTCCGGACTTGAAGCAGCAAGCTGGCAGAAAATAATTGCTTACCTTCAGGGAGTTGCACACTATTGGCCCACCCATGGAATGCGCAAGCTCTGGTTGGAAACCCTGATGGACCGGGAGGAAAATCGGAGATGCCCTTTAACCTCAAAAGATACTCTCAGGAACTCAGGAGTTGACAAGAATGAAGGCTGTGCCAGTAGATAGAAGCGATGCAGAAGTTCTCTTTAAATAATGGAGCCTTCGTTGCATTAATACAGGTCCACCATCAATTTTTCGGCGACTGCTTTGATCCGAACAAAATCACGAGAGCGCAAGTGAAATCCCCCCCCCTCCCGGAAGTCCCCCCGAAAATGTGGCGCCTAGGCTGGGTGAGGCAGCCGACCTCAACCTCATTGGGACTTCCATGGCCGATCGGCGCGTCCAATTTGCCCCCTACGGCCGGGGCTCTGGAACTTTGGCCCGGCTGGAGCTGGCAGATCCGTTCCCATAGCCGACTTTTATGTCCTAGGCCTAGGTGGACTGTTCCAGTACCATTGGACTCCTCTCGGAGGCTGTGACCTTTGTTGGTTCCGGCAAAATTGACAAACCGGAAAGGCTCTGGAAACAAGGGTGCCGGAAAAATCGATGGTGGACCTGTACAGCCTCCATTGTTGCCTCTCTTTCACAAAATTTGCCCGAGATTGGAGCCGCAAGGTTCACAATAGTTAACAGTTTTTCTTTGAGTAGTTAATTTATAGAAAAACACATGTAATCTCAATATAGACAGGGCACAATTTAGCACTGGTATTACTTCTTTAAGTATGATCTCCCCTCTGACTTGGCATTTCAGTTTTTTGTTGGACTTTGTTTGTTTCCTCTTTGACCTAGTAGGGTCAAGCAATTTGCTTCCATAGATAGTGGCCACCAATCCATTGGCTGGTGATTGCTTATCTATATAATAGCGGTGAAAGCCTTGCATCATTAACCGTGCCATCACCAAGGGACACTGCATGCCAATAAATGAATTAAACTGGGCACACACAAAATGCTGGAGTAACTCAGCGGGACACGCAGCATCTCTGGAGAGAAGGAATGGGCGACGTTTCGGGTCGAGACCCTTCTTCAAACTGGGCAGTTGCCGCTGGATAGAAAATCATTAATGATAGTTGAATCTGCGTAAGTGAACACTTGGCTTTTTCACGTGCACTTCCCCTAAACGCATCCACTGCAACTGCTGTTCCCGATGTGGGCCCTTGTACACCGGCGAGACCAAGGATACACTCAGCGACCGTTTCGGTGAACACTCACGCTGAGTCAGCCAAGGCTTAAGAGATCTCCCAGTTGCTAGCCATTTTAACTCCCCTTCCCATTCCCATAATGACCTTTCGGTCCTGGACCTCCTCCATTGGCAGTGTGAGGCCACATGTGAATTGGAGGAACAGCACCTCACATTTTGCTTGGGTAGCTTACAACCCAGCGATATCAAAGTTAACTTCTCTAATTTTAAGTAACTTCATCTTACACTCCCCTCCCCTCTTGTCCCCCTTCCTCCACCCTAGTAGTTTAACCAGTTCTACAGTTCGCAACAATGATCACACCTTCTCTGGCCAACAAATTGGCCTATCAGGGATCCTCCCTGCCCGAGATCATCTGTTGCCGGCCCTAATTTTTCTAGTCCTTTCTCGCCTCCAGTCTCTGATCCCCCTCCTCCCACCAATTTCAGTCTGAAGTAGGGTCCTAACCCAAAACGTCGTCTATCCTTTTTCTCCAGAGGCTATCTGACGCCTTTAAGTTACTCCAGCACTTTGTGTCTATCTTTGATTTCCCCCCCCCCCCCCCCCTCCCGTTTAGTCACCCTGGATTCGCAGGTAGTCAAGCAAACAAATGCGGTGACAATGAGAAAACAGAAAACAAAAAAATGCTTCCCCTCCCAGTCGTTCAAATAAAACTAATCACAAGGTACTGCGTTTAATTTAATGTGAAAAGAATTTGCATTCAGGATTAAAACCAATGACCTGAAATTCTTTGTGCCAAGGATTTGGAGTTTATATTCTCACGCGCTGCCTGATTTACTTGGAGTCGTCTGAAACATTATGTTCAGAACGTATCATACGGAGTTTGTACGTTCTCCCTGTGACTGCGTGGGTTTCCTCCGGGTGCTCCGGTTTCCTCCCACATCCCAAAGACGCGCGGGTTTGTGGGTTAATCGGCCTCTGTATATTGCCCCCAGTGCGCAGGAGGTGGATGAGAAAGTGGGATAATATAGAAGTAGTTTGAATGGGTGATCAATGGCCGACGCTGACTCAGTGGGCTGTACGGCCTGTTCCCATGCCATATCTCTGATTGATTAGTAGGACTGGCTGTTACAATCCCTAACGTTTTGCACTACAATTGACCGGTGTTGTTCTTGGGGATGACCACTAGATGATGTTGTTACCATTCAGACACATCTTCAGTTGTGTACCTCGACGTCACTGGGTGTTTCGGCCTTTTATCACAAGACACCCTCGGTCGAGGCAGGCCCACCACAGGGTGAACAGACCTGGGTGTCTAAACTAAGTGGCGGCACGGCTCATTAGTGGCAGCACGGTGGCGAAGCAGTAGAGCTGCTGCCCTACAGCAGCACCAGAGACCCAGGTTCGATCCTGACTACGGGTGCTGTCTGTATGGAGGTAGTACATTCTCCCCGTGACCTGCGTGGGTTTTCTCCGAGATCTTCGGTTTCCTCCCACACTCCAAAGACGTACAGGTTTGCAGGTTAATTGGCTTGGCATAAATGTAAAATTATCCCCAGTGTGTGTGGGATAGTTTAGTGGGCCTAATTCCACACTGTATCTCTAAACTAAACTCAGTTAAGTAAGTACTGATATCCAAGCACTAATATTATTCTCCTGCTTTGAGAAACTGTCAGTGGTGGGCAGAGAGGAATTTGCAACAACAGAGACCAACAATGAACAAGCTCTGTAAGTGCTGAGGCTGGGAAATCTGGCAATGTGCACCACGATGCAAAGGACTGCTGTCACAGACAACCCACTACTTCATGCCCTCTTTATATTTAACTCTATTCAGCCAAGTTTGTGGAAGGTCAAGAAATGTTATGCTTCATTATTTGGCTTTGCTGAGGATTATTAAAACTGAGTGCTACAGTACACAAACAAAGGAATAAAGAGGGAATTCACGGAAGAAAAACATGAATGGGGAGAAGGCTGGGGGGGGAGGACAGGTTGAGGAAGTTTCACGTCCTTAGTGTGAACTCACGCAACGCGTCCTTTTGCACCTTGCTCACAAATTGCTTATTAGTTAATGAAGGCAGGGAATTATCTTAACTCTTTATCTCTCCTCACAGCAGGGGAAGCAAGCGTCTTGTCTTTGATGAATAACAGGCCTGTATCATCGAAGATAGACACAAAATAATAGAGTAACTCAGCGGGACAGGCGGCATCTCTGGGGAGAAGGAATAGGTGACTTTTAGGTCGAGACCCTTCTTCAGACAGAAGGATCTGTCCCTGAAACATCACCCATTGCTTCTCTCCAGAGATGCTGCCTGTCCCGCTAGAGTTACTCCAGCATTTTGTGTCCATCTTCGGCTTAAACCCGCATCTGCAGTTCCTTCCTACACAAGCCTCGGTCATCCCTGGCTTCACCGCAACAATGCAAAAAGAGAGGTGAAAAAACACAACTTTTACGGAGAGAGTTGTTCCTGCTGAATGTTAACAGGAACAAGTCCTTTCAATATTTCTCCAAACATTCCTAAAGTAACCTAATCACACATCAAAGATCAATTGAGGACGCTTTGCAAATCTTGAAATCGAATAAATGTTATTTCCTAATTAAACTGTTGCTTGTAAAATAGCGGGAAGATTGTGAAAGGCTGATTAAAGTATTCAACATCTGAAAAGTTCCTGAAAATTGCATCCCGTGCGTATTCACATATAACAGCAAAGAATAGGGCCTTTAAAATCTACCATTGGAATTGCTCATTATGAGGGCGGGTGAGAAAGCAGCACACGTTTAAGTCAATGCAATCAAATAAGCTAAACATCCATCAAACAGCAAACACCAGGTCTAAAACATTAGATAGACACAAAAAACAATTTTTGTTTTTGGAGTAATTCAGCGGGACAGGCAGCATCGCTGGAGAGAAGGAACGGGTGATGTTTCTGGTCGAGACCCTTCTTCAGACAGGTTAGGGATAAGGGAAACTAAGATACAGACGATGATGTGTAGAGATAAAGAACAATGAATGAAAAGATATGCAGAAAGGTAACGCTAATAATGGAAACAGGCCATTATTAGTTGTTTGTATGGTGAAAACGAGAAGCTAGTGCGACTTGGGTGGGGGAGGGATAGAGAGAGAGAGAGAGAGAGGGAATGCCGGGGCTACCTGAAGTGAGAGAAATCAATATTCATACCCCTGGGCTGTAAGCTGCCCAAGCGAAATACGAGATGCTGTGCGTCCAATTTGCGTTTAGCCTCACTCTGACAATGGAAGAGACCGAGGACGGATAGGTCTGTGTGGGAATGGGAAGGAGAATTAAAGTGTCCAGCAACCGGGAGATCAGGTAGGTTCAGGCGGGCTGAGCAATAACATAATTCCTTCCGAAGATAGACACAAAATGCTGGAGTAATTCAGCAGGACAGGCAGCAACTAAAGCTTTTCACTGTACATCGCAATAAACTGAAACCGAAACTTTGGAGAGAAGGAATGGGTGACGTTTTTGGTCGAGACTCTTCTTCAGACTGTCTGAGGAAGGGTCACAGCCCGAAGCGTCACCCTTCTCTCCAGAGATGCTGCCTGATCCGCTGAGTTACTCCAGCATTTTGTGTCTGTCTTCGGTGCAAACCAGCATCTGCAGTTCCTTCCCACACATGTAATCCCTTCCCTTTGACTCTGGCAACCTTAGCTGACGACAGCTGGACTCAAAGTCGCAAAGAGGTCTGACTGGTGTTACACAGCACACTGAGAGCAAGCACAGCATCATTTGACAACAAAAGTAGACACAAAAAGCTAGAGTAACACAGCGGGTCAGACAGCTTCTCTGGAGAAATGGAATAAGTGACGTTTTGGGTCAACACTGAAGAAGAGTCTCGACCCGAAACGTTTGGGCAGCTTACACCCCCCAGCAGTATGAATTTTGACTCCTCTAACTTCACGTAACCCTTGCTTTCCCCCTCTCTCCACCCCTCCTCTCCCTTCCTAGTTCTCCAACCAGTCTGACTGTCCACCTGATTATATTGTATCTCTGTATGCTTCGTTGTCTCCTTCTCCTAGCTAACAATGATCTATTTTACATGTTCCTTAAACCGCATCTCCTTTGATGTCTCCTTTTCACACGATACCTCCTTATCTCCCGCTCCCCTCTCAGTCTGAACAAGGGTCTCGACCCGAAACGTCACCCATTCCTTCTATCCGGAGATGCTGCCTCTCCCTCCGAGTTACTCCAGAATTTTGTGTATATCCGTTGCTGCCCGACCCGCTGAGTTACTCCAGCTTCTACGTGTCTATGTTCAGCTTAAACCAACATCTGCGATTCCTTCCCATGCAAATCCTTGGACAACGATATCAAAAGCATGCAATCATATCAAACAAGGCACAAGCGACTGGGATTCAAAGCTCCACTTACCGGCTCCCTTGTCAGCTCTTCGATCATGATGCTGTCCCTGGCGTACGGACTCCTGTTCAATGAGTAGGACCTATCCGAACTGAAGGAACGGAGGCTGGGGTGTTTACAAGTTACCATTCAAGGGGCAGTTGATAAGACAGGCAGAGGGGAGGAAAAGAAAACTCATTAATTCATGCATGCAGCTTCCAGGGGGGGGTGAGGGGTGTGGGGGGGTATGGGGTGAGGCAGTGAGGGGGGGGGGGGCATGGAAGGAAACCCACCAACAGCACCCAAAAACAACAATAAAAAAAACCAAGAGCAACTAAAAAAGAAACTGGGTTTTTTGTTTGTTTGCAGAGTGATAATTTAAAGCAGTTCAAAAAGGGAGAAGTCATTGTTTTGGTGAACTCAAAATAAAAAGAGATTGGAATTACCAAAAGAAGGACTCAAACTGATGAACAAAACCTGAAGATAGACACGAAAAGCTGGAGTAACTCAGCGGGACACCTCAGGAGAGAAGGAATGGGTGACGTTTCGGGTCGACATCCTTCTTCAGACTGAACTGCTTCTTCAGACTGAAGAAGGGTGTCGGCCCGAAACGTCACCCATTCCTTCTCTCCAGAGGTGCTGCCTGTCCCGCCCGCTGAGTTGCTCCAGCTTTTTGTGCCGATCTTCGGTTTAAACCAGCATCTGCCGTTTCTTCCTACACAATAAAACCTGACTGCAAGGTTAACACATTCCACAGCAGCTGCAGAAAGCAACTGAAAGTTAACTCCTCCGTGTATGCAGTACCAACAACCATACAAAACCAACAACTTACATCCACATTAAACTCGCACTGAAATGTTTAACAAAGAACATGTTTTTCGCAGAGCCACAAAAGGGGGCATCTGGACAGATGTGCAAAAAGTTTGATCGGAGTGTTATGTTTCGAGGAAACATCTTAAACACACAGAGAGAGAGAGGGAGAGAGAGAGAGACGATAAAGGGGGAAACATGGAGATCACAATGTTCTCATGTAGGCATTTTCCGCTTGGGCAGCTTACAACCCAGTGGTATGATTTTTGATTTCTCTAATTTCAAGTAAGGAACCTGGGGTGACTGAAAAATAACTGCAGCCTGCAAAATGTCCATAATTGCATTTTTTTTTAACCATACCTCAAACATTAACCTCAGCTTCAATCAACAATATTGTCACTACATTTTAATCTTTGGCTTTTATCCCATGGAGGACTTTCAAAAGTGTGGAAAGGTTAAAACTGCTTCTCAAAAATGGTATCTGGCCTTTAGCGCAGAGTGGTACGATTATTTTTAGTTCTTTAACATTTGTACTAATGAAGAAAATGTTAAAGCATTTGGAAGTGATAGAGTCCATATTGTAATGGCAGTTTCTAGACCTTCTCAAAGTCCAACTTCGATAGCCCTACACATATTGACCTTCGGTTGAACCTAACGAGTACTGTCCACTATTTTCACTTCAGGGCACATGCACACCTCCATTTTTATTTTATTGATTGTATATTCTACAAACCATTGCAGAGAATTTCCAACTGCATATGGACAAAGGGAATCAAAAGGGCTGCATTGTTCCAGAATCATTCACACCATGGGAACTTCCAATCAATAATCAATGAAGTGTTTTAACCTGGTCTGGTGACGATTAGGTTGCAAACATTGACAGCTACTTTTGTGCAACATAGTCCACAAACTGCAAAGAGATAATGCCGAGATCATTGCTTTTTCTGCTCTTTTTGAGGGATCACTGTAAGCCAGAACACCAAGGCTTCCCTTACTGTTTACCTAGTATTGGAGAAACTCAGCAGGTCAGGCAGCATCTGGGGAGGGAATAGGCAGGTGACCTTTCGGATTGAGGCCCTTCTTCAGATCCACTGAAATATCAGTGGATATTTTTAAGGCAGAGACAGGTAGATTCTTGATTAGTACAGGTGTCAGAGGTTATGGGGAGAAGGCAGGAGAATGGGGTTAGGAGGGAGAGATAGATCAGCCATGATTGAATGGCGGAGAAGACTTGATGGGCCAACTGGCCTAATTTTACTCCTAACACTTATGACCTGTCTAGTCCCTCCTTAGATGCTGCCTGACCTGCTGAGTTCCACCGATATTTTGCGTTTTGCTCAAGATTTCTTGCATCTCCTTAGCTCTTTCATCTGATGCTAGAGAATGTTTAAATCAATCTGAAGGGACAGGCACCTCACCTGACAGAAAACCTCTCGTTCATTGCAGCATCTCCTCAGTCTTTCACCAAAATGTCAAGGCTAAGATTTTCTTAAGTGGATTTTGAAAGCACAATCCTTCCACACAAAAGTGTGGATGCCAGTCACTGAGCAGTGACTGATAGATCAAGCCTAAAAGATGCCACGATTTCAAGTGACAGAACATGGACAAGATACTTTGAATGCAACTCCTTGCTCGGGTGACATTGCAGTTTCAGTGATGTTCAGGTAAGCCGTGTTAGCTATTACAACAGCATTCATAAGTGATAGTAGAATTAGGACCTTCGGCCCATCAAGTCTACTCTGCCATTCAATCATGGCTGATCTATCTCTCCCTCCTGACCCCATTCTCGTGCCTTCTCCCCACAACCTCCGACACCTGTACTAATCAAAAATCTATCTATCTCTGCCATAAAAACATCCATTGATGGCCTCTACAGCCTTCTGTGGCAAATAATTCCACTACCAAAGCAATTACAGTCCAGTGTAAAATAGGGGGCTCTCAGTCATGGCTTAAAAAAGGGCTTAAAATCCCCAATACAGCACAGCTACAGAAATTCTCTCAGTGCACATAATATTTTGGGTCTGCAAGACCCCAATAGCAATTCCAACATGGAAAAGTCTCCAAACATTCAAATAAAATCAAACATTTAAAAAATGCCCAATAATTTATAAGATAAAGTAAGCAAAGATCCAAAAGTAGTTGCTCTGCTCCTTCTGAATTGACAGTACCCCTGGAAGTTACATACAATTACAATCTTAAAAGCTAACTTAGCAACCACGATGCAAGAGCTACAGCAAGCCAAAGGGTGAAAGAGAAGAAACAACCAAGGCTTTAACCCTTACTATGGCCAACAGATACCCAAGTAGTGTTAACAGCAAGTAATGGGTTAGTGCTTTAAGGGTTAACATCCTTGCCAGCAAGAGACACAGCAACAGGACTGATCATGTAGGTTCACAGGCTTCTATTGTAAATCATGGAATCCACCATTCAAAGATACCCAGAATAACTCCCAGTTATAAATATCAGTCGAAAGCTGCAAACTTAAATCAATCCATACCAAAAAAAAAATCAAGATCAATAACATTCGTCTGTTTAAACCGAAGGGAGTTTTGGTTTACCAAAGTCCCCCGTGGAATTCAGGTACTGAATTTATCTAAACCGACTTCAATTCATTTCAATTAGCTTGCGTGTTGAATTACATAAAGGGCTTTGGCCGATGCACAAGTCTCGGCCATTGGGGATGGGATCCGTGGGCAGAGAAAGAAAATAAATAAATTATTTCATGCTGTTGCGGACACTCCTGAATGCGAGAGAAGAGGACAAGGAAATATTTTCAGAGTTCAGGAGCATTGTTGGAAAGCCCGACTATTAATCACGGGTGGTTAGTGATTGTCATTGTTTCTGACAAAAACACAAAATGGAGAGAAAAAAAATGTGAAGAAGCCGACATATTTTTTAAGTGAGGTGGGATTGTTGCCTATGATGTTATTTTGGCACTTGAACTTCAGTTATGGCCACAGACTTGCCAGAATGAAATTGCTCAAAAAACTGCACGAAAGGCGCAAGGAAAAAAAAGATTTTAAAGAATGGACTGTCGGAAAATGAGCAACGGGCTTTAAAAGTTGAATCCATTCACAGTAAGGGCAAAAACAAGGCAGAAAACATTTAAAACAGAACGGATTTTGGAAAGATGGAATAGACTAAATTAACTCTCTTCAGTGCATTGTGGACAAGGGTCATGCAATGCGCTTGGGATTTCCAGAAAAAGTTAGAACGATATTCCACATTGGTGCTAAAAAGGCCGCGGAGTGTCAGGATGAGGAGGATATAATAAAGGTTCAATGTAAGAAACAGAAAGTTGTTACGAATGGGAATGTGTCAAACAGCAATGGGGTGAAGAGCTAAATATCCCAGAACATACCTCTCAAAAATTAGAACCACATGTCCCAAGTATCGAGATTTAAAATAGTTTACTGAGTTTGTGCCACAACTATTCAGAAAACCCAATATTAGCATTTTTGTTGAACAGTTTCCCTTGAGGTGTGGTTTTCACAAATAGGGGAATACAGTTTCAATCGGTTCGAGAGTGGGGAATCTTCAGCCAGAGGGTGGGGAATCTTCAGCAAGAGGGTGGGGAATCTTCAGCCAGAGAGTGGGGAATCTTTAGCCAGAGGGTGGTGAATCTTCAGCAAGAGGGTGTGGAATCTTCAGCAAGAGGGTGGGGAATCTGTGGAGTTCACTGCCACAGAATGCTGTGGAGGCCAAGTCATATCATATCATATACATACAGCCGGAAACAGGCCTTTTCGGCCCTCCAAGTCCGTGCCGCCCGGTGATCCCCGTACATTAACATTATCCTACACCCACTAGGGACAATTTTTTTAAAACATTTTACCCAGCCAATTAACCTACATACCTGTACGTCTTTGGAGTGTGGGAGGAAACCGAAGATCTCGGAGTAAACCCACGCAGGTCACGGGGAGAACGTACAAACTCCTTACAGTGCAGCACCCGTAGTCAGGATCAAACCTGAGTCTCCGGCGCTGCATTCGCTGTAAAGCAGCAACTCTACCGCTGCGCTACCGTGCCGCCCGTATGAATATTAAGTCAATGAATATTTTTAAAGTAGAGATTGACAGATTGTTGTGTCACAGGCTACGGGAAGAAGGCAGGAGAATGGGGTTGAGAGGGAAAGATAGATCAGCCATGATTGAATGGCAGATTAGACCTAATGGGATGAATGGCCTAATTCTGCTCTTAGAACTTATGAGCCCAAATCAGATGTATGTCTCCTCTCCCCACCCCCTCTGCCTCTCACTCAGAGGGTCAAATAACTGAAGAAATAACTTATATTCATCCATCCAAATGTTTTGAAAACCTTTGTTGCACATTAGTGCCATCCCTCCCCCCCACTCCCCACCACATACATCAACAAATGGCAATGGAACAAAACTTGCTTTCATTTTTGAAGTGTCTCTTCCTGGACAGTGTCTAAAGAGTCGAGGATGACTTGCTTCCACTCCAGTTCTCAGGAATGGAAGCCTCCAGCACGTGGATGCTTTTAATGTGAGTGGCTGCTCACACACTAACCCCCAGGGGGCGATGATGGAGCGATGTCTTTGGTCGAAACAACCAAAGACCAGGCTCTGCTGCAGAAAAAGTGCTCTCGGCACATTCCAGACAAGTGGGTCGGTGGATTAACTGGCAGCGATAAATTATTCATGGTGTGCAAGTGAATGGTGGAACCTGGGGGAAGGGGGTGCAGCTGATGGCAGGGCAGGGAGAATCCACATCATATCCGGGGGCTGTGGGAACACTTACACTCAGTGTCCCTTGGCCTACACGATCTCCTGGTTGCCAAACCTTAACTCCCTTCCCCATTCCCACACTGACCTATCTGTCCCAGGCCTCCTCCGCTGTCAGAGTGAGGCCAGACACAAATTCATAAGATCGTGTTCGAGGAGCAGAATTAGGCCATTCGGCCCAACAAGTTTACTTCGCCATTCAATCATGGCTGATCTATCTCTCCCTCTCAACCCCATTCTCCTGCCTTCTCCCCATAATCTCTGACACCTGTACTAATCAAGAATCTATCTATCTCTGCCTTAAAAAAAAATCAAAATTGGAGGAACAGCACCTCATAATTTCACTTGGGCAGCTGACAACCCAAAGGTATGAACATTGGTTTCTCTAATTTCAAGTAACTCCTGCATTCCTTCCCCCTCCTCCACCCTAGTCGTCCTACTAGTTCCACAGTTTGCATCCTTGCATCCCTCTTGTTCGCACATCTTCTCCAGTCAACAATGTGCCATTATGGACTCCACCCTTCCTGAGATCATCTGTTGCCAGAGAGAGAGACCTAAAATGCTGGAGTAACTCAGCGGGTCAGGCAGCATCTCTGGAGAGAAGGAACAGGTGATGTTTTGAGTCGAGACCCTTCTTCAGGCTGGTTGCCGGCCCCGTTTGGTTCTAGCCTTCTCTACCTTTCAATCTGAAGAAGGGTTCCGACCCGAAACGCCACCAATTCCTTTTCTCCAGAGATGCTGCCAGACCTGCCCTCCCCATTCAGGGAGCAGCTTCCACGTCAGTGGGTGCCCAGCGAACAGTCCCTGCCAGCCCAGGCCAGGATGGTGAGGCCAGGCCAGGTCTGGGGAATGGCAGCACCATGCAGACTAGGCTTCATGTGGAGGTGGAGTAGGGGTATGAAAGGGGCTCTGGCACATGATGGATGGAAGAGCGGGAGGGAGCATGGTGTGTCTGGACTGAGGTAAGACCTGCAAATATGCTGGGGGTTTAGTTTAGTGTCGAGATACACTGCACGGTAGCACAGCGGTAGAGTTGCTGCCTTAGAACGCCAGGGACCTGGGTTCGATCCTGACTACGGGTGCTTTCTGTATAGAGTTTGTAAGTTCTCCCTGTGACTGCGTGGGTTTTCTCCGAGATTTTCAGTCCCCACCCCCACACTCCACAGACGTACGGTTTAAAGGTTAATTGGCTTGACATAAATGTAAAATTGTCCCTAGTGTGTGTAGGATAGTGTTGATGGTCGGTGTGGACACGGTGGGCTGAAGGGCCTTTTCTCCGCGCTGTATCGCTCAACTAAATTAAACTAAATTTGCCTAAAACTTGGGCAGATAACTTGGGCAGGCGGTTAAAGAATGAGAGACACCAACGAGTTTAAAAGAATAAAACCTGAAAGTATGTCCACATACCTGTCATTCCCACAAGCTATCATTTGCCTAACAAATTTCCCATCTAACATTCTGCTTCTGGTGTCAAGAAGGCTCTTGCATAAATTGTTTTATACACAGCAACAAAAATAATATATATCACAGCAGCAATTAAATTCAGAAGGGCCATAGGTAGGACTTCTGCAGTTGTATAGGGCCCTAGTGAGACCGCACCTGGAGTACTGTGTGCAGTTTTGGTCTCCAAATTTGAGGAAGGATATTCTTGCTATTGAGGGCGTGCAGAGTAGGTTTACTAGGTTAATTCCCGGAATGGCGGGACTGTCATATGTTGAAAGACTGGAGCGACTCGGCTTGTATACACAGGAATTTAGAAGGATGAGAGGGGATCTTATCGAAACATATAAGATTATTAAGGGGTTGGACACGTTAGAGGCAGGAAACATGTTCCCAATGTTGGGGGGAGTCCAGAACCAGGGGCCACAGTTTAAGAATAAGGGGTAGGCCATTTAGAACAGAGATGAGGAAAAACTTTTTCAGTCAGAGAGTTGTAAATCTGTGGAATTCTCTACCTCAGAAGGCAGTGGAGGCCAATTCTCTGAATGCATTCAAGAGAGAGCTAGATAGAGCTCTTAAGGATAGCGTAGTCAGGGGGTATGGGGAGAAGGCAGGAACGGGGTACTGATTGAGAATGATCAGCTATGATCACATTGAATGGTGGTGCTGGCTCGAAGGGCCGAATGGCCTCCTCCTGCACCTATTGTCTATTGACTAAAAGAATACAGACAACGTGAAGATTTATGCAGCTGGTAGAAATATCACTAGATTGGGGGCAGGGCCATTTGCAATGTTGGAAGACAAGGATAGGAACTTTAAAGTTGATGCCTAACAAGAAATCATCTCGAGCAGGGTGGTGAGCAAAAGGGATCTCTGTGAGTTAGGACAAAGATTGCAAGGTTTTGGCCATCTTCAAGTTCAAAAGAAGCAGGGCGGCACAGTGGCGCAGCGGTAGAGTTACTGCCTCACAGCGCCAGAGTCCCGGGTTCAATCCGGATTACGGGTACTGTCTGTACGGAGTTTGTACGTTCTCCCCGTGACCTGCAAAGGTTTTTTTCCCGGGAGCTCCGGTTACCTCCCAAGCTCCATCGATGAACAAATTAGTAGGGTAATTGGCTTGGTATAAATGTAAAATTGACACCAAAACGGCTTCACTGGCCTAGCCATAGATTACCTAAAATTAAACCCAGAATTATTCCCCAACTCAACCCCGCATTACTTCTGCATAGGCTTTCCAGATATTGACTAAAAAAGTTCCCCTCCATGTGGATTTTGAATTCTGTACCCTCTCTGCTATGATCCTAGATAGTCTTAGGGTGAATGAAATAATCTACAATTATTTTTCAGTTTCTTTTGCATTTGCCTGATGTTTGGCCTTTTATCCCCTCAAATGTTTTGGAGATCTACAGTACACTCCTAACAATGTGATTTCCCCCTTTTGTTATTTAATCAGCCCTTGGAGTCCTTTTTTAGTTTAGTTTTGTTTAGAGATACAGCGTAGAAATAGGCCCTTCAGCCCACCGAGTCTGCACAGACCAGCGATCCCCACATATTAACACTATCCTACACACACTAGGGACAATTTACATTTATGGCAGTGGCTTCTTTCAGCAGGATAATGCACACTGCACACATTGTTCGGGAATGGTTTGAGGAACACGATGAAGTGTTCAAGGTGTTGCCCTGGCCTCCAAATTCTCCAGATCTCAATCCCATTGAGCATCTGTGGGATGTGCTGGATCGACAAGTCCGATGCATGGCGGCTCCACCTCACAACATACAGGCCTTGAAAGATCTGCTGCTAATGTTTTGATGCCAGACACCTTAAGACACCTTCAGGAGTCCATGCCTCGGTGGGTAGGCGCTATTTTGGCGGCACACGGAGGACCAATAGCATATTAGGCAGGTGGTCATAATGTTTTGGCTGATCGGTTTAGGTTCAAGGTGAAGGGGAAAAGATTTAATAGGAATCTGAGGGGTAACTTTTTCACACAAAGGGTGGTGGGTGTACGGAACAAGCTGCCAGAGGAGGTAGTTGAGGCTGGGACTATCCCAACGTTTAAGAAACAGTTAGACAGGTACAAGGAAAGGACAAGTTTGGAGGGATATGGACCAAGCATAGGCAGGTGAGACTAGCGTAGCTGGGACATGTTGGCCAGTGTGGGCAAGTTGGGCCGAAGGGCCTGTTTCCACACTATATCACTCTATGGCTCTATCTTGCAAGGCACTTATCAAATTGGGATCCAGAGAGCTTCATGTACCAGAAAAGAAAGTGAAAATTAAGTCCGGATCAAAAATGAAAGGCAGGAATTGCATTTTAATGGATATGTTAAATTATTACCCGACGCTGATTAAAAAAAATAATTGTCACATGCATCAAAATAAATGAAATTACAGAAAGAAAAATGATCCACCATGAGAGCAAAATGGCAAGTCTGTGGCCAGAGAGTGAAAAGGCATCTGTGGTTTAGCACCTCAAAAGGTTGTCCCTTGTTTCAGAAAGGTATTCCACAAAGATATCTGCATTATCTGTTTCGTTTTTGAAATAGGAGAGATACTGCTCCACACCTATTGTATTATTAAAATATATATTTATTTTGGGAGGGTAGAGTTTCTGCACTAAAACAAGTGACGTGTGTAGGGTGAAAATTGGGGAGCCTTAGCACTCTGTGGAATTCTCTGCTAGTTGAGGCCAGTTCATTGGCTATATTTAAGAGGGAGTTAGATGTGGCCCTTGTGGCTAAAGGGATCAGGGGGTATGGAGAGAAGGCAGGTACAGGATACTGAGTTGGATGATCAGCCATGATCATATTGAATGGCTGTGCAGGCTCGAAGGGCCGAATGGCCTACTCCTGCACCTATTTTCTATATTTATGTTTCTACTCCACACATGCTAATTAAAATGAAACACTTGCTTGCAAATATATACTGCAAAGGATGAGACAGGAGGTGGCTGAATCGTGATAGTCACCTGTCACTGAATTCCCATTCTTCAACCAAAGTATCACAAATTCATAAAAGTGGCATATCAGAAACACCCCCCCTTCATCCAAACGATCAAAGAGCGCGCAATTTAACGAGTATCTTTGAGAAAGCAAAAGCAGCCTCGCGTGGATTCGAAATTGGCTCCAATCTATAAAACTACCACAGACCCAATGATCAGACCACAGCTAAAAACAGTTCACGCTGACTGGCAGGGTTATGCGGCCCCATTTGAAAATTTGCCTTTAAGCACCGGACATCCACACACATACTGGGCAAATTTCCTTGGGACAATTCGTTCAATGCGGTGTGAAACAATGCAGTGTTCAGAAGCAATAGTTGGCCATGCCAATGCAAATCTCGGGTTGGTAAACCCATTGAAAATTTGCCTTGAAGCACCGGACATTCACACGCATACTGGGCAAATTTCGTTGGGACAATTCGTTCAATGCGGTGTGAAACAATGCAGTGTTCAGAAGCAATAGTTGGCCATGCCAATGCAAATCTCGGGTTGGTAAACCCATTGAAAATTTGCCTTGAAGCACCGGACATTCACACGCATACTGGGCAAATTTCGTTGGGACAATTCGTTCCAATATGGTGAGAAACAATGTGGTTTTCAGAAACAATTGTAGGCCATGCCAATGCACATCTTGGGTTGGTGAACCCTACAAGACTACCTGAGCAGGTGCAGAGGGGTGGCGGGTGAGTCTCACTAGCAGCTGAAGCAGCTCAGAAACCTAAACACACATCACATCACTACCAACTGGAACAGAGAGACCGGCATGGTTGCTAAAAAAAAAGTAAAAGCTCCGTGTTATCTTACCTGATTTTAGGACTTTTTAAACAAATTGTGGAGAAAAGAAAGGAAACAGGAGAAAATAGAAGTGATTAAAGAATCAGAAGAAGCAGAAACAAGTAATAATTATAGTGCTGTGGTCCAAAGTCTATGGGTTCCTTTTTAAAATCTACACAGCCCACAGAAAACATTTTTGTTCACATTATTTCTCCATCAATCTGTGCACTTATTAATGTGGGGCCAGTTTGAAACATATACAATCAGACAACACATACAATATACCCTCTAAACATTGTTGGACACAAGGAACACCTGTTAATACATGCATGCTTAAAACACATTATGGTCGTTGCAGAAAAGCACACCTACAGGCAAATTAATTGTTTCAATAACAAGTTATTCCGATTCACCACAGCCAGCACAGTTGCAAGGTATTCAGATGGAGGAACTTTGGCTAGTTTGCCGTGGATAAACTGTGAAATTCTAATATATTGTCTCAGTATCTTCTGCTGGTTTGGTTTAGTTTAGTTTAGTTTAGAGATGCAGCGCAGAAACAGGCCCTTTCGACCCACGGAGTCCACAGCAACCAGCGACCCCCACACGCTAGCCCTTCCCTACACACTAGAAAAGATTTACAATTTTAACCGAAGCCAATTAACCGAGAAACCTCTGTCTTTGGAGTGTGGGAGGAAACTGGAGCTGCCGGGGAAAACCCACGTGGTCATAGAAACATAGAAAATAGGTGCAGGAGTAGGCCATTCGGCCCTTCGAGCCTGTACGCACCGCCATTCAATATGATCATGGCTGATCATCCAGCTCAGTAACCTGTACCTGCCTTCTCTCCATACCCCCTGATCCCTTTAGCCACAAGGGCCACATCTAACTCCCTCTTAAATATAGCCAATGAACTGGCCTCAACTACCTTCTGTGGCAGAGAATTCCACAGACTCACCATTCTCTGTGTGAAGATATGTTTTCTCATCTCGGTCCTAAAAGACTTCTCGGTCCTAAAGAGGTCACAGGGAGAATGTACAAGCTCCGTACAGACAGCACCCGTAGTCAGGGTCGAACCTGGCTCTCTGGCGCTGTGAGGCAGCAACTCTACCGCTGCGCCACTGTGCCGTCCCGGCCACGATGCAGTGGTTACAATGTAACATTGGGCCAATTTTGGATAGGAATAGATACAGTCCCGGAAGTTAAGTTTTTCTTGGGGTTGAATAGGTCCTACAATATAATTAAACATGTACAGTGAGGAGAAGGGAGAGCAGAATGAAGACTACAACCAAACCATATCTTTAGCAGTACCAACTCACAGATTAGGTGAGGACAAAGCCCATCAGATATGTTTACTTTGTACTGTATATGTTTACTTTGTACTGTATATGCTGGCTTTTCAGGGACTCAAGATGAACTCTGTGGCCCACATAGCATTTGATTAACAAGGTCCTATTGTTGTGGAAAGCTACCTAGGCCCGTTCAACTCAAACATCAATATTTTTGCAAATAATTATTTTTAATTTAAAAAAAAATTTAGTTTCTGGCTCACATATTTGATTCTAAAGGCAGAAATTTGGAGTAGATCCGAGGATGTTAATCAAGCCATTGCTCTATTTATTGCATTATTTTTCCTTGAAGGAAACTCAATGGTATGGGATGGAGAGCAATGTACAGCCAATCGTCTCATAAGGTCATAAGGTCATAAGACATAGCATATCATATCATATCATATCATATATATACAGCCGGAAACAGGCCTTTTCGGCCCTCCAAGTCCGTGCCATCGGCATAGTGGTAGAGTTGCTGCCTTTTACAGCACCCGAGACCCGGGTTCGATCCCGACTCCGGGTGCTGTACGTTCTCCCAGTGACTGCGTGGGTTTTCTCCGGGTGCTGCGGTTTCCTCCCACACTCCAAAGACATGCAGGTTTGTAGGTTAATTGGCTTCTGTAAATTATCCCTACTGCGTAGGATAGAACTAGCTTACAGGTGATCATAGGTTGGTACAGACTCGATGGGCCAGAGGTCCTGTTTCTACGCTGCATCTCTAAACTCTAAACTGAAAAAAACCCCCAAAAAAACCCAGAATTAGGCCATTCAGCCCGTCAAGTCTGGTATGTCATACTCGAGGACCTGTCAAAGATCTCTCGTTAGATGGTGAGGACATTGGTTTAAAAGCAAACTTGAACAACTGATTAGGAAATCTTTAACAGAATTTGTGTGATAAGGTTCAGGTTCAGTCATTTTTGAAGTATACAGTTTAAAAATTAAATTCAAATTGTTAAGTACAGCTCATAACCCGTGATCTTCCAACCTGGCTTTTGTGTTTGAAGGAGCATGAGATGAGACTCTTTACCCTATCCACGGCAGTGGTTTCAGTTGGTGTGGTTTGCCCTTCACTCAAGGCAGAATCTGTATCTTTAAACAACAGACCTTTGCAGCAAAAAGAGAAAGGAGTGGGGCCATGCATTACGGAGGTTAAATATTAGACGCCTGCTATTGTTCTGCAGTGGAAAGAAAATCGCCACACACAAAGGTTTGCCTCAGGAGTACCAACACATGCAGAAAATGTACAAAAATACTCGCAGAACTAAACTAGCTTGAGAAACTCAAAGCAGTGGGAAAAAAAACCTCAAATCGATTGTGCATCACAAAGCTTGGCTCCTTGGCAACCCTTTAATTATTAATTTTGGGGCCAAAACATGTAAATGCATGCAATTTATGGGGGTGAAGGAAGATCACAGAATAACCCGTCTCTCTCTGAGAGAGAAAGAGACTGAGAGATCCTTTGTCACCTCGTCAGGCAGGCAGATATGTGCGTCAACATTAATCAAAAGTAATGATTTATGGCAAAAAGACAGCTTCATAGTTCATTCTTAGATTTGTTTTGTCTACATAGGAGGTTAAGGTAGGATTAGCAAAGCAGACATCTGGGGTGGAGGGGGGGGGGGGGGGGCGGGGATGGAAGTTAGAGAAGCTACTGTTAGTTGTTTTCTGAGCAGTGAGGTAAAGGACAACACTTTAAACCAGTGGTTACTGAGAAACGAGATACTATTATTGTGGACCAGAACCGAGAATTAACCTCCTGCAAAAGGTTAATGCGATGCCCACTGCATAGAGGGGTTCTTCAGTCCTCTGTTTAAACTCTGGTCAACTCAGTTTGACATTATCAACCTCAGACCAGGGCTGAAAACTGGAATCAGCGACAAAGTCCAAAACCTCAATTCAGTTCCACCAACCTGATCACGAGTCCAACTTAAATTAGCTTTTGTTTTTATTAACATGAAAGACGGGGACTGTTTTATAACTTAGTACTTAGTATATACAGTACCAATTTTGTGACCTTACGATTAGAACCAAATCTGCTCGGAGGTGATACCAGCAATCAATTAAAAATCAGATGTATCAATTTTTGTTTTAGGCAAGGATATTAAGGTTATATCTTCTAGGATATAATTCTATTCTAGGTTATATCTGATCTATACACAGTTAGCATACAGATCAGCCATGATCAAACAGTGCCTAAATTGGACTTCTCAAAGCTCATATGTCTGTTACTGGGACAGAAGTGATATAACTGAGGGGATTTTTTTCTTTCAGTAAATGTTTTCATTCCTGAAGCATTTTCCTTTAGGGCAAAGGATGGGATTACTCAGTCAAACTATAAACAGCTTTGTTGTGCTATCCATGTGCACCGTAGATACTGTACACAAAGTCAACAGATGCTACGTACTTTAATCTAGTGATTTTACAAAGCAACATAGCGATACTTTGCTATTTCTTTTCCGAATTGTCAAACATTGAGACCATTGATTTAAAACGTGCAAATTTCCCTTCTCGTCGTCAGGAGCACGTGAATTGTGCGAGTAATCAAATATATGTAAATAATGAATGATCAACAGAGGAAAATGCAAATAATCTTAACCAGCAATGTTGAGATGAGGCCAGATCACAGTCTTTAGGATTGAGCAGAAACTCTGTAAAACCATGGCTGATGGTGGATTTAGTTTTCATTGGGGATTCTTGAACAACCAACAAAATTATTGTTTGCGCTCTTAAAATTAATATTTTAAATGGGTTATAAAATCCTTTCCAAGATTTGAAAAGGAACAGCTTGGGTTAAAAATGAAACTAGAACATTGTTTAGTTGTGTTTGCAAGAAAAAACTTAGCACAACGCTGAGCTTTTTGCCCAAATCTCTTAAACCGGAATTAAAAAATTCCCCCTCCAGGCTTTATTTTTTCCAATGTAATTCAGAGATAATCATGGGCATGCATTTATCCCTATAAACTGATGTGGTTTCCACACAAAAGTCTGACTTAATCACACTTTTACAAGCTGAGATGCTCAGCAGATTGCACCGTATTCTTCTCCTCTTCGACATCTGCCTTTTTTTAGGCAGAGATAGATTGATTCTTAATGAGTATGGGTGTCAGGGGTCATGGGGAGAAGGCAGGAGAATTGGGGGGGGGGTTAGGAGGGATTGATAGATCAGCCACAATTGAATGGTGGAGTAGACTTGATGGGCCGAATGGCATAATTCTGCTCCTATCACTTATGACACAACCATTAATAGGCAGCTTTCAAATTTAGTTCAGTCAATAAAATGCAACAGTGTCAACTACGTTACCTTGCCGATCGAGCTCCAAGGCTAAAACCCATGTAACTCGTGTTTCCTTCCATTGGCAGTGAATCATCGCCCAGTTCTTTTAAATCCTGTGGTCCAAGATACTTATCTGTATCACCGGTCATTGCATCTTCACCTGTTGACAAGTAATAGATGGCAGCTTTAAATCGGCAATCGTATATTGCAAATACTCTGAGCCTGCAGCACAGGAACTGACTTCCTTCCCCACACTTAGAAATTGTACACCATGGCATTGAAGGTGTTGCCAGCTTTTTCCAAGGGTCAATCACCTAGTCACCCTGTTGTTGCCTCTCTAGATCCTTTCCTCCTTTCAGTCATTTATCAAATTCCTTTTAGAAGGCTACTCGTGATCGCGTGGCCACCACACCATCGGGCAGCAATTTTCAAATCCTAATCATGCATTGATTAAAAGTGGCTTGTAAAACTTTTTCATACAGCAACTAGAATTAGAGTTGAGAAAAGAATACCGGAGAATGAAATGGTAACAACAAGAAAAACACTGGGATATCATTTAGTATAAGAAAATAACTGCAAATGCTGGTTCAAATCGAAGGTAGTTATTCACAAAATGCTGGAGTAACTCAGCAGGTCAGGCAGCATCTCGGGAGAGAAGGAATGGGTGACGTTTCGGGTCGAGACCCTTCTTCAGACTGATGTCAGGGGGGTGGGACAAAGGAAGGGTATAGGTGGAGACAGGAATATAGCGGGAGATCTGGGAAGGAGGAGGGGAAGAGAGGGACAGAGGAACTATCTAAAGTTGGAGAAGTCGATGTTAAATGATGGGATATCATTTAATTGGTTGGTTTTTGCAGCTGATCTCGATGCTGTGCATTCTGCTGGAGTCTCTCAAATGCAGGAAAATAAACTTTCAATTTGCTCCCAGAAATACAGTGAGCACGATACAGTTGCCCAGAAAAGGACTGGACTATTGGAGCAGAAGTTGAGCAAAGCTTCCTGACTTTTGTGCTCAATACCAATTGCGACAGATTCTCCATGTTTTAGGCTTTAGAATGGAAAGAGAAAGAGTTTCACCTTTGCTTGAGAGACTTGGGCAAATGTACAGCACATGGATAAAAATCCAGGATTTTGACATCTACATCGTGAAGCAACGTCACGGATTTTTACTTGGACGTTGATCACAAAAGCATCGGCCACTTCCCAGGGATAAAGTCCGCAATGCTGCTTGCGGATATCGCCAATCCACAGCTCCCATCCTCTAACTGCTGCTCCCCTTCTTGTCCTCTGCATCGACAGAGTTGCAGTCAGAAGCATAGAGACATAGAGAGTAGGTGCAGGAGTAGCCCATTCGGCCCTTCGATCCAGCACCGCCATTCAATGCGATCGTGGCTGATCATCCAGAATCAGTACCCTGTTCCTGCTTTCTCCCCATATCCCTTGATTCGGTGTGTAGGAAAGAACTGCAGATGCTGGTTTAAATCGAAGGTAGGCACAAAATGCTGGAGTAACTCAGCGGGACAGGCAGCATCTCTGGAGAGAAGGAATGGGTGCCGTTTCGGTTTGGGCCCCTTCTTCAGTCTGAAGGGTCTCGACCCGAAATGGCACCCATTCCTTCTCTCCTGAGATGCTGCCTGACCCGCTGAGTTACTCCAGCATTTTGTGTCTACCTTCAAATCTTTTCATATCTCCTTTACGACAAACCATTCTTTCTTTCTTTTTCTCTCTTTTTCTCTCTCTCTCTCTCACGCTCTTTCTCTCTCTCTCTGTTCCACTTCGTGCAGTGCTCCCCCAACTGATTTGACATGCAACTTATTCTCCCCACATTCTCACCAACTCTCCCTCCCATCAGATTCTACCACCAGCGGCACTGTGCGTAACTTGCAGTGATCAATTATCCTTCTAAAACATTGTATCGGTCGCGCAAGAGAAACCCCCATAGTACCCAGAGGAGGCACACACACATACACACACACAGTCAGAGACAGAACTCAGCACAGACAGCTAGGGAGTTGAGGCTGAACTTGCTTCGCTGGATACATGAGACAACAGGTTTACAAGCTGCACACACACTGTAACCATGACTATTCCATGTGAGACACCTCCGAGAATCCCAATACACCAAAGGAGGCCATTCTGCCCACAGAGTGCATGCTGACCCTAATCAGACCCATTCCTCAGCAGCTTTGATTTACTTTCCTCAACAATTGTTTTTCCAACCCTATTAAAAGCCCTCATCAACTCTGCTTCCATCTCCTTTCCAGACCAAAAATACACTGCACGATAAACCCACACATCTTTTTGTTTCTCTTTCTCCCTCTCTCCTGGCGTGTTCACAGCAGCGTTCAGAAATTAAACCTCCAATCCAGGGTAATTCTGAAGGGTGACCCAACTCAACCAAAAGACGACTTTAATTTTTTTTTTAAATCACTGTGTTATTTCCGAAAAGGCCACAATCTGCCAGGCCGTGTAACAGATTCCACTGAAGACTCTTTGTAAATGATTTCCAGGATCATGGTGGAGAGCCGGCGACATTTGTAGTCTGATCCCCTCCCCAACACCACTCTCTGTACAAACAACAGTCTCAACCTGTTGGAAGTTCACGGTGCCCGCTGCACCGAGTCTGTCTTGTAGCTTTGCAGCAAACAAAAGGAGAACGGGGAGACTGTCTTTTTGCAGTGCAGTCTGCAGGACTGGCCATCGGTTACTCAATACACACAGGCAGGCGACGTTTCTCAACCCAACGCCAGCTCCCACAGTCTGGGGGAGAGACAGGGGCTGTGAGTTGCAGAGTGGCTCAGTAAACAGGTAGTTTGAAACAACCCCACACACCCTTCCCTCCCTCCCTCCCTCCCTCCCTCATTCATTCCTCCCCTCCCTCTCCTCATTTCTTCCCTCCTTTTCCTCCCTCAATCCTTCCCTCCCTCTCCTCCCTCCCTCATTCCTTCCCTCCCTCCCTCATTCCTTCCTTCCTTCCTTCCCTCCCTCCTCCCTCCCTCTCCTCCCTCATTCTTTCTTTCCCTCCCTCTCCTCTCCTCATTCCTTCCCTCCCTCTCCTCCCTCAATCCCTCCCTCCCTCCCTCCCTCAATCCTTCCCTCCCTCTCCTCATTCCTTCCTTCCCTCTCCTCAATCCTTCCCTCCCTCTCCTCCCTCATTCCTTCCCTCCCTCTCCTCCCTCATTCCTTCCCTCCCTCTCTATCCTCCCTCATTCCCTCCCTCTCCCCCCCCCCCCCCAAACCCCCTGAAATTGCAGAAGAAAATGAATGCATTTGACGAGCAGAATGGGGATTCTGCGCCTCTTACATTGTTGAGAAGCCATCGCTCCCTCCCTCTCTCTCTCTCGCTCTTTCTCCCCAAGGCAAGTTTTCGCGGGTGTTCAGTGAAACAAGGCGAGAGGTCCCGGCACCGATCAGTGGCCCAGAGGCAGAGCGAGGTGAAAGTGTCCCCCTTCCATCGGGAGCCCCCTCCCTCCCCTCCCCGGAATAACCCCCCTCCCTCGCTGCTGGCAAACTCAAGGCTCCCCCACCGACCCACCCCACACAGGCAATACAAGCACACACACACACAAAACCCCCACTGACAAGGGAACGGAGTGCAGCGGAGAGTTTTGCAAATGAATGGTTGGGAGGTGTGGCTCGCACAGCAACAACAGCCTGTGTCCCGTCACATCCCATCTCATCACACAAAAGGAGCTTCTGCACTACAAGCGGGGAGAGGGGTTTGGGAGGGGGGTTGAGAGAAAGAGTGGGGGGTAGAGAGAGAGAAAGGGGGGAGGGAGAGAGGAGGGGAGAGAGGGGCAGAGAGGGAGAGAAGGAGTGGGAGAGGGAGGGAGAGGGGGGAGAGAGAGGGGGGAGGGAGAGGGGGGGGGAGAGAGAGAGAGAGGTTTGAGAGGGAGGTGGGAGAGGGGGAGGGGGAGAGAGGGGGGTAGAGAGAGAGGGAGATAGAGAGGGGGAGAGAGGGAGGGGAGAGAGGGAGGGGGAGAGGGGAGAGATAGAGGGGGAGAGAGGGAGGGGAGAGAGATAGGGAGAGATAGAAGGGGAGAGATAGAGGGGGAGAGTGGGAGGGGGGGAGAGATAGAGGGGGAGAGATAGAGAGGGGTTTGGGAGAGAGAGAGAGTCCAACCCAGGAGGGCATGAGATCCAGGCTGGTGGGTGAGGTGGAGGTGGAGGGGGCAGGAGGAAGGTTTCTACAAAAGGCAGCAGCTCGCATTGTGCGAAAAGCCCCCAAACCCCAGCCCCCACTGTACAAATATTTGCTGCATTACTCAGCGTCGGCTAACCTTACGGCTTGGTGGGGGGAATAATGCTGCACAGTTGAAGAGCACAGAAAGAAAATGGAGATTTTTATAATTATCACCAAAAAAAAAAAAACTGGAGAGTTTTTGTTTGTGGGGGGGGGGGGGGGGGGATGTGTGAAAGTCGTGCAAACTAACCCCAAACTTTCAGCAGTGCTAATCTTTTTTTTAACGCTTTTCTCCAAAAAAAAAATAAAGTACTCCAACACGACTTCTTTTTTTTTTACCTGACATTCTCAAAATAACAAGAGGACAGACAGATCACAGCATTGCAAGAATCTCCACGGGCAACCCTTTCAGCAGCGATCCTGCACTCTCGTTGCTAACATTGCACTTTCTTCCCTGCTGTGGTTCATGGGTCTCACTGGAGTTCTGAGCTAACTAAAGGGGTGGGTGTCCTGTGCAGGATCGCCACACACTCTGCCACAATCGGTGGGCGGTTGATGATAGTAGTGCTGTTACTGCTCACTCCGAGCCTCGCAAATTCTCCTGGGATCCAGGATTGACTGAGTTGCAGTCAGAAGCATAGCTTGCCCGCTGGGTGATTCCAGAGTGGATAAGGGATGGATGGCAGGACTTTCACATGAAGAAAGACTGGATAGACTCGGTTTATTCACAAAATGCTGGAGTAACTCAGTCGATTTGTACCAGCATCTGCAGTTATTTTCTTATACTACTGGATAGACTCGGCTTGTACTCGCTGGAATTTAGAAGATTGAGGGGGGAATCTTATAGAAACTTGCAACATTCTTAAGGGGTTGGACAGGCTAGATGCAGGAAGATTGTTCCCGATGTTGGGGAAGTCCAAAACAAGGGGTCACAGTTTAAGGATAAGGGGGGAAAGTCTTTTAGGACCGAGATGAGAAAGTTTTTTTTCACACAGAGAGTGGTGAATCTGTGGAATTCTCTGCCACAGAAGGTAGTTGAGGCCAGTTCATTGGCTATATTTAAGAGGGAGTTAGATGTGGCCCTTGTGGCTAAAGGGATCAGGGGGTATGGAGAGAAGGCAGGTACAGGATACTGAGTTGGATGATCAGCCATGCTCATATTGAATGGCGGTGCAGGCTCGAAGGGCCGAATGGCCTACTCCTGCACCCATTTTCTATGTTTCTAAGTCCAGCACACCAGCTTCTCGTTTTCACCCAACAAATTAGCTAACAATGGCCTGTTTCCTTTAGCATCGTTACCTTTAAAGATTTTAGCACATAATCTAAAGTGAGATACTTGTTCGGAAGAAGTACTTTGAAAATGCTGCCTCTCAAATAAGAAATTAAATAATTGCCTGGCCTTCTCTCTAATGAATGTAAAAAGATCTCAATTAATTATTCAAATAAATTGCCTGTACACAAGGGAGACCCCTGCAATGTTTATCCCTAAGATAGACACAAAAAGCTGGAGTAACTCAGCGGGACAGGCAACATCTCAGGAGCGAAGAAGTGGGTGACATTTCGGGTCGAGACCATTCTTCCAACGTCACCCATTCCTTCTCTCCAGAGATGCTGCCTGTCCCGCTGAGTTACTCCAGCTTTTTGTGTCTATCTTCGGTTCAAACCAGCATCTGCAGTTCCTTCTTACACAATGTTTATCCCTAATCTGGAATTAGTAAAACATAGCTAGTGTGTAGGATAGTGTTAATGTGCAGGGTTTGCTGATCGGTGCAAATTCAGTGGGCCGAAGGGCCTGTCTCCATGCTATGTCACTAAACTAAACTAAACAAAACAAAATGGGATGCGCCAAAATAATCTGCTCTGCATTAAAGTGCAGACACACAAAACTGCAGATGCTGGTTTAGCAAAAAGGGCACAGAGTACTGGAGTAATTCAGTGGGTCAGGCAGCATCTCTGGAGAACATGGATAGGTGACTTTTCAAGTGGGGACCCTTCTTCAGACTCCTGTCTGTATTAAAATGCACACTCTGTGGGTGGCCCTCAAAAACAAAGGTGTTGACATTTGTTACAAAACAGGCAAATGCCTCTTTTCATTTGTTAATTACAGCTGCAGGCTTTGAATGAAATACTGCTTACACTTGCATCTTCAAAGCATTCCCTGTGGAATCCCCCCCCCATGAAGCTGGGTGCATCTATGCCAGTTCATTTATTTTTGCAAGGATTTAAAATGGGGCCCATGGATTGTTGTGTACCAGCCCTTTAAACTTTCACTTCTCCATTCTCTGCTATAATGGCAAATTTGTCTTGTAAAAAATGAAAGATAAACACAAAATGTTGGAGTAACTCAGCGGGACAGGCAGCATCTCTGTAGAGAAGGAATGGGCGATGTTTCGGATGGAGACCCTTCTTTAAATGGAGCTGTTCATCTATTTTAAACCACTGGATACATGCTGTCACTGAGATATTGAGAGCACTGTTTAGTTCAGTTCAGTTTAATTAGGAAATACAGCATGGGAACATGCCCTTCGGCCCACCGAGTCCCCGTTACACTAACACACACTACACACTGGGGGCAATTTACAATTTCAAAAGATAATTTACAGTTCAGCAATTACTGAAGCTAAGGAGGCAGGTGATGCCACTAAGTTGTCCTAAGCTAAGCTTATCTCTTCATGTGAATATTCCCTCACACTTAAAATCGATGCAGGTATCTTTTGAAAGACATAGAGTCATAGAATGATGTTATTGTTGTTGATGTTGCTCCAGAGTTCACCCTAAAAGGCTATTTGAAGTTAAAAAAAGGACAAATTGAATGGAAAGGGCAAGGGTATAAGGTTTGATATAAGGTTTACATAACTAGCGAGGATTGGACAGTTAGCAAAGTTCTATGACCAAGAGGATCCAAACAGAGAGTTCTGGAGATATTAAGGGGTGCAGCGGTAATGTTGCCGCCTTACAGCGTCAGAGACCCGGGTTCGATCCTGACTACGGGTGCTGTCTGTACGGAGTTTGTACGTTCTCTCCGTGACCTTGTGGGTTTTACCCGGGTGCTCCGGTTTCCTCCCACACTCCAAAGACGTACAAGTATGTAGGTCAAATTGGCTTTGGTAAAAACTGTAAATTGCATAGGATAATGCTAGTGTACGGGGTGATCGCTGGTCGGCGCGGACGCGGTGGGCGGTAGGCCTATTTCCGCATTGTAGGGGAATCAAGGACCAGAGGGCATAGGTTCATGGTGAAGGGGAAAAGGTTTAATAGGAATCCGAGGAGTAACGTTTTCACACAAAGGGTGGTGGGTGTATGGAACAAGCTGCCAGAGGAGGTAGTTGAGGCAGGGACTATCCCATCATTTAAGAAACAGTTAGATAGATACATGGATAGGACAGGTTTAGAGGGATACGGACCAAGTGCAGGCAGGTGGGAATAATGTAGCTGGGACATGTTGGCCGGTGTGGGCAAGTTGGGCCGAAGGGCCTGTTTCCACACTGTATCACCCTATGACTCTATATTGTGGCTAAAATTAGATCTGCATGGGAAGGAACTGCAGTTGAAGGTTTAAACCGAAGACAGACACAAGTAACTCAGCGGGTCAGACACTATCTCTGGAGAAAAGGAATAGGTGACGTTTCGGGACGAGACCCTTCCTCAGACTGCTAATTAGATCTGTCTCCTGGACCTACTGCTGCAGTCTCATAGGTTCTAAAGGAGGTGGCTGCAGAAATGTGTCACTGATGATCTTCCATAACCCCCTGACGTTCTGGAGGGGTTCGCGCAGATTTAAAGGTCGCAGTTGTAACGTCGCCATTTGAGAATAGAGGGAGAGGAAACATTTGGAATGATGGACTAGTTGACTTTGGGTCTGTCGTTAGCAAAATACCAAATTCCATTACTAAGGAAATGGTAACACAGCATATGGAAATAATCATGAGATTAGGCACTGAGCCCGGTTTTACGAGGAGGAAATCATGTTTGACAAATCTCATAATTTTTTAGACTGTTACCACAGGGTGAATGAGAGGAAATCAACGGGTATAGTGTACATGAATTTGATATGTAAAGTAAGCGCACACTAGATTAGTATAATGTACAGTATTGGAATGGATTTCAATTGGCTATAAGAGAGGAAAAAATAGGAAAGATTAACGGGTAATTTTCTGCTTGAGAGAAATTAAGCACGAAGAAATTAATTTCTTTCGTCAGAGCGTGGTGAATCTGTGGAATTCTTTGCCGCAGAAGGCTGTGAAGGCCGTCAGTGGATATTTTTATGGCCGAGATAGATAGATTCTTGATTAGCACGGATGTCAGGGGTTATGGGGAGAAGGCAGGAGAATGGGGTTAGGAGGGAAAGATAGATCAGCCATGGTTGAATGGTGGAGTGATGGGCCAAATGGCCCAATTCTACTCCTATCATTTCTGACCTTATGACTTATGATTACTAGTGAGGTGCTATAAGAGATTACTTCTGGGCTCTCAGTAAATCACAATTAATATTACTGACTATTGAGGAGGATAAGGGGTGATTTTATACAGGTGTATCAAATCATGAGATGAATAGATCAGGTAGATGCACAGTGTCTCTTGCCCAGAGTAGGTGAATCGAGGACCTGAGGACATAGGTTTAAGGTGAAGGGAAAAGATTTAATCGGAATCTGAGGGGTAAAGTTTTCACACAAAGGGTGGTGGGTGTATGGAACGAGCTGCCAGAGGAGGTAGTTGAGGCAGGAACTATCCCAATGTTTAAGAAACAGTTAGACAGTTACATGGATAGGACAGGTTTGGAGGATATGGGCCAAATGCGAGCAGGTGGGATGAGTGACACTGGGATATGTTGGCCGGAGTGGGCAAGTTGGGCCGAAGGGCCTGTGACTCAGACTCACGCTCTATGACTCAGATTAAGTAGTAAGTCAAAAACAGGCCCTTCGGCCCAACTTTTAGATCTCTAAATCTAAATCTAAATCTAGAACCTCCTTGAAAAGCTCAGCAGATCAGGCAGCATCTGTAGGGAAAGGTCATTGAACTTGGTTTCTATCTCTTTGGATGCGGTCTAATCTGCAGAGTGTTTTCAACATCTTTGTTTTTTTAATTTCAGGCTTCCATCACAAGCGGGTGTTCGCTTTTGAGTAACAACATGGTAAGGTTTACTGATGATGCAAAGCCAGATGGAGAAGTGAGGGCATGGCATCGGAACAAGGGCTGGTGAATTGGAACTGAGAGGTGGAGAAATGCAGCCAGTTCCATATACCTTTGTAATGCTTTAACTCAAAGCTTTTGGATACAAACTCATCGAGCTCATCAGAGCAGTTCAATATCCAAATGAAACACTGCTTGGCACCCGAGGCATTTTCCAGTAAAATTGTGGATTTCACACCCATTTACATCTCACGCAGCCTCGGCAAGCCCAACAGCATAATCAAGGACGAGTCACACCCCGGCCACTACCTCTTCTCCCCTCTCCCATTGGCAAAAGGAAGCTGAAGTGTGAAAACGCACACCTCCAGATTCAGGGACAGTTTCTTCCCAGAAGTCTTTAGGCAACTGAACCATCCTACCACAACCAGAGAGCAATCCTGAGCTACTATCTCCCTCATTGGAGACCCTTGGACTACCTTTGATCAGACTTTACTAGACTTTATCTTGCACTAAACGTTCTTCATTTTATTCCCTTTATCGTGTATCTGTACTCTGTGGATGGCTCGATTGTTATCATGTATTGTCTTTCCGCTGAATGGTTAGCACGCAACAAAAGTTTTTCACTGTACCTCGGTACACGTGACAGTAAACTAAACTACACTAAACTAGGCTAAAGGATAAGTTTCCGGATGTTTACAATGGCTAAGTAGTTTGCTACAAAAATCAGATTCACATAAACGTGCAATCAATGAAAGCAAAGTTCAGGAACCTCAGGAAAAACTGCTGGATTTGTTAACCAGGACAAAGAAACCAAACAGTTAGAACATCCTGAGCCTTCTTTCCAACCGTGCTTCAGGTTTCTGATGTGACCCTGGAATTAACATTCCTAATTCTTATTTCCTGGTATGTCCTCTCTCCACCCCATAGGGTGTTCTGTCCATGGGGTCTGGATTTGATGCTGAGTGGCAGCATGGCTACTCCTTCTCGACTGTGGCTCTGTCCCTTGGACGCCAATTCTCTGAATGCATTCAAGAGAGAGCTGGATAGAGCTCTTAAGGATAGCGGATTCAGGGGGTATGGGGAGAAGGCAGGAACGGGGTACTGATTGGGAATGATCAGCCATGATCACATTGAATAGCGGTGCTGGCTCAAAGGGCCGAATGGCCTCTTCCTGTACCTATTGTCTATTGTCTATTGTCTATTGCCTAAAGTGAGAGAGCTGCACGGTAGCGCAGCGGTAGAGTTGCTGCTTTACAGCGACTGCAGCGCCGGAGACTCAGGTTCGATCCTGACTACGGGTGCTGCACTGTAAGGAGTTTGTACGTTCTCCCCGTGACCTGCGTGGGTTTTCTCCGAGATCTTCGGTTTCCTCCCACACTCCAAAGACGTACAGGTATGTAGGTTAATTGGTGTAGTGGGTGTAGGATAGTGTTAATGTACGGGGATCGCTGGACGGCACGGACTTGGTGGGCCGAAAAGTCCTGTTTCCGGCTGTATATATATGATATGATATGATAATGTACAGAAGCCAATTAACCTACAGACCTGCACGTCTTTGGAGTGTGGAAGGATACCGTAGCACCTGTAGAAAACCCACGAGGTGACGTGGAGAACGTTCAAAGTCCGCACAGACAGCACCCGCAGTCAGAATCAAACCCGGGTCTCCGGCGCTGTAAGGCAGCAACTCTACCGCTGTGCTACCGTGCAGCTCTCTCACTTTAGGCACGGGTTCATCACGGGTTTGGAAGGAACAATTTACACGGTTGACTGAGGAGGAAGCTACTTTGCCACGTTTGCATTTGGTACCTAGGCCGATGATGCCGAACAAGAACTAGATCTTGAAACCCAAGTTAAAAACCCACCATGGAAGTTGTGGAATTTAAATTCAATTAATAATAGGAATAAACCAAAATTCGTAAGCAATAATTATGACAAAAGTCCAGGATTGGAGTTAAATCCTATCCTTCAGTTTCTCCCTTACCTGCCATGCTGAACATACTCTTTCTCTTCACTCTTCCCTTTCATTTACTTGAATACTAATACTTATAATTCCAACACTTTTGAGCCTCCCACTCATTTGAAGTTCTTATAACTGCTGTATTTATTCTTTCTGCAAAGACTTTGATCTCAGTCTTTCAAGTGGAGCATGTCCCAATGATTTATTTATTTCCTGTCTCAGTAGTGCTGCCAATATCCCATGAAATAGAACACCTCTCTCCCACATTGTGCCTTAAACCATGTTCCCTCGTTTAGCCACTCCATGAGCTTGTATCGGCTCAGGTAGTAATGGAGAGGTTATAGCCCTTCAAATCCTATCCTTTAATTTGGTTTCTCGTAAACTCTAAGCAAGTCCTCTCACGGTCTTTTCTACTTTGATGGTCCTGACCTACCATCGACCTCATTGGAGACCCTCGGACTATTTTAATCAGACTTTAGCTTAGTTTAGTTTAGCGATACACCGCGGAAACAGGCCCTTCGGCCCACCGAGTCCACACCGACCAACGATACCCGCACAGACCAGCGATCCCCGCACACTTGCACTATCCTACACACACTAGGGACAATTTACAATGTTACTAAGCCAATTAGCCGACAAACCTGTACGTCTTTGTTGGAGGAAACCGAAGATCTCAGAGAAAACCCACTCAGGTCACAGGGAGAATGTACAAACTCCGTACAGGCAAGACAAGTACCCGTCGTTTGGATCGAACCCGGGTCTCTGGTGCTGTAAGGCAGTAGCTCTACCGCTAGGCCACCGTGCCATCCTTTATTGAACTTTATCGTGCACTAAATATTATTCCCTTTATCCTCTATCTGTATATTGCGGACGCTTGATTGTAACCATGTATAATCTTTCCGCTAACAAAAAAGCTGTTCACGCAACAAAAAAGCTGTTCGCCGTACCTCAGTACACGTGACTAAACCAAACTAATTGGAACAACAAAACAAGAACCTTTTCTTCTTCTCCAATACCCGTTCATACTTATTTGATCTTTGAGGTGTTTCTCGGTGTCCCATACCAAACTGCTGTCTATCTATTCCCTCCACAGTTGCTGCCTGACTCGCTGAGCCTAGTTTAGTTTAGCTTCGAGATACAGCGTGGAATCAGGCCCACCGGCCCACCGGGTCCACGCCGACCATCGATCAGCCATTCACACTAGTTCTATAATCATACAACTTTCTCACCGGCTCCCTGCGTACTAGGGGCAATTTTCCACAGTCCAATTAACTTACAAACCCGCACATCTTTGGGGCGTGGAAAGAAACTGGAGCACCCGGAAGAAACCCACGCGGTCACAGGGAGAACATGCAAACTCCACTCAGGCAGCACCCGAGGTCATGATCGGAAGCCAGGTTTCCGGTGCTGTGAGTCAGTGGGCTCTGCCAGCTGACCTAGTGCCACCTAATACTTTGTTTTTGTTTTGCCCAAAGGACAATAGACAATAGGTGCAGGAGGAGGCCATTCGGCCCTTCGAGCCAGCACCGCCATTCAATGTGATCATGGCTGATCATTCTCAATCAGTACCCCGTTCCTGCTTTCTCCCCATACCCCCTGACTCCGCTATCCTTAAGAGCTCTATCTAGCTCTCGCTTGAATGTATTCCATGGGATGAACGTATCTGAAGAATGTTAACTGGCAGTAAAGATGGTTGATCTTCACAAGTTCACGAGTTATAGTAGAATTAAGCCATTCAGCCCATCGAATCTACTCCGCCATTCAATCATGGCTGATCTCTGCCTCCAAATCCCATTTTCCTGCCTTCTCCCCATAACCCTTGACGCCCGTTCTAATCAAGAATTTCTCTACCTCTGCCTTAAAAATATCCACTGACTTTGCCTCCACAGCCCTCTGTGGCAATGAGTTCCACAGATTAACTTGCCTCTGACAAAAGAAGTTCCTCCTCACCTCCTTTCTGCTCCTTGAATACTCAGATGCGACCAGGGCCATGTACGGAAAGGCTGGCACAGGAGACACAGCAGTCAGTGCTGCTCGAGCACAGATGCAATGACCAGGTGTGACCCCAATCTCCCGTTCCTTCTGTGCAAATTGTGTCTGTTCTCCTTGTGGGCGCCTAGCTTTCCTCTGGAGTCTCCAGTTTTCTCCACATAGTCGAGAATATGGCTGGCGGCTGGTTAATTGGTTATCGCAAATTGCCTCCAATGCAGATGGGTGAAAGGAAAATTGAGGGGGGGTTGTTGGATTGAGACCAGTTAGCACGCAACAAAAGCTTTTCACTGTATCTTGGTACACGTGACAATAAACTAAACTGAAACTTAAGTTGAAATGGATGTGAGAGAGAGATTTTATCGATGGGGAATTAGTGGAGGAGTGAACTTGTAGGTCTTGGAGTGCATGTGGACTCAATCGGACAAACGAGTTCCTGTGTAGCAAGGAAATATGGCAACATTCCCACCAGTGTAGCCTGCACATGGTAGGATCAGATAAAGAGGAGATCAAAAGGAGAATGGTGAACACCTATCGATTACACAGCTGAGGAATATGGCGAGAAGGAAATTAGGGACAGCCTTAGACCAAAGAAGACGTGTACAAAATTGCTTTTAAAAAAAGCAGCAGTATTGAGAATCAAGAACAGTTTGGAATTCATTCAAAGAGGACACAGAGATTGATTAAAAGGACAAAGATTAAGCTTGCAGGTAATATAAAAACTGGGTGAAAAAAGCCTCTATAAATATTTGAAAAGTTTGTTTAGTTTAAGTTTATAGAAACACTAAGTCCGTACCGACCAGCACATTAACACAAGCCTACAGAAACTAGGGAAAATTTACACTTGTACCATGTATACAAACTCAAGCCAATTAACCTACAGATCTGTACGTCTTGGAGTGAAAAAGATGAAAGGTAAGTGAAAAGAAACGTACAGTAAAGCTCTATTCATCTGGGACTTCAGTGGTGGGTTGGACTGGCAGACACATCCCTTTTCCTTCTCTCCAGAGATGCTGCCTGACCCGCTGAGTTACTCCAGCACATTGTGTTTTATACAGGCACTCTCTTAGCTTCCTGCTCATCGTGATTGATAAATGTTAACTGTCAATGACGGCCAGTTTCTGGTGAATTGTTTTACAGCTCTTACGGTTCTAAATCCCACTTTCATATTTACTCATCTGTTTCTTATTAGATGGTTCCACTCTTCCCACGTTCTCAAATTTGTATTCTGTTTAGGTGGCAGTCACGTCAGAAGCATGTGGTGAGGCGATTTTCCAAATAGTCTCATCATCAAATCCCTCATCCACGGCAGCCTTTGTGCACGAGGGACTTGACAATGGGCGTTGGCCAGAAACATAGCTGGACTAGTCATATAAATGTTGTGCTGCAAGTCCATTACAGAGGGTCAAATGCCTGCAGCAACCACTGCCATTTCCAAAGTAAATACGTTTATAAGTTCTAGGAGCAGAATTCAGGCCATTCAAGTCTACTCTGCCATTCAATCCTGGCTGATCTATCTTTCTCTCTCAACCCCATTCTTCTGCCTTCACCCCATACGTATGTTCTCCCCGTGACCTGCGTGGGTTTTCTCCGAGATCTTCGGTTTCCTCCCACACTCCAAAGACGTACAGGTATGTAGGTTAATTGGCTGGGTAAATGTAAAAATTGTCCCTAGTGGGTGTAGGATAGTGTTAATGTACGGGGATCGCTGGGCGGCACGGACTTGGTGGGCCAAAAAGGCCTGTTTCCGGCTGTATATATATGATATGATATGATAACCCCTGACACCCGTACTAATCAAGAATCTATCTATCTCTGCCTTAAAAATATCCATTGACCTGGCCTCCACAGCTGTCTGTGGCAATGAATACGATGGAACACTTTTCACTCACTGGGATTAATGGAGCATCATCACCATCCACACCAAAGAAGACACCCACCCATTAACACAGAGGTGTTCATCCTTTCAAGCACTCTAGCCACACAGTGTACACTTTTTCACAAGATACACCGGGGCACTTCTTCGCAAGGCTTCTTCAATAGTAACTAAACACCAAAATCCCCGAAAGATAAAGGGAATGGGCATTTGAGACCTTTCCACCTCCAGTTTCCCTGCATAAAGCATGTTGTCCTGACATGTGTCCTTTCCTCCTCCAGTTTCCCTGCATAGAGCACGTTGACCTGACATGTGTCCTTTTCCCCACCTTGCTGGGTTAAGATCTTGAAACGCCCTTTCAGGCTGGACAGTGGGAGTCCTGCCATTACCAGAGTGCAGTAGTTCAAGGGAAAGGCCTATCATTATCTCCTCTGCGGGATTTAGTGACGTTCATAGTCTTGTCAATGATACCCCTATCCAGTGGATTAATGCTAATTTTTTTTTAAATCAGCCAGAGTCAAAGTTCGAGACTGAGGTCAAGTCTAGTTCAGGTTCTTTGGGATAATCAAATGCAGGACATTGAGAGTCAAGTTGCGTGGTCTTGCACAATTCACACCAATTACTGTAATAGATTCTCAAAGGGGAAAAATAACCCTCCAAAAACTTGTGTGGCTTCAGATCAGTTTGTGCCCGAAGAATTACTTTTGCATTGGTGTCTGTTCATTTTCAAAAGAATTTACTAATGAGTTAATCGGGTACCCGATTTCTCCAACAAGATGTGTAGGAAGGAACTGCAGATGCTGGTTTAAACCGAAGATAGACACAAAAAGCTGAAGTAACTCAGCGGGACAGGCAGCGTCTCTGGAGAGAAGGAACGGGTGACGTTTCGGGTCTGAAGAAGGGTCTCGACCCGAAACATCACCCGTTCCTTCTCTCCAGAGACGCTGCCTGTCGCGCTGAGTTACTCCAGCTTCTTGTGTCATTCTCCAAGAAGACACCAGCGAGGTTCCAAAGAAAATAAGCGTGTGAGTATGGTCGGCCGCCTCTGTTCGCGGTTTTTTTTTTCACGACAAAACTGTGCAGCGGATATTGGACCACCGTGATTCTGGTGAGTATAAAGATCAGTGAAGACTGGAGTTGCAGTTACCCCACAGTTGTAGCTGAGCAAGCAGTCTGGCCAACTCATACTCGAGCAGGATCACAGCACCCACCCACACACACATTCGGGTTTAGGGTTTAGTTTCAGGCACAGCAAGCGGATCCCGGGGCAGCCAGCAAGGAAGTGAGGCCTTGGTGCATTAGTCACACTCTTTGTAAAACACACACGCAGTACGCTGTTAAACCATCAGAGCAACAGAGAAAAATATATATACCTTCTTCACCATCTGATAAATACTCGGCTTCAATGAAATTTTCAGGGACACTGGCCTGATGAACTGTGTGGTTTGAACAAAGATCACGATATTACCAAAGTCATTCCGAGTTCTTTCTCAAACATGGCTAGAGAGTCTAAAGCAATCATTGGGGGGACAGTGTTCTCAAAGAAGTCAACAAAGTTATGCTTCAGACTTAACAATAAGCAAATGTTTGTCAAAATGTAGTTGTTCCAAAGCAGTAGGTTTCAATTCCCCCCCCCCCCCCCCAGGCAACTGGTTCACTATCCAACCCAAAAAATAATAAGGTTCCCCTCTCTGTGGATCCAATATTTAATAGTGATCCATTTTTCAACATCTCGTGACCCAGCAGAGAGACACGACCTCTAATTATAAAAGCAATGCTCTAAAGGATTACTGGGAGCATAAGCTTTTGAGTAAACATAGTGACTATCACGAAAAACAAAAACTCAAGATAGACACAAAATGCTGGAGTAACTCAGCGGGACAGGCAGCATCTCTGGAGAGAAAGAATGGGTGACATTTTGGGTCGAGACCCTTCTTCAGACTGAACAGGCACATTTCATACCTTTAGTTTCCCACTCCCCTGACTCTCAGACTGAAGAAGGGTCATGACCCCAAAACGTCACCCATTCCTTCTCTCCAGAGATGCTGCCTGTCCTGCTGAGTTACTGCAGCATTTTGTGTCTACGGTTTAAACCAGCATCTGCACATCAAACAAAAACTCAATGGAGAGGGTACAGCCGATTGCGTGGGAAGGAACTGCAGATGCCGGTTTACACCGAAGATAGACACAAAATGCTGTAACTCTTGTGGGACCGGCAGCTGAGGCTCCAGAGAGGCTGCCTGTCCCGCTGAGTTACTCCAGCATTTTGACAAATATTTTGGAAACAAGGGAAAATTGGGACACAAAAGTTGGCTAATCGGGTACAGTGAGAGAGAGAAAGAGAAGAAGTGAGAATACAACAACCAAATAAGGGAAGCAAGGACTGAAATAAGACACAAAGCAAACGAGCATCTGCAATCCCTTGTTTCTACAAATATTAAAATAGACTGAGCTATTGGCTTACCTTCATCATCTGATACATCCAGTACCTCGTTCATGGTTTCAGGAACATTTAGTTTATGTTTCTCCGTCACAAACTGGGGAAAAATAGAGCGGCTTTTAAAAAATATGGAGAGTTAGGAATTGCCTATTATTCAGCGTTCAACTGCACCATTTTAATATCGCGCTAGCTGAAATAAAATCCACGTGCTACGCGATCACAACGCAGAAAGTAAAAAGCAGGCCGGGACGAAGCTGTATTTACCATTGTGGTGGTCAAGGTTTCCTCAGTGACCACCTTCAATGTGTCAACCACCGAGATGTAACCAAGCCGCCTCGCGATGGCCAACGCTGTATTCCCGTTCTAAAATAGAAAAAGACTATTACGACCAAAGAAAGATAATCTGCTTGCATGGTTAGAATAAAACATAAAATCAATCAGACGCACAGATTTTGAGACTATAATTTTGTTCAATATCAACGTCCCTTTCAAACTCCACTGATAAATTTGCAGATTTTTCTCCCGAATACAAAAGGTTTAAAAGATAACTGAGAACTGAGATGAGGAACATTTAGAACTGAGATGAGGAAAAACTTTTTCAGTCAGAGAGTTGTGAATCTGTGGAATTCTCTGCCTCAGAAGGCAGTGGAGGCCAATTCTCTGAATGCATTCAAGAGAGAGCTGGATAGAGCTCTTAAGGATAGCGGAGTCAGGGGGCATGGGGAGAAGGCAGGAACGGGGTACTGATTGAGAATGATCAGCCATGATCACATTGAATGGCGGTGCTGGCTCGAAGGGCCGAATGGCCTCCTCCTGCACCTATTGTCTATTGCCTATTGTCCTCTATTCCTCACCATATGATGTTAAAAAAATGCATTGAAATACATTCTATGTCGTCTAATTATCGTTGGTCAGCACTGAAAACAATCAGAGAAATGGAGGCTATAAGCAAGAAACTGGGCACAAGAGAGGGAGAGAGACGAGAGAGAGGAGACAGGAGAGAGTAGATGAGAGAGGAGCGATAAGGGAGAGAGATAGGAGAGAGGGAGAGTGTCGGAGAATTGTCTTAGTGAGGCCCAGCGCAAATTGGAGGAACAGCATCTCATATTTTGCTTGGGCAGTTTACACCCCAGCGGTATGAACATTGACTTCTCCAACTTCAGATAGTTCCTCCGTCCCTCTCTTTCCCCTCCCCCTTCCCAGTTCTCCCACTAGTCTTCCTGTCTCCAACTACATCCTATCTTTGTCCTGCCCCCTCCCCTGGCATCAGTCTGAAGAAGGCTCTCGACCCAAAATGTCACTCATTCCTTCTCTCCTGAGATGCTGCCTGACCCGCTGAGTTACTCCAGCATTTTGTGTCTAGCTTCGATTTGAACCAGCATCTGCAGTTATTTTCCTACACATCCCAAAACATCTAATGCACAGCTGGAATAGTTTATTGATTTAAGGACTGACCATACCTCCAGTGAATGAATCAATATGACATTATTGCCCAGCAAGAGAGTGGCTGGGATACAATGACACAGTGACTACTGGACTTGTTCTCCAGGAATGCAGACCAACAACTCGATCACAATTCAAACTCACCAAAGGGGCTGAGGAATTTAAATCCAATTAATTTAATAAAATTCTGCAACTAGAATAAAAAGCTGATATGTAATGATCATCGTGGAACTATCTGCATGTTCCAAAATGCACCTGTCTTATCAGACCGCTTTGACGAAGGAGATTGCCATCCTTCGGTGCGGTTTAGATGATAATCATGATCCTCTGGTTTCCCTCACCCCGACTCTCAGTCTGAAGAAGGGTCTCATCCCAAAACATCACCTATTCCTTTTCTTTAGAGATGCTGCCTGACCTGCTGAGATACTCAAGCTTTTTACATCTATCTTCGGTGTAAACCAGCATCTGCAGTTGCTTCCGACACCACGCTCTTTGATATTCAATGAGAGTTGTTCGATGATACACCTTCTGTTTTGTAGTTTCTGATTTATCCACAAATCGGTCAATTCGAGGGAAACCAATTGCCTGCAAGTGAACGTTTGCTACCGGCTTACCACTGTGACTTCATCCGGAGAGGCACCATTCTGGAGGAGGATGTTTATGATGTGTGTGTGTCCTTGCTGTGCTGCCTGGTGGAGAGGAGTGTAGCCGTTCTGGAGGAAGGCAAGAGGAGACGGCGTTTTAATGTGGCACAAGAAGACAAGGTTTAGTCGGTTTAAAACTATGCCGCGTGTCAATACTCAGTTGAAGTCAACTAACCTTTGTCTTGGCGTTCACTTTAGAGCCATGTTGCAAAAGAAAGTTGACCATCTTCACATTCCCATAGTGGCACGCGACATGGAGTGGAATGTAGCCCATCTGCAAAAGAAAAGCAACTCTGGGAAATTCAGTCTCAAGAAATACTATAGATAAGCCCAATGATCTATTCTAGATGCTCCTTGATCTCAATCCCCTTTGTCCTGTTTTCACACCTCACACTTCCATATCTATGTATCTCCCTCTCACCCGACGTCAGTCTGAAGAAGGGTCTCGACCCGAAACGTCACCCATTCCTTCTCTCCAGAGATGCTGCCTGTCCCGCTGAGTTACTCCAGCATTTTGTATTTATGTTTGGACAGTGATATAATTGTTTCAAATAGATGAATATTTGAACTTTCTGGCCTCCTCCACTGTCAGAGTGAGGCCAAACTGAGGTAAATTGGAAGAACAGCATCCCATATTTTGCTTGGGCAGCTTACAACCCAGCGGTATGAATATTGATGTTTCCAACTTCAAGTAACCCTTGCATCCCCTTTCAATCCATCACTCCCTCACCCGAGTCATCATACTAGTGTTACGGTTGTCCGGTTGAGTTCCTCTGTTTACCTGCTGTCACCTCTTCCACACCCAACAATGGTGAAAATGACACTTCTGAACTTTGCTTCCACTTCCTTGATTATCGGTGCTTTTTGCATATCTTCCATTTATTTCTCCTAAGTACCGTCTATATCTCTTGTTCCTCTTTCCCCTGACTCTCAGTCTGAAGAAGGGTCATGACCCAAAATGTCACCTAATCCTTTCCTCCAGAGATGCTGCCTGATCTGCTAAGTTGCTCCAGCTTTTGTGCCTGTCTTTGGTCTAATATTTATGTTATCTGTCTATGTTAGGTTTTGTTGTGTTCTCGATCTCCCATTTGTTAAGGGCGTTTTATGCCTGGAACCAATAGTTATCAAAGCTGACAAATCCACACTCAAGTCTTTAACTTTGATCCATTAGTAAAGTTTTGCCCTGCGCTGTTACCAGACCAATTTCAGCTTGTCAATGCTGGCTATAATAATCAATAGTTACCAAGATACTTAAATCTAATTATTTTGTTTCATCGTACATTCCTCCAAGAATCTTAGCTGCAATTTAAGGTTTTCTCAATGGCACTCTTGTGCAGTTAGCACCAGTGGATGAATTTCTGGCTTGTTATCCAGTCACAGGATTTCATGCCCAGTTTCATCCCAGCACACTTTGTTCCCGGCTGTTATCAGGCAACTGAACCATCCTACCACAAAGAGAGGGCAGTTCTGGATGACTATCTCCCTCATTGGTGACCCTCGGACTATCTTTGATCGGACTTTACTGGCTTTACCTTGCATTAAAAGTTATCCCATCATCATGTATCTATACACCGTAAATGGCTCGATTGTATTCATGCATTGTCTTTCCGCTGACTGGTTAGCGTGCAATTTTTTCATTGTTTCTCAGTACACGTGACAATAAACTAAACTGATCATGCTGTCTTTGGGACTTCGGTTGGTCCATATTTCTCACTGTGCTTTTAATATTAAAATAATGATTACATTTCAGAAGTACCTGTCTTACTTTAAAACTCTTTGGAACATACATCTCTCTTTCTTTAGACGCCGTCACCTTCTCCTGCAGTGAAACCTTTGATCTCCTGCACCATTAGAACAGGAGTGATAGAGTCATAGGGTGGCATTGGTGGCGCAGCGGTAGAGTTGCTGCCTTACAGCGCTTGCAGAGCCGGAGACCCGGGTTCGATCCCGACTACGGAGTTTGTACGCTCTCCCCGTGACCGTGTGGGTTTTCTCCCAAATCTTCGATTTCCTCCCACACTCCAAAGACTTACAGGTACGTAGGTTAATTGGCTTGGTGTATGTGCTAATTGTCCCTAGTGCGTGTGTAGGATAATGTTAATGTGCAAGGATCACTGGTTGGCGCCCACTCGGTGGGCCGAAGGGCCTGTTTCCGTGCTGTACCTCTAAACTAAAAATCGAAACTAAACCAAGTTCTGAAGCATCTTCACATGAAACGTCAGCTCCAAACTCAGTAGAAAAACAAACGGGTATTTCCAAGTTTTTACCTTAGTTTGTGGATCGATCGCAGCTCCCTGATTAACCAGCACTTCAGCAACATTCACCCGATCCTCTTGAGCAGCCAAATGAAGGGGCGTGAGACCGCTCTGCAAATCCAAATTAGGTATTGTCATTGGAGCAGCCATCAGTCCTTCCAGCAAGATCACTGGTTACTAGTCCAGAACCAGGTGGTCACAGTTTAAGAATTAGGAGTAGGCCTTTTAGGACTGATATGAGGAAAACCTTTTTCACCCAGAGAGTAGTGAATCTGTGGAATTCTCTGCCGCAGAAGGCAGTGGAGGCCAACTCACTGGCTGTTTTCAAGAGATAGATAGGGCTAACAGAATCAAGGGATATGGGGAAAAAGCAGGAACGGGGTATTGATTTTTGGATGATCAGCCATGATCATATTGAATGGCGGTGCTGAATGGGCCGAATGGCCTCCTCCTGCACCTATTTTCCATGTTTCCGTGTTTCTCCTTGCGATTTGTGACAACAGCGCATGTTGTGTACGGTCAACCATAAACAATGCACAATGGCGCAGCGGTAGAGTTGCTGCCTCACAGTGGCAGAGACCCGGGTTCGATCCTGACTACAGGTGCTGTCTCTGCGGAGTTAGTACGTTCTCCCTGTGACCACATGGGTTTTCTATGGTTTCCTCACACATTCCAAAGACATACTGGTTTGTAGGTTAATTGGCTTCGATAAAACTGTCCCTAGTGTGTGTGTGTGTGTGTGTGTGTGTGTGTGTGTGTAGGATAGTGTTAATGTACGGGGTGACCGCGGAGGCAGTGGATGCCAGTTCGTTGGATGCTTTCAAGAGAGAGCTGGATAGAGCTCTTAAGGATAGCGGAGTGAGGGGGTACGGGGAGAAGGCAGGAACGGGGTACTGATTGAGAGTGATCAGCCATGATCGCATTGAATGGCAGTGCTGGCTCGAAGGGCTGAATGGCCTCCTCCTGCACCTATTGTCTATTGTCTATTGTCTATTGTCTATTGTCTATTGTCTATTGTCTATCGCCCTGTTTCTACACTGTATCTGTAAAGTCTAAAGTAAAGCAGAAGCTGGGGTCACAAGGAACAAAGTTTGCGGGCCACTGACCTTGTTTCCTAGGTTTACATCCGCATTTCGAGTCAGGAGCAAGGAGACCATGTCAACATGCCCCTCCTGTGCAGCAAGGTGCACAGGTGTAATGCCTTGCTTGGTCACTGTGTTGGTGTCAGCGCCATACTCCAGTAGCGTCGTTGCTATGTCCATCTGATTCTTCTTGGCAGCTATGTGCAGGGGGGTGTAGCCATTCTACAAAAGAGTAAGAGAGAGAGAAAAAGAAAGAAAGCATGCTAACTGAGCATAAAAAAGCAAACCATGTTCAAAATGTATCCTTCCCCGAGGTAAAATTGGTCTTCAGTTTCCAAAATACGCACAAACATCATTGGTTGAAAGACGTCGCACACTGCCAATTTATCTTTGAATAAACCAGCAAAACTGCGTATTTAATTAATCTTTTTGCACCTGTTCATTTAATTCATCTTTGTGCGTCAGGAAGGCTGGATGTATCTAAGTATCCAGTCTGAAGAAGGGTCTCGACCCGAAACGTCACCCATTCTTTCTCTCCAGAGATGCTGCCTGGCCCGCTGAGTTACTCCGGCATTTTGTGTCTATATTCGGTGTAAACCAGCATCTGCAGTTCCTTCCTACACAGTATCGTCAAGGATGCCTGCCACCCTGGCCATTCCCTTTTCTTTCTTCCACCTTCTCGGAGGAGATACAGGAGCTTGAAAGCTCGGACATCCGGACTTAAGAACAGCTTCTTCTCCACTGCTATCAGAGTCCTGAACCAACCACTTCTTTCACACCCCATTCCTAGAGGTGCTGCCTTGCACTCTTCACTCAACCTCCTTTGGTTATTCTGTTATTGTACTTTAATATTCTTTTGCACAATGCAGACTCTGAATTACAATCTTGCACCTTATTGCTGTATTGCACTTGTGGTTCTATTTACAGTTATCATCACTATATGCATACTGTTTACTCTGTGAATAAGGTATTTCATTCCACCCTAGTGCATAAGGCAATAAACTAATCTAATCTAAGAATGGCCCTGGAAAATCGTACCAAATGATGATGCAATAGTAATTCATTTGTGCCATTGCCAGCAGACGAATGACTTCACTGATGAACTCAAGGGATCTATGGTACGTCTTGATTAGGACCCTGCTGGATAACATGGGGCTCACCATTGGGACATTGAAAGAAAATTGGGAAGTATCCTCGTTCGAATGAATGCTGATGAATTAACGGATAATGAGGTGGAAAGGCCAAGTAACTCAGCACAATATTTTCAATCACCGTGGTACACAAATCTACAAAGCATGTAAATCTGCTGAAATATATTGCAAAATAAATAGGGTTTGCCTTTGAGTGTGTTAGCATATGATGAGCATTTGACAGCACTGGGCTTGTACTCGCTGGAGTTTTGAAGGTTGAAGGGGGACCTCATTGAAACTTGCAGAATGATGAAAGGCACAGATAGAGTGGACGTGGAAAGGATGTTTCCACTGGTGGGAGAGTCTAGGACCGGAGGTCATGGCCTCAGAATTAAAGGGCGCTCTTTTGAAAAGGAGGTGAGGATAGTTAATCCGTGGAACTCATTGCCACAGAGGGCTGTGGACGCCAAGTCTGTGGATATTTTTAAGGCAGAGGTAGACAAGTTCTTGATTAGAATGGGTGTCAAGGGTTATGGGAAGGCAGGAAATTGGGATTAGGAGGCAGAGATCAGCCATGATTGAATGGCAGAGTAGACTCGATGGGCCAAATGGCCTAATTCTACTCCTATAAGTTATGAACTTGTGAACTTGTGAAATCTCCATGCCTGGCTAAACTACTAAACTACACGCCTAAATCCACTTTCTGTTTTGGTCACAAGACACGTAACAGTAGAATCGTAGAAAACTTATAAATTGAGCCAAGGTGTTCAGGTATGATGAAGTTGCAAAAGGAATGAACATTTTCCGCCATATAAATACATGATAGAGTGCACCAGAAACAAGTTCACAACAGAACCAAGGTGGACAGAATTTAAAATGGGGAATGGTGAACGTAGAACGGATTGGGGAGGTACCTTCTCTTTGTTAATACCATTCCGTACATGGAGTTGACATTTGTGGAAATCATTGAAGGCATATTTGGGTACTGTAATGGAGGGTCTATAAAGTGGTTTGATTAAAAAAAGTAGCAAACTGTCTTTGATCTCAACTGTGCTTCCTTCCATTTCTAACTTGTTTTGTGGTCAGTCTTTTAATTCAATATTCAACGTTTCATGTAAAAGTAAGGAATGGCCATAATCACATGACTCTTCAACCACAACATTTGTTTTTAAAAGTGTAATGAACAGATACACTTGTACTAATGGGAACTATGCCTTCTTCATATCTTCAGTGTCTTTCTCCCATCCTTCCTTGGTTTCCTCCTTGTTACAATTGCATTGTTACAGTGGTAGTACTGGTGTTATAATGTTATTACATTCAAAGGTTCATTACTAAACACTGCCTATGTGCATTGCCATTGGGTAGATGGATTGTGGATCACAATCGTAGAGTTGCAGGCTTGAACCTGAACTCAAATGGGTAATATTGCTAATTTTAAAAAATCAAATTCAATCTACGTCTTGTGTGTGTGTGTGTGTGTGTGTGTGTGTGTGTGTGTGTGTGTGTGTGTGTGTGTGTGTGTGTGTGTGTGTGTGTGTGTGTGTGTGTGTGTGTGTGTGTGTTGTGTAATTGTGTCTGGTTTTACTTAATTCAGATAACACGAATGGGCAAATGTGTGGATGATACGCAGAAAAAGTTACATTTTCAACTTTAGACTTAAGATAGAATAATCAGAAAACGTATTAATGGCAAGGGAAAGGAAATTAAGAATTAGAACAGCCATGATCTAAGTTGATGATGGAACAAGTTCAAGGAGCCGAATGTTTTTCTCTCGTCCTGTGGTAGACCAGAGAAATTGGTACCGTGACTGGACAGAAGCTCACAGGCCAAGAATGAAAGGCACACAATAAGATATCACGTTTAAATTTAACTGGTTTATTTGCATCCATCCAAGTCGCATCCAAAATGTCTTTGCAAACATTTAACACCAACGAATGTTTCCCAAGCTGCAAGCTCATGGGAGACAACTGAACCAAACGATGTTCCTTTCTATGTCCTGGTCTATTCTACATGATTTCAAGAGGAATACACATTGCCACACTTCAACCCAATTGATAAAACCTTTTGACCTCCAAAATCGCTTACTCATCACCAAAATCCACATGCAGCATCCATTTACAACATTTAGATAAACACGGCAACAGGTATTGATGGCCAGATGCTGAAACTAATGAAGATGATAGAACCAGGGAATGCAATATTTTCTCGTGAAATCAAGTTAACTGGCACCTTGTTATCTAGCTGGTGACCTCAACATCCCATCACATCAGATGAAATCAACCAACAATGAGACAAGAGATAAATCTCACTTTGGATTCAACGGAGATGTGTTGAAGTGAAAGAGATGTGAAGTGATGGAAACATAAATTTCTCCCACACACATCAACAATCTCACCATCTTCCATAGATACAATGTTCTCAGGAAATGTTTGGATAAACAAAAACATGTATTCATTTCATATAATCCCCATGTATTTAAAAAAAAAAAAATCATATTTCAAATACAGTTTACCAAAACATTAATACTAATCTCCAAAGACATTACATTGAATAACTTCAGCACATTCCCAACAAGGATCTCAAGATGCTGGTTTACAGAAAAACATAAAGTGCTAGTGTAGCTCAACGTGTCATACAGCATCTCTGGAGATTGTGGAAAGGCGATGTTTCTGGTCAGGATCCTTCTTCAGACTGTGAAAGGGGCCCAGCCCAAAATATCTCTCTATTTGGAATTTAGAAGATTGAGGGGGGATCTTATAGAAACTTACAAAATTCTTAAGGGGTTGGACAGGCTAGATGCAGGAAGATTGTTCCCGATGTTGGGGAAGTCCAGAACAAGGGGTCACAGTTTAAGGATAAGGGGGAAGTCTTTTAGGACCGAGATGAGAAAGTTTTTTTTCACACAGAGAGAGTGGTGAATCTGTGGAATTCTCTGCCGCAGAAGGTAGTTGAGGCCAGTTCATTGGCTATATTTAAGAGGGAGTTAGATGTGGCCCTTGTGGCTAAAGGGATCAGGGGGTATGGAGAGAAGGCAGGTACGGGATACTGAGTTGGATGATCAGCCATGATCATATTGAATGGCGGTGCAGGCTCGAAGGGCCGAATGGCCTACTCCTGCACCTATTTTCTATGTTTCTATCTCTCTATATCACCGTCTACATCCCTCGTTTCCCTTTCCCCTGACTCTCAGTCTGAAGAAGGGTCTTGACCCGAAACATCATCTATTCCTTTTTGCCAGAGATGCTGCCTGACCCGCTGAGTTACTCCAGCTTTTTGTGTCTATCTTCGGTTTAAACCGGCATCTACAATTACTTCCCACACGCGGCGCCTTTCCACGTTCTCCAGAGATGCTGCCTGACCTGCTGGGCAACTCCGGCATTTTGAGTCTCAACAAGTGGCCTGTTGTCGAGGTATACACAAGCAAACCAAAGGCCGTTCTGTATGCCAACCCCCACAGTGATCATTCTCCACATGAGTTGCTAGTGTCTGTTTCCTGGCCGTCTGCGCACTGTACCTTTGCTGCTGCATGCGGAGAGGCACCTTGGTCCAGTAACAACAGGGCCACCTTCTGGTTGTCGTAGTGCGCTGCCACGTGTAATGGAGTTAGGCCGCTCTGAAAGAAAACGGAGGAAAGGTGGGGACGTTTAAGATAGACCAACCAAATCAGGAACTTCCACAGTTTCTCCACATTTTATATTTGCACCACCATTAAGCCATCCAGCCCAAAAGGTCTCTCTCTTAAACCCATCACCTTCTTCACCTGCATAACTAATCTTTTGATCGCCCATCTTAATTCTTCCTCGGAAAGCTAAGCATCATTTGGTTAACGGCATGTTTACGGCCACCATATAAATCCAAGTACAGGTCCACCACTGATTTTCCGGCACCCTTAGTTCCAGAGCCTTTCTGGACTATTTGTTCTGCCGGACCAACGGAGGTCACCGCCTCCGTGAGGAGTCGAACGCTACCAGAATGGTCCGCCTAGGCCGCTCAGGATGCCGAGATAACGTCCCGCAAAGATGGCCGAGGGAATCGCTACACGATTGGATCTGCCAGAGCCGGAGTTCCAGAGCCCCGGCCGCCGGGGGCAAAGTCGACCCGATGATCAGCCGCGGAGGTCCCGATGACGTAGAGATCGGTGCCTCACCCGGTCCAGGCGCCGCGTTTTCAGGGGGACCTCCGGAGGGATTTCAAATGCGCTCTCGTAATTTTGTCTGGATTAAAGGAGGTGCTGGAAATTTGGTGGTGGACCTGTAGTTGAAACCAAATCAACATCTGCTTCAACACCCCTGGGTTGATTCCAATGGAATTTACCAACCCCGTACATTGATGTGCCTGCTGCATTAGCCTGACTACATTCATTTCATGTCTCGGTGACACGACTTTATAAAGGCCAAAGCATCAGAGATGCATAGGAGGCCAGAAAAAAAGAGGAATATCGATGCCTCAAAAATTGTAAGGATGAGTAAGGACACGGGCATCGAGAAATTCAATCACAAGAAGATTTTTAAAAAATCCAATCTGTTGCTGGATCAGAAGACCACGTTGTACAGTCAGTGCTATTGATTGCGTCTTGACACCAAGTCTTAGATGACAGAGCTTTAACAGGGCAAGTCAATGTTGGAGACTTCAGGCAGCGTTAAAACAGTTGTTTGCACCGTTAGGAAGTGTAAGGCACAATCAAAAGGTACTGATGTCATATATTTAACAGGCCATCCCACTGCAATGTGTAGTTCTATCCATGTCACTGCTTCTGAAGTGAGTCTGTTTGGGCCATAAAATGAGGTGCCAATTGAATACCGCCACAAAGAAGAAAGTTGGCGAAATTCCAAGCATACACATGTGTTTCTTGTTCAGTTCATTTTCACAGTTCGGCCGGGAAGAGGTGATTGTCATTTTTCTGTTTAGCTCAGACCGCACCATTTGATTTCAAGGAACATTTACAAATCAGATGCGATTAGTACTGAAAGGATACTTCACTTAGGGAGGTTGAGGGAGCTGGGCCCCCACCACAGGGCCTGTGGGTTTGCTGGTTTGAGAGTAATAATTGTAATACTTCCAGCATAACCTTGACTGAGATTAACTCACAGAGTGCTCTCTTGCAGAGAGCCGGCACAAACACATTGAGCCGACTGGACTCTTTCTGTGTCGGAAGGAACTGCAGATGCTGGTTTACACCGAAGATTGACAAAAATTGCTGGCGTAACTCAGCGGGACAGGCAGCATCTCTGGAGAGAAGGAATGGGTGACGTTTTCAGGTCGAGACCCTTCTTCAGACTTTCATACTGTGCTGGAAGTATTTTATAATTTAATGCGTCTGATGCTGTGAATCACAATTGTGACTTTTCCTGGACACTGGAGTAACTCTAACCCAGTCCAGCAGCATCTCTGGAGAAAAGGAATTGGTGACGTTTCAGATCGAGACCCTCATCCATCCTTTTTCTCCAGAGATGCTGCCTGACCCGCTGAGTTACTCCAGCACTTTGTGTCTATCTCTGGATGACATGTACAGGCGATATTTCGGATCAGGGCCCTTCTTCAGACCCGCTGAGTTATTCCAGCACTTTGTGTATGTACTGTTCTAGGTTCTATGACCTACGCCCTTATCATGCCACCTTTCAAGTCAATATGCTTAGCAACAAGCCAAATCATGCATTAGTCTAGAAAAATTGTGTATCTAAGAATAAACAAATGGCAGTATTAATAGAACATCTTTCATGTTGTCATTAATTTGAAAGGATTCTATGGGCAATATATCACACCCTGAAACTCCTCCTCATTCTGTCGTGGACCGAAGGGCCAGTTCCCGTGCTGTACTGTTCTATGTAGACACAAGGAATTGCAGGTACTAGTTTACAAGAAAAGACACAAAGTGCTGGAGTAACTCAGGAGGTCAGGCAGCATCTCTGGATCTTGAGATCACACCTTCTTTAGCCAACAATGTATTTACCAGGCACCGCCCTGCTAGAGGTTACATGAGGTTGACCCTAATTGGTCCTGGTCTTTCCTCACCTCCAGTTCTTCACCTCCCCCTCCCACCACCCCCTACTTTCCATCTGAAGAAGGGTCCCGGAAATGTCACCCATCCTTTTTCTCCAGAGATGCTGTCTGGTCCACTGAGTCACACCAGCACTTCCAGATCTACCACTGGAGGACATGGACAGGCGATATTTCCAAATCAGGGCCCTTCTTCAGACCCGTTGAGATATTCCCAGCACTTTGTGCATGTACTGGATGTGTAGGAAGGAACTGCAGATTCTGGTTTAAACCAAAGATAGACACAAAAAACTGGAGTAACTCAGCGGGACGGGCAGCATCTCTGGAGAGAAGGAACGGGTTGACGTTTCGAATCTGAAGAACAGTCTTCACCCATCCCTTCACTCCAGAGATGCTGCCCATCCCGCTGAGTTACCCCAGCTTTTTGTGTATATCCTTGTGTATGTACTGTTCTGTGTCTATGATCTATGTCCTTATGTTGTCAAAGATTATGTGCTCAAGAGTGTGCTGTGGTGGAATTTGAATGGATAACTTCAGAGCAGGCCGTTTAGGACTGAGATGAGGAAAACCTTTTCACCCAGAGAGTTGTGAATCTGTGGAATTCTCTGCCACAGAAGGCAGTGGAGGCCAATTCGCTGAATGTTTTCGAGAGGGAGTTAGATATAGCTCTTAGGGCTAACGGAATCAAGAGATATGGGGGGAAAAAAGCAGGGACGGGGTACTGATTTTGGATGATCAGCCATGAACATATTGAATGTCTCGAAAGACCGAATGGCCTACTCCTGCACCTATTTTTTCATGTTTCTAGGTCTACTACAGTTGAAAAACAAAAGCAGACGGTTACCTTTCCGGAAGCATTAGGAGATGCAGACTTATGAAGTAAGAGGTTGGCTACCTCCATTTTCCCGTACTTTGCTGCCACATGGAGCGGAGTAAACCCTTTCTGTAACGAGACGACAGAATGGCATCAAATATACAAGCCCATTAACCTACAAACCTGGATGTCTTTGGAGATAATCAACAATGAAATGTTTTTGGGGAATTTCTTGTTCACCTTCGGCAACTTTAAATCAGGAGTCTCAATGGCACAGTAACCTTCCAGAATGTTCATTCTTCTTAATAAATCAATCTCAAGTTGTATTAATAAAACTAACAGTTACTTCTCTTAAAAACATCAGCAAGTACAAGCAGTACGACAAAAACAAAACCAGAAATAATCACGTCCTAATGCACAGCATAATTGCACTGACAAAAGGTAGACTTGTGATTATGTAAATTATTTTTCACAGTCGATTGAGGGTAATATTCAGATCTTACACATCCTTGTCCTTAACTTACGGTGCACACATTCTTCTGTCAATATCGAGTGAGAGGGAAAAAGGTGAGAGGGGAAAATATTCATTGGAATGCAAGGGGCAACTTTTTCACAAGGCCCTCTGTGGTGGGTACATGGAACGAGCTGTCAGGGGAGGTAGTTGAGGCAGATACCATAACAACCTTTAAAAGACATTTGGAGAGATACATGAATTGAAAAGGTTTTGAGGGATGTGGGCCAAATGTAGGCAGGTGGGACTAGTGTAGACAGGGCACCTTGGTCGGCATGGGCAAGTTGAGCCGAAGGGCCTGTTTCCATGCTGTTCAACTATGACTCTTTCGAGCTGAAGGGTTTGGACCATGTACTATTTGTTTCTTAAGCAATACATTTTCACGCAGATTTCTGATGCAATTTCCAAAGGCAGCACAGTGGCGCAACTGGTAGGCCTGCTGCCTCAAAGCTCCAAAGTCCCGGGTTCAATCCTAACCCCAGGTGCTGTCTGTGTGGAGTTTGTCCGTTCTCCCTGTGATTACGTGGGTTTCCTCCGGGTGCTCCGGTTTCCTCGGGCATCCCCCAAATCACGTGAGCCAAGCACAGGCTCTCCGATCGTTTCGGTGAAAACCTCCGCTCAGTCTGCCTGAACTCCCGGTTGCTAAACACTTTAACTCCCCCTCCCATTCCCACACTGACCTTCCTGTTGTGGCCGTCCTCCATTGTCAAAGTGAGGCCCAGCGCAAATTGGAAGTACAACACCTCATATTTCGCTTGGGCAGCTTACACCCCAGCGGTGTGAACATTGACTTCTCTAACTCCCCTCTCTCCCCATCCTCCCCCCTTCCCATTTTGCTGATTATTCTGACTGTCCTCATTTACATTTTATCTCTGTTTGCGTTTTTGTTGCCTTTTCCTAGCTGACAATGGTTTATTCTACATTTTCCTTGATCTCCTTCCCCTTTGTCTCATTTTGACATCTTACACTTCCTTATCTCTGCATATACCTCTCCCCTGACTCAGTCTGAAGAAGGGTCTCAACCCGAAACGTCACTCATTCCTTCTCTCCAGAGATGCTGCCTATTCCCGCTGAGTTACTCCAGCATTTTGTGTCTATCTTGGGCTTATCGGTTAATTGGCATCTGTAAATTGCTCCTAGTGTGTGGCAAGTGGACACGAAAGTGGGATAACAGAGAACTAATGTGAATGTTGACATGGACTGAGTGGGCTGAAGGGCCTGCTCCATGCTGTATCTTTCTTTCTTTCATTCATTCATTCATTCATTCATTCATTCAATTGTCCCGTCAATAGGAATACCACCTGTCAAGTATTCAACTGTGATGCAGTTGAAAACGCAATGCAGAAAGCAAACGCAATGCTAGCATTTATTTCGACAGGGCTTGTAAACAAAAACAGGGATGTAAAGCTGAGGCTCCATAAGGCGCTGGTCAGGCCGCATTTGGAATATTATGAGCAATTCTGGGCACCGTATCTGAGGAAGGATGTGCTGGTCCTGGAGAGGCTCCAGAGGAGGTTTACAAGAATGATCCCACGAATGAGTAGGTTAACATATGATGAGCGTCTGACAGCACTGGGCCTGTACTCGCTGGAGTTCAGAAGAATGAGGGGGGACCTCATTGAAACGTACAGAATAATGAAAGGCTTGGGTAGAGTGGATGTGGTGAGGATGTTTCCATTAGTGGGAGAGTCTAGGACTAGAGGTCATAGCCTCAGAATTCAAGGACGTTCTTTTAGGAAGGAGATGAGAAATCTCTTTAGTCAGAGGGTGGTGAATCTGTGGAATTCTTTGCCACAGAAGGTTGTGGAGGCAAAGTCAGTGGATATATTTAAGGCAGAGGTAGATAGATTCTTGATTAGTACGGGTGTCAGGGATTATTGGGAGAAGGCAGGGGAATGGGGTTAGGAGGGAGAGACAGATCAGCCATGATTGAATGGCGAAGTAGCAATGATGGGCCGAATGGCCTAATTCTGCCCCTATCACTTATCACCTCATGATCTTATACCTTAGTGTCGACAGCGAGGGAGGCTCCCTGTTCCAATAGTACAGACGCCACGTCTTCATGACCTTCCCGAGCAGAGATGTGCAGCGGCGTGTAGCCAGAGGTGGTAGCTGCATCCGGAGACGCACCATGTTGCAGCAACTGCTGTACGATGTCAGCCTTGCCCAGGCGAGACGCAATGTGCAATGGAGTTTGGTCATCCTGCAGGTGACAGAGGAACGTTAGAACACCACTTCAAATACTATGGGAGGGAACTGCAGATGCTGGTTAACACGGAAGAAGGACACAAAAATGCTGGAGTAACTCAATGGGTCAGGTCCGAAACGTCACCCAATCCTTTAGGACTGAGATGAGGAAAAACGTTTTCACCCAGAGAGTTGTGAATCTGTGGAATTTTCTGCCACAGAAGGCAGTGTAGGCCAATTCACTGGATATTTCCAGAGAGAGTTAGATATAGCTCTTAGGGCTAACGGAATCAAGGGATATGGGTAAAAAGCAGGAACGGGGTACTGATTTTGGATGGTCAGCCATGATCACATTGAATGGCGGTGCTGGCTCGAAGGGCCGAATGGCCTACTCCTGCACCTATTTTCTCTGTTTCCATGTTTCTCTCCAGAGATGCTGCCTGTCCCGCTGAGTTACTTCAGCATTTTGTGTCTATCTACTTGAAATACTATCCAGCTACAGGGAAAAAGCAAAATTGCCAGACAAAAGATCCACTAAACGGAGAGCTAATACGAGCTGAAATTTGTGCTGATGTATATAATGTATAACTAATAATATAGTATACAATATAAAATATGATATGTAAAATATAACATATAATGATGATATATAAAATGGTCTTTTGTATTACATACAGCAATTATGGATCAAAAATGCAATCTGTAGTCAGCAGACAACGATAACAATTCAACATTTTAAAAACATGTTCATGAATTAGAACCATGTTTGACAAAAAAATGTAGGGAAGGGAGGTGGGGTGGGGGAGAGGTTGTGGGGTTGATGGAAGGATGGTGGGCAGAGGAACATCCAAACACTGTGCAGGAAGCAACTGCAGATGCTGGTTTAAATGAAGATCGACACAAAACGCTGGAGTAACTCAGCGGGACAGGCAGCATCTTTGGAGAGAAGGAAATGGGTGACGTTTCAGGTCGATCCGAAACGTCACCCACTCCTTCACTCCAGAGCTGCTGCCTGTCCCGCTGAGTTACTCCAGCATTATGTGTCTGCTTTCTAAACACTGGAATGCTAATCCATAGGTAGATCCGCCCTGTGATGTCATCTTTTTGGATTGTGCAATGCAAGCCCACTCTTGGTTGGTATTCCGGGACCCTTGGTTCCAGAGCGTTGCCGGAGTCTCCATTTTGCCGGAACAAAAGAGCTCATTGCCTCTGAGAGGAGTCAAACGGTACTGGAATGGCCCGCCTAGGCCGCCGAGATACCGGGCCGGAAGTCGGCAATGGGAACGAATCTGTCGGCTCTGGCGGGGCCAAAGTTCCAGAGCCCTGGAAGCAGGAGTCACATTCGACCCGCCGCTCGGCCGCCAACGTCTGTCATGGGGATGGATCAGCCGGCTCCGGCCGGGCTGAAGATCTAGAGCACCGGCCACAAGGCAGGAGGCAATGTCAACCCGCCGCAGAAGACCCGATGAGGTCGAGTTCGGCCGCCTTATCCGGCCTAGTTGCCACATTTTGGGGGGGACTTCTGGGGGGATTTCAAGTGCGCTCTCGGAATTTTGTCCGGATTAAAGGAGGTGCCGGACTGCCAGTTGCTGTAAAATCAGTGGTGGACCTGTAGACGCATTTTTCACTCCCGTAACTGAGAATATTGCCATATTGCTGTAAAACTAATGAACAAGGGCCTGTGCCGCCATGAGGGCCATTTGGCCAATACAACCGGTGATTTGGTAATCAATGACTTTACAACGCTTGATTCATCTAACTGCAAATAGCATCTTAAGCTTAGTTTAGTTTAAAGATACAGCACAGAAACAGGCCCTTCAGCCCAGAGTCTGGGCCAACTAAAGATCCCCATACACTAGCACACTAGGGACAGTTTACAATCTTTACCAAAGCCAATCAACCTACAAACCTGTACGTGCTTGGAGTGTGGGAGGAAACCAGAGCAACCAGGGAAAGCCCAGGCGGTCACGGGGAGAACGTACAAACTCCATATAGACGGCACCCGTAGTCAGGATCTAACCTAGTTCCCTGGCGCTGTAAGACAGCACCTCTACCGCTGTGCCACCGTGTTGCCCTTAATGCCCACATACTTTCAATGTATGATTGGCTGTCATTCCCAAATCCTTAGCCTTTCAGGCCCTCATTAAGGACACTATCAAGTCACTCAGTTGAAAGTGGTCCAGTGGAATAGTGTGTTTGTGTCTCAACATCAATGGCTTGTATTAACTGCCTTTAATGCTTGCCTACGCTGGCCTCGATGAGACTTTGCCTATAGACAGTCTATGTCTACTGGTCCATAGGATGCCACCATTGACCAAATGGCACTGACAATAGAAACATAGAAAAATAGGTGCAGGAATTGGCCATTCGGCCCTTTGAGACAGCACCGCCATTCAATATGATCATGGCTGATCATCCAAAATCAGTACCCCGTTCCTGCTTTATCCACATATCCCTTGATTCCTTTTGTCGTAAGAGCTAAATCTAACTCTCTCTTGAAAACATTCAGTGAATTGGCTTTGTAAAGATGTTATTTATAAGTTGAAATTATTATTTTAGGCAAATCATTTTAAAATAGTATCTGCCACCCTTTTATTGGGAAAAATTTGATGTTTCCCTTGTGAATGCCTTTTTTGGCCTCAATTTTCTATTGATCTATCATACAAAGAAATCTTTCAGATCACCACCGTATAATTTTAGAGATGTTATTCGTTGTAATAGGAGACATCCAATACATCCCAATGGTCCTGTTCTTTGCTTTTACTCAAAGAATCATAATGGCTCTTTGTGAAGGGTAATTAGGCCCATTCCATGACTCCTTCTCCCGAGTTGTTATTATTTTTCTATACATTTACTTGCCTTTTTAAAAAAAAAATTATTTTATTTTTTATTTTTACAGAACTTTTACTTGCCTTAGCCCTTCTTTGAAACCCACAACTGAATATGCCCCCCTCACCCATTCAGGCTGTGATGTCCTTCCAGTCTATCTCAATTAGTACATTGTTGCTACATACGTCCTTTCATCTCTGTTAGTGTGTATTACTTAAAAATATATTAGCTCACATGCACAATTTTGTTTAGAATAGTTTAGTTTAGAGATACAACCTGAAAAAACACGTCCTTCGGCCCACCGAGTCTCAACTGATCCGGCGATGCCCGATGAGGGCATTAACACTACCCGACACACACTCGGGACAATTTTACATGTATCTACTTTATACCAATAGACAATAGGTGCAGGAGTAGGCCCTTCGAGCCAGCACCACCATTCAATGTGATCATGACTGATCATTCTCAATCAGTACCCCGTTCGTGCCTTCTCCCCATACCCTCTGACTCCGCTATCCTTAAGAGCTCTATCTAGATATCTCTTGAATACATTCAGAGAATTAGCCTCCACTGCCTTCTGAGGCAGAGAATTCCACAGATTTACAACTCTCTGACTGAGGTTTTTCCTCATCGCCGTTCTAAATGGCCTACTCCTTATTCTTAAGGCCCCTGTGTTAAGTGGGGCCCCTGCTTCTGGACTCCCCCAACATTGGGAACATGTTTCCTGCCTATCCGATACCAATCCGATTAACTTACAAACTTGTACGTCTTTGGAGTGTGGGAGGAAACGGAAGGTCTCGGAGAAAACCCACGCAGGACACGGGGAGAACGTACAAACTCCGTACAGACAAGCAGCATCCGTAGTCAGGATTGAACCAGTGTCTCTGGCACTGTAAAGGAAGCAACCCTACCACTGCGCCACCGTGCCGCCCACATTTCTTCACCTTTCATAAATTATTCAATTTCCTTTACATCTACACAAAATCCATGTGATTCTGTATGATCAAGAAAATCGCTTTGAGAGATACCCTGTTGCATTCCACCATTCAATATGGAGTCCATGTCCAAAGGCGAACGGACTTTATTTTCTGGTGCTAAGTAATTTATTATTCACTCCATTTTCCGACTTCATGGAAATATTTTGTTGTCCTTTTGAGATTTTGTCCTTGGGAACTAGGTTAGATCCTGACTACGGGCACCACTTTTTCTTGATTATCTTCGCTGCTTGTACAAATTTCTCCTCACCCTATTCCCAAAGCAATATTCAATATCACCCAGTGCTAAGCAATGCAATTATTGTTTTTTACTGCTTTTAATAAATTCTTTCAGGGATGTTACCCTCCATTTCTCACTCTTCCCCACGATGAGATATAAATACAAAAGAATCTATGATTTGCGTTTTTTTAAATTACTGCACCAATTTTTGTTGTCCTGTTGCCGGCAAAAGGCAAGGGAGTATAATTAGGGTTGATCACACACAACAGACTCAGCCTCATAAGCAGCTGTGTTCTGATCCCTGTCAGTTAAGCCACCAAATTCACTCAGAAATAATATATTTAATGGGGCATTATGACCTGAAGTAATATTATACGCACGGAGCATTAAAAACCGTGCCAAACTCGTCTGGTGATAGAAGAGATGCTGAAATCCTGAGCCAAAAAACACACCGCTGGAGGAACTCAGTGGGCCTGACCAAACTAGTTCCTCCAGTTAGACACAATAGGCCTGAGTAACTCAATGGGTCAGACAGCATTTCTGGAGAAAAGGAATAGGTGAAGCTTTGAGTTGAGACCCTTCTTATGGCCGAAACGTCACCTATTCCTGTTCTCCAGAGATGCTGCCTGACCCATCGAGATACTCCAGCATTTTGTGTCTATCGTCGGTGTAAATCAGCGTCTGCAGTTCGTTCCAAAACAGTTCCTCCAGTTGTTTGTTTCTCAGCAGTCTATTGGCCCTGTGATTTTTTTTAGATTTAGATTTAGAGATACAGCGCGGAAACAGGCCCTTCGGCCCACCAAGTCCGCTCTGCCCAGCGATCCCCGCACACTAACACTATCCTACACACACTAGGGACAATTTTTTTTTACATTTACCCAGCCAATTAACCTACATACCTGTACGTCTTTGGAGTGTGGGAGGAAACCGAAGATCTCGGAGAAAACCCACGCAGGTCACGGGGAGAACGTACAAACTCCGTACAGACGGCGCACGTAGTCAGGATCGAACCTGAGTCTCCGGCGCTGCATTCGCTGTAAGGCAGCAACTCTACCGCTGCGCCACCGTGCCGCTCGCCATTAACACATCCATTAACACATGATTTCTCTAAGGACTGAGGTCCATTTCCCAGCCTCACTGTTATTTTCATGTTACCTTGGCTTTGGCTTCCACCAGCGCTCCGTTCTGGACCAGGAGACGGACTACATCTGCTTGTCCCGCCCGGGCAGCCATGTGCAGAGCAGTTTCTCCTCTCTGAAACACAGTTACGTACGGGACACAGATCATGTAGTGTAAGAAAATAACTGCAGATGCTGGTACAAATCGAAGGTATTTATTCACAAAATGCTGGAGTAACTCAGCAGGTCAGGCAGCATCTCAGGAGAGAAGGAATGGGCGACGTTTCGGGTCGAGACCCTTCTTCAGACACAGATCAAAATACGTTTAACACCACTTACAATATCAACCAAATGCATGTGAGTCTTCCCTCCCACATTCAGACGTCTTTAGTTTAGTTTAGTTTAGAGATACAGCAGGGAAACAGGCCCTTCGGCCCACCGAGTCCACACAGCCCAGCGACCCCCGCACAATAACACTACCCTGCGCACACCAGGGACAATTATACACTTATACCAAGCCAATTAACCTACAAACCTTTACGTCTGTGGGAGGAAACCGAAGATCTCGGTGAAACCCTGCGCGCGTCACGGGGAGAACATACAAACTCCGTGCAGACAGCACCCGTAGTCAGGATCGAACCAGGATCTCCAGCGCTGTAAGGAAGCAACTCTACCGCTATGTCACCGTGTCGCCACTGTACTAATTTCTCCAGCCCACATCCTGACAGTGCAGGAAAGCTACGCTCAGCTACCCATCCACTCTGGCACGGCGGCAGCACGACGGCACAGCTGGTGGAGCCTCTGCCTCACAGGTCCGGGTTCAATGCTGACCTCGGGTGCTGTCCCTGTGGAGTTTGCAAGTTCTCCCTGTGACTGCGTGGGTTTCCTCAGGTCGCCCCCTATGTCCGAGAGCTATGTGCATTGGCAGGTTAACAGGCCAATTGTAAATTGCCCCTGGGGCTTGTTTGTGAGTAACAGAATCTGGCGGGGAGTTCACAAGAAAGCAGGGAGAAGATAAAAAGGGTTTAGTTTAGTTTAGAGATATAGCATGGATATATCCAGATACACCCCCCCCCATCGAGTCCACGCTGACTCACAATCACCCATACTCTACTAGTTCTATCTGACACACTAGGGACAATTTACAGAAGCCAATTAACCTACAAACTTGCATCTCTTTGGAGTGTGGGAGGAAACACGGAGAAAACCCACCCGGAGAAAACCCACGCGGGAGAACGTACAAACGCCATGCAGACAACGGCCCTTAGTCAGGATCGAACCCGGGTCTCTGGTGCTGTAAGGCAGCAACTCCACCGCTACGCCATCGTGCTGCCCCTTCGGTTAATGTAATGGGCTACCATCCAAGGTTAAAGTCGGGTTGGTGTAAATGCGTGGTTCATGGAGAGCGATGTGTCGGAAGGCCAATTTCCATGTTGTACCTCTTCGTGACTCGAAACCCCAGCTCTCGCTAAATAGCAGCCCGAGAAGGGGCTGCATTTTTATATTGCCACCGCTGAAGCAACTTCTCAAGGTGATTTCCGAGTCCACCAATGCCTTGGTTGTGAAACTTCTCATCTGGATCTTCCCAATTGATGATGACAACACCCGTATCGTCCAGGGAGTGGGAACTATGGACCGCCATTCGCCCAGGTCTATGTGCAAGTCCAATCCTCACTGCTGCGGTAAACTGGTGAAGTTGGCCTGTCCGAGCTCTCAGCTGGGCCAAACCCCCGAAACGGAACTGCCATTAGCAACTTTGTCAAATGGATTCATTGCCAAGTTGTCAGCTCAATAAATCCCAGCGTTGTCAGACATCGAGACCCCGAGAATGAACGAAACAAAAGCAGCCAGGAACCCTTCACCGTCCCCCCCAGCGGTTGCGTTGATTCAATTAACAGATGTTTCAGGTCAGAGTGCAGTCGCAAATTCCTGTGGCTTACTTTTAACCCCGTTGTTTTCAAGCCCGAACTACAAACTTTCTATTTAAAGTCTGCTACGATCTCCAGCCTTTGTGTGATCCAACTGCAGTTTGCAAACACATCCAATATGGAGGCCATCACAGTGTGATTCCAGTTAGTGCACAGACTCTTGATCTGAGAGGAAGTAATAGTCTACAAATAGACTACTGGTCAGAAGGTCATTCATAATGGCAGCTGGCAGCAATTTTGTCAGGATAGTGGTAGTATAAATTAAATCTGAGAACAATATTACTGTTAATGGAATCAGTTTTGTTATTGATGCGCAGAATGCTCCATACCAGGTTTTCTTATTTAGACTTTTAGGCTTTAGACTTTAGAGTTACAGAGCCGAAACAGGCCCTTCGGCCCACCGAGTCCGTGCTGACCAGCGATCACCCTGTACACTAGTACTATCCTACACACAAGGGACAATTTACAGAGGCCAATTCACCTACACGTCTTTGGAGTGTGGGAGGAAACTAGAGCACCCGGAGAAAACCCACGCGGTCACGGGGGGAACGTACGAACTCCATACAGACAGTATCTGTAGTTAGGATCAAACCCGGGTCTCTGGCGCTATGGCAGCAACTCTGTCGCTGTGCCACCGTGCCGCCCTTACTGGTAGCGAAGGGAGAAATAGGGACCTATAATCACAACTTTTCTTCAATGTGGATCAATCTCAGGGCATTGTTTTATCAACATTATGAATTTGAAGGTACATTTTAGGTTACTCTGCTTCAGCCTCTGAGTCATCGGGACATCTGACCATCATGTGACTTCACTCTGTGTCCATGAAGCTGGTGCTCGGGTTGTAACTGTGGTCCAGGCTGCTGAGGTACCAGCACTTCACCTTCCACTGAAGCAGTCTGGGTCTTGAATGGCTGCCGCAGGGCAGGGTAGAAACATAGAAAATAGGTGCAGGAGTAGGCCACTTGGCCCTTCGAGCCAGCACCACCACTCAATATGATCATGGCTGATCATCCAGAATCAGTACCCCGTTCATACTTTCTCCCCATATCCCTTGATTCCATTAGCCCTAAGAGCTATGTCTAACCCTCTCTTGAAAACATCCAGTGAATTGGCCTCCACTGCCTTCTGTGGCAGAGAATTCCACAGATTCACAATTCTCTGGGTGAAAAGGTTTTTTTCCTCATCTCAGTCCCAAAATGGCCTACCCCTTATTCGTAAACTGTGAACTTATTCTTGAACTGTGTTAAAGGGTAACAAAGCAGACTGTGTGTGGATGTGACGTGAAAAATGCTAACGTCTGTTTCTTTATTTGCAAAGAAACAAATCACGAATTAGCAGATCCAGAAGCAGAACGACTCCAATAATAAGCAAGTCTTGGGAACCAGCCCGGGTTATTTCTGAAGAGATCTGATTTGAGTCTTTAGGACCTTAAATCCTATGCTCTTCTACTGAGAAATAAAAACGACACAATGTGCTGTAAACTCAGCGGGTCAGGCAACAAACTTGGATTGATGAAGTTTCGGGTCTGATAGCTCCGGGGATGCCTGACCCGCTGAGTTACTCCAGCACTTTGTGTCTTTTTATTTGTAAACCACATCCTTATTGTATATATACATATAGTTTTTCTTAATTTTCGATAAAGTTTATTTTTGGAAAAAATATATCACAAATTTGGGGCCCCCCCTAATCATATGCAACTGGTGGCGTGTTTCTCAAGTCCTATATTGTCGGATAAACCAGCTAACATCCTGGCACAGCAAAGAGGTGAATGTCTAGATCTCATGCCTTTGGTAAGAGAATCCTCTTTTGCTTCCTTTTGGCAGTGCGGTGGGACTTTTGTTGTTGTATTGACTTGCAAGAGGCAATGGGGCTACAGTGTAATAGTCGCACTTCAGTAACCTAAGACTTTGATTTAATTTAACGCGGTCAGGATACCAGGAGGTAAACTTTGGGTGACTCTGCTTCTGCCAACGAACAATCGTAGGGAACGCAAGATCAGAGAAGCGCAGGAAAGTTCAGTGACTAGAAATTCCGCATCTGCATCTAATTCTCTCATCGACGCTTCTATTGAGCGAGACTTTAAAAATGCTGGGAAATTCTTCCAAGATGTTTTAGTTATTTTAACCTTTTGTGAATCTGTGTTCGAAGCAAGGTAATAGAATGCTTGATCAGAATTCCCACAAATGGCACTGCAGTGCATTCCTTTCCAAATCCAATTATTCAATCTGATCTTAACAAAATCTGACGTGGGGCTAAATTAAAGCAAAGCCAATCGGGGAACTTAGAGACAGCATTTCTGCATTAAAATAGTTTATCTGCAAAATGCAATTGGTATTAAAAACAATTCCCTGGTGTTATCTGATCGTTGCTAAGGGACAGTTAATGGAGCCGTGGGAATGAGAGGGGAAAGTCTGCATCCTCACTTTCTTTATATTTTCATAAGTTCACGTTCATAAGTTCTCGGGGCAGAATTATGGCCATTCGGACCATCGAGTCTACTCCGCCATTCAATCATGGCTGATCTATCTTTCCTTCTCAACCCCATTCTCCTGCCTTCTCCCCATAACCCCTGACACCCGTACTAATGAAGAATCTGTCAGTCTCTGCCTTAAAGCTATCCATTGACATGGCCCCCACAGCCGTCTGTGGCAATGAATGGTCTCCTAATCTGAGGAAAGACATTCTTGCCATAGAGGGAGTACAGAGAAGGTTCACCAGATTGATTCCTGGGATGGCAGGACTTTCATATGAAGAAAGACTGGATAGACTCGGCTTGTACTCGCTGGAATTTAGAAGATTGAGGGGGGATCTTATAGAAACTTACAAAATTCTTAAGGGGTTGGACAGGCTAGATGCAGGAAGATTGTTCCCAGTGATGGGGAAGTCCAGAACAAGGGGTCACAGTTTAAGGATAAGGGGGAAGTCTTTTAGGACCGAGATGAGAAAGTTTTTTTTCACACAGAGAGTGGTGAATCTGTGGAATTCTCTGCCACAGAAGGTAGTTGAGGCCAATTCATTGGCTATATTTAAGAGGGAGTTAGATGTGGCCCTTGTGGCTAAAGGGATCAGGGGGTATGGAGAGAAGGCAGGTACAGGATACTGAGTTGTATGATCATATTGAATGGCGGTGCAGGCTCGAAGGGCCGAATGGCCTACTCCTGCACCTATTTTCTATGTTTCTATGTTTCTAGATTCACCACCCTCTGACTAAAAAAATTCCTCCTCAACTCTTTTCTATAGGGATGTCCTTTTATTCTGAGGCTATGGCCTCTGGTTTTAAACTCGCCCTCCAGTGGAAATATCCTCTCAACATTCGCTCTATCCAGGCCTATCACTATTTCATGGAAATATGCAACATTGAAGAATGCCCTTTACTCCATGTGCCCACCTTAGCAACACCAAACCATGCCAATTGCTCCCAGCACTTCCCAGCACTCGATCTGAAACCCAAGTGGTTTAGTTTAGTTTAGAGATACAGTGCGGAAACAGGCCCTTCGCCCCACTGAGTCCACGCCGACCAGCGATCCCCGCACATTAACACTACCCTGCATGCACTGGGGACAATTTTACATTATTCCCCAAGCCAATTAACCTGCAAACCTGTACGTCTTTGGAGTGTGGGAAGAAACCGAAGATCTCGGAGAAAACCCACGCAGGTCATGGGGAGAACGTACAAACTCCGTACAGCCAATCATTCCGTAGTCGGGATCGAACCCAGGTCTCTGGCACTGTAAGCGCTATAAGGCAGCAACTCCACCGCTGCTCCACCGTGAGGATCCCGTGATCAGCTCAAGTGCTCATCGCGATGTGAGGAGCATTTTCGTTTCCACCTCTCTTTCACGTTCCAAGTTCGCACTGTGCCTCGGTCATGACATTTGTCCTCGTTTGCCCTCTCATCCTGTCACCAATGAATTTAAATTTCTGCCTCTTAATTATTAACTTCTCTGCATTGAAATATCGCCTTGGGACATTTTCTGTGCTTGCCGAGAACACAGTTTAATGTCACTTCCAAACTATGGCACTGCGAATGGTGCAGCATTTTTTCATGACGAGAACTGATCGCACTCCTTCCTTGTTTTGGAGTAACATCTTATTTGGAAAATGTTTGCATCTTTACAAAAGCTGGGAACGAAATCATTAAGTTTGCCTCCTCCCTTGCAAAGATTTTTGTGATGCGACAGTAATGGAATTGTTGACAAATCAAAGCAATCATCCAGTTGTCAGTTTCTAATACATTTTTAATTCCCCTTCCCCCTCCCCTTCCCATTCCCACACTGACCATTCTGTCCTAGGTCTCCTCCACTGTCAGAGTGAGGCCACACACAAATTGGAGGAACAGCGCCTCATATTCGCTTGTTCAGCTTACAACCCAGCAGTATGAACATTGATTTCTCTCATTTCAAGTAAACCCTTGCATTCCCTCCCTCTCCATCCCTCCTCCACCCTGACCATCTGGCTAGTTTCACTATTCGTAACCTCTTCACTAGCCAACAATGGACCATTGTGGCCTCCAATTTTCCTGAGTGATCGGCGGTGCCGGCTCTGATTAGTTCCAGACCTTTTCATACCTCTAGTTTCCCTCTCCCCTGACTCCCAGTCTGAAGAAGGGTCTCGACCCGAAACGTCACCCATTCCCTGTCTCCAGAGATGCTGCCTGACCCGCTGAGTTACTCCAGCGTTTTGTGCCTATCACTTATTGATCCATCACAACAGACAAGGACAACATTAATTGTGGCTATTTGTAGTTATTTTCCTTTGGATTTGAATAAAATGACAAAATGATGTGCCACATAACTCGGGAAACAATGGTCAAAGCTCCCTTTGTAAGTATAGCCATAAAATACAACGTAGCCATTCCCTGCCTCCATATACGGACAAAGTCACCCTTACCACGTTTGTTGTATTTGGTGATGCTCCACGTTGCATTAACTGGGTGACAATGTTTGTATGTCCCATAAATGCAGCCACGTGAATAGGTGTGAGGCCCGACTGCAAAGATAAACATTGAATCCACATATCACAAAGAGTATGTTTCTCATCAAGATTTTACAGCAGTAAACCACAGACAAAACAGACACAATCAAGGGCAGACAGACTCAAGCACATCACGCACAAAGTCAGTACATATGTGCAAAGACACTAATAGACACGGACTTCTATCGGCATGTGGATGGACAAATTTACAAACATATGAAGACTTGCCTTGGGTATTCAAATTAAAACCCAACCCAATCACGGCCATTGTCAACTTAAGCTGATCTGAACCCAAGTAGTTTTCTGTGTGGGAAGGAACTGCAGATTCTGGTTTACACCGAAGATAGACACAAAATGCTGGTGTAACTCAGCGGGACAGGCAGCATCTCTGGATAGAATAGGTGACGTTTCAGGTCGAGACCCTTCTTCAGAATGAGAGACAGGGGAGAGGGAGGCACAGAGATATGGAGGGGTAAGATGTGAAAATGAGAAATCAAAGGGGATGATGATCAAGGAAAATGTAGATTACGATGATCAAGGAAAATGTAGATTAGATCATTGTTTGTTACGGGAAGGTGACAACGAAGCATACGAAGATACATTTTTAATCAGGAGGACAGTCAGACTGATCGGAGAACTAGGAGGGGGGAGGGATGGAGAGAGAGGGAAAGCAAGGATTATTTGAAGTTAGAGAAGTCAATGTTCATACCGCTGGGGTGTAAGCTGCACAAGTGAAATATGAGGGGTTGTTCCACCAATTTGCGTTGAGCCTCACTCTGACAGCGGAGGAGGCCCAGGGCAGAAAAGTCAGTGTGGGAATGGGAGGAGGAGTTAAAGTGTTTAGCACTTGTAATTGTTTTGTAACTTGGACACAGAGAGGTGATTGCAGAAAAGTGGATGGTAGTACATTGCTACTCAAGGGCACGTGCATGTGCCTATCAGAGGGCACCTGCAATAATACTGAGCAAATCACCCTGGCCCAATCCAAAGCCAAATGTTTGATCACAACATACACTGGATTGGATCCATTGGGGTTAATTTAGGTAGCCAGGGTCAACAAATAAACACCCGCGTGTTCTTTTTGAGAAAGAAATGCCAATGAATGGAACACGCACGGCATTCACAAAATGATAAACACGCAAATGATAAACACATTCATGCACAGGCAGACGGAATCACTCCTGAAAAAGCATTGATACACGAAGATCTGCCAAAGCAGAAATATGCACAAATGCATGTGCACAGACACACATGCATCAGTGCACAGTTCAAAAGATGCACCCATGCAGACATGAATGCAACCATAGCAAAAGACAAAGATAATAATGCCCAGCCACACCAATGCAGTAATACAAAAAATCACATCGATACATGAAAATGTGAGCAATCCACAGAAAAATAACAGTAGCAAGCTTATCTTTGCACTAAAATACAATGCGCCATCATATCAATTCACATCAAAAGCACATGCACAATCAATCAATGAAAACATTTTATACACACAATGGATCGATAACAATACAGAAACAACCCTCAAAAATCCGCATGCACAATTTATAGAAGCAGCAGATAAATAAATACTATATATATATATATGCATACAATTTATTTAAAAATGTACATGTGCATGAATTCACAAGTGCCCATGCGCAATCTCATCAACACACAAAGCCAATAGCCAAGCACATCAAAACATGGCAATGAACTCATAAACCAGTCGTCCAAAAATAGTAATGCAAAAACGCATCAATGTACAAAACACGCATATAAAACACACGCATCAATATCCATCACACATTTAAATGTGCTGATGTTACCTCAGTAACTGCCTGAATTGATGCTCCATATTTCAGCAACAGATCCATTACTTTAATCCTGTTTTTCTTACATGCGATATGAAGCGGGGTGAAACCATTCTACAACAGATTCAAGATTCATTATTTATTCAGGTACTTTGCAATCACTATTTTTTTGCTGTTGACCATTTCAAAATGATCCTTTCCCCCCCACCCCCCCCCCCCCCCCCACCCCCCCGCCTTTCATCACAAAAACTCCACTCTCCTGCCGCTGCTTTTGACTTCCCAGAGTGTAACAAAGGAAGTAACGAGGGCACTTTGCGAAGAGATTTACATTGGTGCTGTTGGACCTGTGTTTACGGCATTGTAAGCAACAGCCGCCTTTTGCTGTGCCATTTCAACCTAGCAACACGTCTCCGTGTGTGACTTTATAGAAATTTCATCGAGCGAGATTTCATGACCAGCTAACAAAAGCACAACCGGAGAGCCAGGCTTTCGATAGCATCTTCAGGGAAGGTAGAGTAGCTGAAAAGTTTAAGAAATTCCAGAGCAGCAGCAGAAAACATGGCTGGCAGTGGAGAAGCAATCTGAGGTTGCAAATAAAACTCAAAAGCAATCGTCAAACGTTCAAATTTACTGGGGCCTTTTAGGAGTTGCATAATCTTTCTGATTCTTTTCTTTCCCCTTATACGTACCAGCGACACTCTTTTCATCCCCCGTCACTTATTTTCACGCATTCACTATCCCCGCTGGTTTCCGTGGTAACTGATACGCGAGCCCTTGTCCCCCTCTGGCACAGTGACATTAATTCTTTCTCTATTCCTCAAGGTGTCATTTACCTATCCAGTCCCTTCCTGCTTCTCAGGCTGGGCCCATCATTCCTTTTATTTGCTTAGAAATCTGAGCAGCGAACCAAGAAAAACCGATTAAACTTTAGCATCAGCGAGAAATCCCCATTCGCTGAGAAAGCTTTCTTCCGAAAGTCGCTGCTGGCGCCATAAATATATACACACTTTTTAAAATTTCCCACTTAAATGTTCACATTTGCTGAGTTCATGCACGGGTTTTAAATTCAATCTATAAAACCAGAGCAAACTCTTTGGAACCGTTTTAAAAGCCGTTTGTCGCAGGTTGCTCACTGATCGAGATGCCTTGCAGGAAACTTCGTGGTCATTATTAACATGGTCACTGTTGTGATCTATTGCAGACTCTTTCTCTTTTCGTGCCTTGCTCTGAGCTACTTCGCACAAAAACGAAGGGCAGGAAGTATAATTAAGGATGCCTGCTCTCCTGGCCATTCCCGACGGGAAAGGTTTAGAGGGATATGGGACAAAAGCGGGAAGGTGGGACTAGCTTAGATGGGGCATCTTGGACGTTGGGCCGAAGGTCCTGTTTTCATGCTGAATGATCCCGACTCCATTCTCTTCTACCTTCTGGGATGCAGCACCTTGAAAGCCCAGAGGCTTATGAGTATGATCCCAGGAATGAGAGGGTTAACATATAATGAGCGTTTGACGGCACTGGGCCTCGACTTGCTGGAGTTTAGAAGAATGAGGGGGCACCACACAGATGCAAAGTACTCCCTTAGACCCTTGTGGCTACATCGTCTGACTCCAAGCTCAAATTCCCTCCTTTATTCTTCATGGTCCAACCCTCTTCCCTTGTTACCCTCTTTGTAGTGTATGTATAAAATCCTTTTTAGTCAAAGGGTGGTGAAATCTGTGGAATTCATTGCCACAGAAGTCTGTGGAGGCCAAGTCAATGGATATTTTTAAGGCGGAGATTGAGATTCTTGATCGGTACGGGTGTGAGGGGTTATGGTCAGACGGCAGGAGAATGGGGTTGAGGGAAAGATAGATCAGCCATGATTAAATGGCGGAGTAGACTTGATGGGCCGAATGGCCTAAGTCTGCTCCTATAGCTGATGAACATGAAAGTACCCTTGAATTTTTTTCAGTCCGAAGAAACTTACAAATAGTGAAAGGCCTGGATAGAGTGGATGTGGAGATGATGTTTCCACGAGTGGGAAAGTCTAGGACCAGAGGTCATAGCCTCAGAATACAAGGACATTCCTTTCGGAAGCTGAAGAGGAATTTCTTTAGTCAGAGGGTGGTGAATCTGTGGAATTCATTGCCACAGAAGGCTGTGGAGGCCAGGTCAATAGATATTGTTAAGGCAGAGATAGATAGATTCTTGATTAGTATGGGTGTCAGAGGTTATGGGGAGAAGGCAGGAGAATGGGGTTAGAAGGGAGAGATAGATCAGCCATGGTTGAATGACGGAGTAGACTTGATGGGCAGAATGGCCTAATTCTTCTCCTATCACTTATGACCTGATGAACTTATGTCCAAACAAGAACAGCTTCTTCCCCACTGCTATCAGACTCCAGAATCAATCACCTCTTTCTTACCTGTTTCCCAATTGTTAATGCCACGTACTCTTATTCCGAACACTACCCCATTCCGTCATTGCACTGCAATATTTCCGTGCATACCACTCGGATATGCTCCGCATTCTTGAACTACTCCGCTGTTTTGCATTCATCACTGTATTTATCGTATTGATCATTAGTGTACGGATACAGTTTACTCTGTGAGCTTCATATGAACAAGGAACAGTGGCTCAGCGGGGACAGCACAATGGCGCAGCTGTAAAGCTGTTGCCTGACACCACAAGGGTCCCAGGTTCCAATCCTGACCACGGGTGCTAGCTGAACGGAGTTTGTAATCCTTTCACAACTGCGTGGGTTTTCTTCGGGTGCTCTGGTTTCCTCTCACACTCCAAAGACGTGCAGGTTTGTAGCTTAATTGGGGCTTTGGTCAAATTGTAAATCGTCCCTAATGTGTGTAGGAACATTGTACGGGGAACGCCGGTCGGCGCGGACCTGGTGGGCCGAAGGGCCTGTTTCCGCGCTGTATCACTAAAGTCTAAGAGTCTAAAGTCTGAAGAATCTCATTGCATCCTGGTGTACAGGACAATAAACCTGGACGAGTCAATGGCCTGTAATGTTTCCTTGTGGCAATTTAAGATGCCTAATCTGCAATGTCAATAGAAACACTGCCCAGTCCACACCTCATCCAACTATATCAGAAACACAGGATATCTCGTGACTGATGAATTTGGAAAAAAAGTTAATAGAATTATAAAAATTCGTCAACGACACCTTGCCTTTATTAATCTGAAGCGTAGTTTGAATGATGCACATTAATTGCCACGAGCTATCCTCACTTCTTCCATAAATTGTATTTATTGCAAGCTGGCAATTTTGTGTACATAGTGACTTCCAAAGTGTGAAAACGCACATCTCCAGATTCAGGGACAGCTTCTTCACAGCTGTTATCAGGCAACTGAATCATCCTACCACAACCAGAGAGCAGTGCTGAACTACTATCGATGTAGCCAAATAACTGCAGATGCTGGCACAAATCGAAGGTATCACAAAATGCTGGAGTAACTCAGCAGTTTCCGTCACCTCCAACGGGACCCCACCACTGGCCACATCTTCCCATCCCCTCCCCTTTCTGCGTTCCGCAGAGACCGCTCCCTCCGTAACTCCCTGGTCCACTCGTCTCTTCCTACCCAAAACCCCCCCTCCCCAGGCACTTTCCCCTGCAACCGCAGGAGATGCAACACCTGTCCCTTTACCTCCCCCCTCGACTCCATCCAAGGACCCAAACAATCTTTACAGGTGAGACAGAGGTTCACCTGCATCTCCTCCAATCTCATCTATTGTATCCGCTGCTCTAGATGTCAACTTCTCTACATCGGCGAAACCAAACGCAGGCTCGGCGATCGTTTCGCTCAACACCTTCGCTCAGTCCACCTTAACCAACCTGATCACCCGGTGGCTGAGCACTTCAACTCCCCCTCCCACTCCCAGTCTGACCTTTTTGTCATGGGCCTCCTCCAGTGCCATAGTGAGATCCACAGAAATTGGAGGAACAGCACCTCATATTTTGCTTGGGCAGCTTGCAGCCCAGCGGTATGAACATTGACTTCTCCAACTTTAGATAGTTCCTCTGTCCCTCTCTTCCCCTCCCCTTCCCAATTCTCCCTCTATCTTCCTGTCTCCACCTATATCCTTTCTTTGTCCCGCCCCCCTGACATCAGTCTGAAGAAGGGTCTCGACCCGAAACGTCACCCATTCCCTCTCTCCTAGATGCTGCCTGACCTGCTGAGTTCTTCCAGCATTTTGAACTACTATCTACCTCATTGGTGACCCTCGGACTATCCTTGACTGGCCTTTGCTGGCTTTACCTTGCACTAATCGTTATTCCCTTCTCATGTATCTATACACTGTAAATGGCTCGATTGTAATCATGTATTGTCTTTCCGCTGACTGGATAGCACGCAGCACAAGCTTTTCACTGTACCTCAGTACACGTGACAATAAACTCAACTAAAGTAAACAGCATTGCCTCGTTTTCCCACTTTCTGCAGAGGTCTTGAAATTAACTTCTGTTTTCATGACACCAAACGGTGAAATTCCCTCGGCAAGGACGGACAAGTATTTATCTGTCACATCTAAAACCTGCAGACCACTTTAAAAACCTGCGCAGCTATTCAATTCTATAAGATGTTCTTCATTACCGGCCTGGAGGCTCATGTAGCAGCCAATGTACACACGGCGCCATCCCAGATATGATAGTGGATGAAATATAATAATGTCATTAGACAAGCAAAATTAACAGCTAGCATTTGGACTTAAAGGACTGCCTCAGAGATTGACGGAAGAGGATTCAAACGTCGCTTTGAAAAGAGTAATTAGAAAAATATATGGGCTGTTGCAAAACAAAAGTTGATAATGGGACAAATTAAATGACTTGATGGAATCAGTGGCAATGGTCTTTGAGGGGCAGAACAAATCTCTTCGCTGGAAATGGCATATTGACACAGCTGGTTAAACTGCTGCCTCACAGCGCTAGAGAACTGGGTTTGATCCAGACCTCAGGTGCTGCCTGTGTGGAGTTTCTCCCTGACTCCCTGTGGCTGCGTGGGTTTCCTCCGGGTGCTCCGGTTTTATCCCACATCTCAAAGACGTTCGTTTGAAGGTTAATTGGCCTCTGTAAATCCCCCCCAGTGTGTCGAGAGTGGATGCGAAAATAGGATAACATAGAACTAGCGTCCACGGGTGATCGATGGTCAGCATGGACTCAGTGGGCCGAAGAGCCTGTTTCCTTGTTGCTTAGTTTAGTTTAGAGATACAGCGTAGAAACAGGCACTTCGGCTCACAGAGTCCGCGCCCACCAGCGATCCGTGCACATTAACACTATCCTACACACACTAGAGACAATTGACATTTATGCCAAGCCAATTAACCTATAAATCTGTGCGTCTTTGGAGTGTGGGAGGAAACCGAAGAGCTGGGAGAAAACCCACGCAGGTCACGGGGAGAGCGTACAAACAGCGCACAGACAGCGCCCGTAGACGGGATCGAGACGGGTCCGAGAGGGGGGGTTGGGTTTTCGGAGTCAATGTGTGCTCGTTACTCACCAGTGCTTTGGCGTTTGGGTTTGCTTTCTTTTCCATCAGCACCTTGGCGACTTTGTAATGGCCACAGTGGGCAGCGACGTGCAGCGCTGTCAGGTAGTCATTGGTCACGTCATCTACAGGCACGTCATGGTGAAGCAGCAGCTTCACAGAGTTCAGGTGATCTCCCTGCGTTGCCATGTGCAGCGGGGACAGGCCATTCTGACGGGGCACAAAAAGACAGTGAATGAACATGGATACACTCGCTCACTTGCAGTTTATTACTTTCCATTGACCACAGCAGAATTTAGCCGAACAGACTTATCGCAGTGTTAACGTGCCACCATTATCACCACAACAGCATCCTGTTTTATTCCTTTAACACCCATGTGACTACCACCTAAAAAAAAAGACACAAAGTGCTGGAGTAACTTGGCGGGTCAGGCAGCATCTCTGGAGAACATGGATGGGTGATGTTACAGATGTTACTGAAGAAGGGTCCCAGTCCGAAATGTCACCTATCCATGTTCGCCACTGATGCTGCCTGACCCGCTGAGTTACTCCGGCACTTTGCGTTCTTTTTTCATAAACCAGCATCTGCAGTTCCTATCACCTACGCTATTCGCCTGAACCGCCTGAGCTCCACGCTAACCAAAGACCAGGGGACCGCACATTGAGACGTCAAAGCTTACTCACGAGAACTTGTAATGGTCGTAAGCTCCAGATAATTCCCCAAATCATAAAGCAAAATTTAAAAAAAATAATTATCAGATAATTCAAATTAAACAATGAAAGAAACTTGATGATATTAAAAAAAAAAAAACAGCCAGGTCACTTGAAATGCGAGTATCCTGAGTAAATTAAAATCTTTACAAAGAATTTAGAAAATGACAAAATCCAGATGCAGAGCAAAAAGGCACATTCCCTCAGTGAAAGAGGCATGACATTTTTCCCCACACAGAAAGGAAATGTGATCCTCTGGCCCCACGCTGAGTTTTACACAACACTGACTTCAATATGCTGAAGACATGTATCCTCACTTCACAGAAATCCAATAGTCGCAACAGAGCGGAAGAAATTCAAAGGGCCCAAGTAATGGAACCCAGATACTACAAGCTGTACCGAATGGAATAGGCAACCCTGCCATTATCTAAGATAGACATAAAATGCTGGAGTAACTCAGCGGGACAGGCAGCACCTCTGGAGAGACAGAATGGGTGACGTTTCGGGTTGAGATCCTTCTTCAGACTGATGTCAGGGGAGTGGGCGGAACAGAGATAAAATGTCGTCGGAGATAGTAAGACTGGTCGGAGAACTGGGAAAGTGGAGGGGATGGAGAGAGAGGAAAAGCAAGGGTTACTTGAAGTTAGAGAAGTCAATGTTCATCCCGCTGGGATATAAGCTGCCCAAGCGAAATATGAGGTGCTGTTCCTCCAATTTGCGTTTGGCCTCAGTCTGACAATGGAGGAGGCCCAGAACAGAAAGGTCAGTGTGGGAATGGGAGGGGGAGTTAAAGTGTTGAGCAACCAGGAGATCAGGTAGGTTTAGGCGGACTGAGTGGAGGTGTTCAGCGAAAAATTCGCCGAGCCTGCTACCACCTGCCATTATCTATGTGTAAGAAGGAACTGCAGATGCTGGTTTACACCAAAGATAGGCACAAAATGCTGGAGTAACCTGGCAGGCCAGGCAGCACCTCTGGAGAAAAGGAATAGGTGACGTTTCGGGGTCGAGACCTTTCTTCAGACTGAGTGTCAGGGGAAAGGGAAACAAGAGGCATAGGCAGTACTTGGAACAAATGAATGAAAGATATGCAAAAGAACAATGACAATCGAGGAAAAGTGGAGTCCACTGTTGGCTGTGGGGTAGATGATAACGAGTTACACAGGCAGTGAAACTCAACAGTGGACCATAGTGCCATCAACTGATGGCATAGGTTGGAATGACAACAATCAATAAGCATACGAGACACCACCAAGTATTTCCATTTCAAACTGAAACTAAAAATGAGAATTGGCCCATTTTCAAAATCAAACTACTATTCGCTGAATTAAACAGAGAAACGTTCAAAGAGCAACTTTCCAATTGTTGGCTCACTAAACAAACAACATTTTGGCCTGTACCTGCAACATTATAAGGATTGCAGGATCTGGGTTAATTGTTGTATATTTATTGAGCTACTGGACCAAGTGGACCCGTTGGGCCCAAACCTCTCCTGTATTGGTGCAGCACCCTGTCCTCCCCCCCTCCCCTCTCTCCTCAACCCCCCTCCCATTTCCCTTCTCCCCCCTTCCCCCCTCCCTCCCTCCTCCCCTCCCCCTCCCCCCTTTTAAACTTAAAAATGTGAATAACTTTAAAAATATAACACCGATTTCAATAAGACTACTTGCATTATCACTAAAGTGACAATGGTGAGTAAGGTGGGCCTAAAATTGTGGTGCTATCGTGTACCATTTTGGCTGAAGTTCAGTCACAAACAAGATAACAAACGAGAGTTTTAGTACATAGATTCCTTGTAAATAAGAAACATTTAAACAGGTACATGGATGGAGCTGGTTTAGAAGGGTATGGGACAAACACAGGCAGGTGGGACTAGTGTAGATGGGACATGTTGGTCCGTGTGGGCAAGTTGGGCCGAAGGGTCTTGCTCTGTGACTATCCCAAACCCTGCAATTGGAAAGTTTCTGGATTTCCCTTGTTGACCTCAGCAATTTTGCCAATGTTTTCACCCAACACCACGTGGACAAAAATATGTGCTTTCAGGCATGTCTCAAAGCAAATAAAACGATTTCAGTTCAACTGCAGAATGACCTACTTTTGTCTTGGAAAGGATTGGAGCTCCTCGATCGAGCAACATTTCCACCACCTGCTCATGTCCACTCCTTGCTGCACAGTGGAGAGGTGTCAAGCCATCCTAGCAAAGGAATCAGAGCATTATTGTCAGAGTCTATAATGATAAATGGCTTACACCACCACTCCCACTTTACAGCAATTACCACTCTTCAACAGTAGTGTGAAGCCACACACCTCCAGATTCAGGGACAGTTTCTTCCCAAATGTTATCAGGCAACTGAATCATCCTACCACAACCAGAGAGCAGTCCTAAACTACTACCCCTTTGGAGACCCTCGAACTATTCTTGATCGGACTTTGCTGGCTTTCCCTTGCACTAAACATTATTCCCCTATCATGTATGTAAACACTGTAAGTGATTTAATTGTAATTATGTATTGTCTTTCTGCTGACTGGATATATGGCAACAAAAGCTTTTCACTGCACCTCAGTACATGTGACAATGAACTAAACTGTAACTGTATTGCTTACCGATGTCCAGCGATTCTCCAAACATTGCAATTCCTCACACAATATTTTTTGGAAATCATATTACATTATAAGTGATGATTAGAGGTTGAGTCACGCAAGCGAAATGGTACCTAAAGCATGCTTCCTCGTTAATGCTTTAATGCTTCCTCGTTAATGCATTAAAACGTCAATCTCAATCGTGCAAAGTCACAACTGAATACATCGGGGCTAAAGTGCTTGGAGCTATTCAGGATAGGGAGCCAAATTCTACTTTGTTTGTTCTATGGTTCTTATTCCTATGAATCCCACAAGAAATGGACACTTAATAAGCAAACACGTGTTTTACTGTGTTCATAGATCCTGATGTGCAGGGGGTACCAAAGGAACTTTGGATTGTCAATGCACAGGGTTTGCTAACAATTTGTTCCACTATCAAATTACAGGTTTGCCATTTCTGAAATGGGTCTTTCACAAAGTGTTTGCTGTAAAAGCAGACACGAGAGTTACTCAAAGACCTTGATTACGATGGCGCAGCGGTAGTTAGTGCTGATCACGGGTGCTGTCTACACGGAGTTTACACGCTCTCCCCGTGACCTGTGTGGGTTTTTACCGGGTTCTCCGGTTTCCTCCCACACGCCAACCACTTCCAGGTTTGTAGGTTAATTGGCTTGGTACAAGTGTAAATTGTCCCTAGTGTATGTAGTATAGTGTTGATGTGCGGGGATCGCTGGTCGGTTCGGACTCGGTGGGCCGAAGAGCCTGTTTCCGCGCTGTATCTCTAAACTTAACTAAACTAAATATAACTGCCAGCAAGGATGATATGCCAAGAAAAGAGATACAACATTGAATAAGTATTTTGTGTAGTCACAGCTAGCTTGCTTTTGTGACCTGTTCAATATGCATGACCCATGTGGCCTTTATTGAGCTGCAGGCTTACCCTGGTTTTGGCTTCTATTTGAGATCCTCGGTCCAGCAGCAACTTGACCATGTTGGCATTCCCTCTCTTGGAGGCCACGTGCAGCGGAGTGATGTCATTCTGGGGGAGATAACCAATATTCAATGACCCGGACCTGTGCAAATAATGGAACGACTGCCAGCAAAAAAATCACCCTTCTCTAACCATTTCCCATCAAGAAAGCTGATCAGTGTTTGGTCTCCTTAGAATTCACAAGCTTTTCAATGAATCTTCAAAGCAGTTCATTTTTACATCGGCCGTTAACAACGCACTCAAGTTTACAGTTTCTCATTCCATCCGCTTCATTAATGCCCTCCCAGTAACGGACACCTACCAAGAATAGAAAGGCAGATTATTATCTGAATGGTGTCAAGTTAGGAAGAGGGGGAGTTCAACGAGATCTGGGTGTCCTAGTGCATCAGTCAATGAAAGGAAGCATGCAGGTTCAGCAGGCAGTGAAGAAAGCCAATGGAATGTTGGCCTTCATAACAAGAGGAGTTGAGTATAGGAGCAAAGAGGTCCTTCGACAGTTGTACCGGGCCCTGGTGAGACCGCACCTGGAGTACTGTGTGCAGTTTTGGTCTCCAAATTTGAGGAAGGATATTCTTGCTATGGAGGGCGTGCAGCGTAGGTTCACTAGGTTAATTCCCGGAATGGCGGGACTGTCGTATGTTGAAAGGCTGGAGCGATTGGGCTTGTATACACTGGAATTTAGAAGGATGAGGGGGGATCTTATTGAAACATATAAGATAATTAGGGGATTGGACACATTAGAGGCAGATAACATGTTCCCAATGTTGGGGGAGTCCAGAACAAGGGGCCACAGTTTGAGAATAAGGGGTAGGCCATTTAGAACGGAGATGAGGAAGAACTTTTTCAGTCAGAGGGTGGTGAAGGTGTGGAATTCTCTGCCTCAGAAGGCAGTGGAGGCCAGTTCGTTGGATGCTTTCAAGAGAGAGCTGGATAGAGCTCTTAAGGATAGCGGAGAGAGGGGGTATGGGGAGAAGGCAGGAACGGGGTACTGATTGAGAGTGATCAGCCATGATCGCATTGAATGGCGGTGCTGGCTCGAAGGGCTGAATGGCCTACTCCTGCACCTATTGTCTATTGTCTATTGTCTATTCCTACCTGGTCCAACTAACTGTGATTCCTTCTACCCGCCCCCAAAACAACCAAGCTCACAGCAATATGGTTAACTCTTACCTGCACTCCAAATGGGCATATTAAACTATTTGGAGGTAAACTGGCACGAGAAGGAAATATTGGCCCAATATGTGATGTCCACATTTTGTAAACAAATTTAAAATAAAATATATTTCTATCGCTGTTAAATACCAACGGAGATATTAACTCCTGATCATGCTGCCTTTACCACATGGCATGCCTCAAATTTCTAACATAACACTGCAAATTGATGGAGATCTTGTTTGTTTCTGAATAAGGCACATACCTATAATGCATTCTTGTTTACATCTTGACACGATATTTGTCAAGTTGTTTAATTTTTCTTACTTCAGGTATTTCTGTTAATAACACTAATCAAATATAACGCGATCAGGAGAAAAGGCTATCGTGAGAAAAAAAAGTCTATGGAAACAAAACTACTTGTCACCTCCCTGCAGTAATCAGATTCCATTGTCTCTTCAGAAAGCAGCTGCACATTTCACTGTGGGTGGTCATTGGAACTCACAAGCAATCACTTCTATTGGTACCTGCGCAATGATACTCTACTAAACAATATAACACACAGACCTTGGTATTTTTAGCTTGCGAAAAAACAAAAATAAACTTAGAGCCATTAAAAAGATCTTTATTATTGTGTGGAAAAAGTTACCCCTCAGACTCTTATTGTTATAACAGTTTAGCCCTCATGATATAAAGAGATCATCACTTGTGGATGGAAGGAGGTGCCAGAGGAAATAGTTGAGGTGGGGACGATTGCAACGTTTAAGAAACAGTTAGACAAGTGCATGGATGGGGACAGGTTTGGAGAGATATGGACCAAACGCAGGCAGGTGAGACTAGTGTAGATGGGACATGTTGGTCGGTGTGGGCAAGTTGGGCCGGATGGCCTGGTTCCATGCAGTATGACTCTCTGACTCTAAGAAAAACAACTTAGTTATTGCAAGTCTGAAACTGTCTGGCCCCTAAAGCACTTTTCTTCATTGACATGATTGCTTTTTATAATGCGAGCTTTCTTAGGAATGCAACAGTTGGGTTACTGTAGCACCACTGTAGGGCTAACTGGACTAATTGCTATACCTGGAATTTCTGTTCAGCTCCTGTGAGGTCGGTTGCAAGAGTAAAAGGTCTGAACCTTTCTCGCGATACTACGGTTATTTTCAATACAAGTTTTTGGAATCAGTCACCCTGAATGTATGGTTTTATGACCATAAATTAAATAAAATGTCACAAGTGTTGGCAATTCAAAGCAAATGCCGTGGAGGCCACAAGCCACTCGATGTAAGTTAATAAAAAAGAAAATTTTCACGTTTGGGAAGGGTGGGGAAAAGTGCAGAGCGATCAAAAGTGGAAGAGGTTTAATTACAATCGGTGACCTTACCCTGGCTGTGAAATCTACAGCGGCACCACGATTCAGCAACAAAGTCGCCACATTTATATTCCCGTAATGAGCAGCTATATGCAGCGGGGTAAAGCCACTCTGAAAGAAAGACAAGGATTAACCATTAGTTTTTGTTTCTTGTGTTCTGCAAAGGCACTTATTCTCCAAAGGTTCGTCAGCTGTTACTGGTTAGCTGAGACCCTGCTCTTGACCTCAGAGAGAGACGGGGGGAGTGGAGGGTCATCTTCAATGCCATGTCCGCACCGTTTCATTTCTCTCCTTCCTTGCTCAAAGCTGCACTTTGCTTAGGTTCAGTCGGTTGGCGGTCTCTGCTGAGATGTGGCGTGTACAAGTGTGAACCTGGAGTTCACTCACATCTGGGTGGGACCCTGACACCTTTGGCAACAACGTTCCAAGCCAGGGCCTCACAGGTTTCCCAACCTCACGGGAGGCATTTACATGATGAATGAACTCTGGCAACATCAGGACAGGTGAAGGTTGCACACCATGAATGACATGGAAGTTTCAATCTTGCACAGTCTTGGTGACGAAGTTTTAAAAAGACTGCCAATTGTGCCTGCCTGTAGCAATCCTCTCTCTGTATCAACATGTGGGTGCTGACTGAGTCTGACTGTGTGTTGGAACTGAGCATGCCTGTTTCAGTGTTTCCCATTCTCTCTCACGTGCACACTCATAGTTTAAAAACAGGTACATACGCACAAAAAAACAATAATAACTCGGATTTGTATAACATTGCTAAGAAAGTAAAACTTTCAGAGGGCTCCACCGGAATATTATTGAACAAAATTCGACAGCAAGCCGTGTAAACAGATATTAGGTAGAGAGGTGAACGCATTAGCGGTAGAGGTAAGTTTTAAGGCCTATCTTAAAGAGCAATTTTAGGAGGAATTCCAGGACATGGCAACTAAAAGCATGATTGTCAATGGCAGAGGTATTAAATTCAGTGGTAACCCAGAGGCCAGACATATGGAGCAAAAATATTTCAGAGTAGCTTGGAGTAGCTTGGGCGGCACGGTAGCGCAGCGGTAGAGTTGCTGCTTTACAGCGAATGCAGCGCCGGAGACTCAGGTTCGATCCTGACTACGGGTGCTGCACTGTAAGGAGTTTGTACGTTCTCCCCGTGACCTGCGTGGGTTTACTCCGAGATCTTCGGTTTCCTCCCACACTCCAAAGACGTACAGGTATGTAGGTTAATTGGCTGGGTAAAATGTAAAAAATTGTCCCTAGTGGGTGTAGGATAGTGTTAATGTACGGGGATCACTGGGCGGCACGGACTTGGAGGGCCGAAAAGGCCTGTTTCCGGCTGTATATATATGATATGATATGATATGATATATGGAGGGACAAAATTATGTAAGGATGTGGCAACAGAAGAGCATTTACAAAAATTGTATACACTGGAATTTAGAAGGATGAGGGGGGATCTTATTGAAACATATAAGATAATTAGGGGATTGGACACATTAGAGGCAGGAAACATGTTCCCAATGTTGGGGGAGTCCAGAACAAGGGGCCACAGTTTAAGAATAAGGGGTAGGCCATTTAGAACGGAGATGAGGAAGAACTTTTTCAGTCAGAGAGTGGTGAAGGTGTGGAATTCTCTGCCTCAGAAGGCAGTGGAGGCCAGTTCGTTGGATGCTTTCAAGAGAGAGCTGGATAGAGCTCTTAAGGATAGCGGAGTGAGGGGGTATGGGGAGAAGGCAGGAACGGGGTACTGATTGAGAGTGATCAGCCATGATCGCATTGAATGGCGGTGCTGGCTCGAAGGGCTGAATGGCCTACTCCTGCACCTATTGTCTATTGTCTATTGTCTATTGTCAGTGTAGGTAATCAGACCTGGGAATTACAGCTGACTGGGACATAGAACAGGAACAGCAGTTTTGAATGATGAGGAACACACACACACACACACACACACACATACACACATTTTCTCTGTGTACTTTGGACATTTTGCATCAAAATAAAAACAATGATTGAAAATGTTTTCTGCAGACCAAGTCATAAAGCATTGCATTTACATTCCATACACAGGAATTCTACAATGGAATTGAGCTGAAATCCGGCATGTCCCATAGTTTACACAGATGGAGTTTCATATGATCAGAGTCATATGATCAACTGAAATTTAAATGGGGAGAGATGAATGATAGATAAAGGAATTAAAATCAAAATTATACCCGAGTCAATCTCAGCCACATCTGTCACTGTATCAGGCTGACACAGAATTCAGAATTAATTCAGAATTAAAGGACGTTCTTTCAGGAAGGAGACGAGGAGAAATCTATTTTGTCAGAGGGCGGTGAATCTGTGGAATTCTTTGCCGTAGAAGGCCGTGGAGGCCAAGTCAGAGGATATTTTTAAGGTAGAGATAGATAGATTCTTGATCAGTTTAGGTGTCAGAGGTTATGGGGAGAAAGCAGGAGAAAGGGGTTAGGAGAGAGAAATAGATCAGCCATGATTGAATGGCGGAGTGGACCTGATGGGCCGAATTCTACTCCTATCACTTATGACCTCATGACACCAAATTTCTGACTCAGAAGTTCTGGACACCTAAACTGAGCACAGCTTTCATTTCCCAGGAATGGTTTGCACTTCACCCCCACTGGAAAGATTGCACCTCATTTAAAATAAAAAGACATTACACGTTAACCTGTTGGTTTAACACAGTTAGGCTGCGACCTTCACAAAACTTACTGCCGCTTCTGAACAAGTTTGAGGAAGTGCTTGAGGGGGAGGCAAAATATCACATATTACCGAGTTATACACTGAGGTGTTGCAGCACACCCTAAGGATCGGCACTGCAACCTTTAAGCTTGGCAAGCGCCGGGAGATAGTCAAAAGCAGAATTGTACTCATGAAGCATATATTGTGCGTACAGTAGAGAGAATGATTAAAAACTGGATCCTACAGTAAAACTGAATGACATAGGACTCGAGGGCCTGAGCTACAGGGGGAGGTTGAGCAGGCTCGGACTCTATTCCTTGCAGCACAGGAGGATGAGGGGGTGATCTTATAGAGGTGTACAAAATCATGAGTGGAATAGATCGTATGGATGCACAGAGTCCCTTGCCAAGAGGAGGGGAACTGAGAACCAGAGAATATGGTTTTAAGCTGAGGAAGAAGAGATTTAATAGGAACTGGAGGGGTAACATTTTCACACAGTGAGTGGTGGGTGTATGGAATGAGCTGCTGGAGGAGGTAGGTGAGGCAGGTAGTATCGCAATGTTTAAGAAACATTTGGACAGGTTTATGGATAGGACAGCTTTAGAGGGATATGGGCCAAATGCAGGCAGGTGGGACCAGTGTAGTTGGGACATGTTGGTCAGTGTGGGCAAGTTGGGCTGAAGGGCCTGTTTCAACACTGTATGACTCTTGGGCTCGATGACACACCCTTACACGAATGACTTGTCATGGGTGCAATTGTGCTTAAAGGGTATACGTCCTTCCATTGGAGAGATGGGGAGTGGGCCACAATGCAAACATGATGTGTGGAGGCTGTTTCATATTGAATGGTGTCTTCTGCCACAGTGATTCACACAGTACAGAACCGGTATTGGTGTTGGTCAGCTCTAGAACATATCATGACAGACACATTGTCAACAAGTCCAGAATACTTGCAATTGTGATCAATTGTCTCACCAGTCAGGTGTACGGGATGACATAGAGTGCTGGAGTACCTCAGCGGGTCAGACAGCATCTCTGGAGTGCTGCACAGTGGCGCAGCGGTAGAGTTGCTGCCTCACAGTGCCAGAGACGCCGGTTTGATCCTGGCTACGGATGTCTGCATGGAGTTTGTACGTTCTCTCTGTGACCGCGTGGGTTTTCTCCAGGTGCTCAGGTTTCCTCCCACAAATCAAAGACGTGCAGGTTTGAAGGTTAATTGACTTGTGTAAATTGTCCCTCGTGTGTAGGATAGTGCTAGTGTATGGGGTGATCGCTGGTCGGCAGGGACCCGTTGGACCGAAGGGCCTGTTTCAACGCTGTATCTCTAAAGTCTAAAATAACGATGGAGAGACGACGTTTTGGGCCGGGATCCTTTCACAGACTCAAGTGTCAAGTGTCGCCTGTACTTGTTGAGTCTGAAGAAGGGTTCTGACTTGAAACATTGCCCATCCATGTTCTCGAGGGAGAGACGGTGCCTGACGCGCTGAGTTACTCCATCACTTTGTGTCTTTTTCGGTAAACCAGCATCTGCAGTTCCTTGTGTCTACATATGGGATCACATGCACTCTTGGAGGACGTGGTGAAGATCCAAGTGACCTGTGCGTAACCATGCTGGATCTGTGCTTGCCGCAGTGCCGAGTGTTCAGAGTAATAAAACAGGCATCCCATTCCCAGAAACAATGCCGTTTTCGAAACCTGTTGCCTTTAGCAAACCGATGCTGAGGCCCAGCACTTAGGGATTAAAGAAGGCCCTCGTGCCTGAATGTTTAAGAGCATGCAACTAGAATCCGGGCCCTGTGCTACCAGAGTTCTTGAGGAACCAGATGCATTTGCAAAGACATTCAGCAATCTTGATAGCCATGCTTTCAGTGAAGTGAGGAGGGGGGGGGGGGGGGGGGGGGAGGAGGGGGGTGGGACTGTGTTGAAGAGAGGCGTATCTATCTTTGCTGAGGGTCTGAAAGCCCCCTCCCGGCTGACACTCGCAGGGTAAGTGTCATGCAGCAGTCCGAGAAGTCAGTCCTCGATGCGCGTCTGATCAGGGCTGTCTGCAGTTCCCAGCACCTACACCTCACCGCAACTCGGGCAAGGGGCCGAGCGGCTCCTTCCCAGTGCAATTGAACTTGGGATCCGATCGAAATAAATCGGGAATGGAAAGTGAACCGTCCCTTGCCAGCTGCCAAAATGGCGGAACATAAGGAGGGCGAATCGAAGGTCGCTACGGCTCCCAGACGTAACTGCAGAAAGCCCTGCAATTTGACCTATTTCTCCAGATTTGGGCATGCTACGGTATATCAAAAAAGATATATATATTTAAAAAATAAATAAAAACGCATAGCCGGAAATAAGAGATGAAGCAGAAACAGCAGCAGCAGCAGCAGCAGCAGCAGCACAAAGGTTGTGAGTTTGCGTGGCTTATAACATGTTATACCTCTGTGGTTCTATTCACCATCATCTACGATAGCACATTGGGCCGAGGAGAGAAGGAAAGAAAAATGAAGGGTTAGTTCGCCAACGGGTGACAGGATCACACAAGCCCTGCGATGAATGGATGACGAGAAAGCAATGGTCCAAGCCAAATGGGAAGTCAAGAGGGTGGCGGCAGAGAGAGGAAGGAAGAAAACAAACCGAGGTGGGGGGGGAGGGGGGGGGGGGGAGTAACCGAAGAGGAAAAGGCTCCTTGTGCACTGAACGTAGCTTCTTCCAGAATACTTGGCTCATTTGTATTTAAACATTTGCACACAATTTAGGAAGAGAGACACCATCACAGATACCCTTGTAAATCTGGCTGTTTGACTTCCTTCGTTCCTTAAAAAAAAACACCTAAAATTCAGGGTGAGGTTGTGAGCCCTGGTTGGACCCCATAAACCAACCCGCCAACGCCTCGCCTGCGCTCTCCCACCATTTCCGATATGTCCAGCGTCCGAGCATCCCCCTTTCCCAAACCAAATGGACAAACAATCAGTATGCTTTGCACCCAACAGGATCATTCCTGACTCCCTTTCTGCCCATCCCTCCATCCAACCCCCCCCTCCCCTCCCCAGCCCCCCCCCCCCCTCCCCTCCCCAGCCCCCCCCCCCCCCCCCTCTCTTTCTCTCTCTCTCTCACTCATCCATCCCCTCCCCACCTACCGCCAACCCATTTGTAGCCGTGCCCTGGAGATTCATCTTTGGTCCCAGAAGACACGATAAGAAAGTTGACAAACCTACATGGTGGCGCAGTGGTAGAGATGCTGCCTTACAGCGCTTGCAGCGCCAGAGATCTGGGTTCGATCCCGACTACGGCTGCTGTCTGTATGGAGTTTGTACGTTCTCCCCGTGACCTGCGTGGGTTTTCGCCGAGATCTTCGGTTTCCTCCCACACTCCAAAGACGTACAGGTTTGTAGGTTAAATGGCTTGGTGCAAGTGTAAATTGTCCCTAGTGTGTGTGGGATAGTGTTAATGTGCGGGGATTGCTGGTCGGTGCGGACTCGGTGGGTCGAAGGACCTGTTTCCGCGCCGTAGCTCTAAAAACTAAAACTACATGGGGAAGGGGTGAGATGGCAACAAAATGAAAAAGATAATGCTCGCAACAGTTCTTGGCTCATGTTTTGCTTTCTCTGAACCTGCACCATCAGTGGATCACGTTGCAGTGAGGGTACCATGTCTCAAAGAGCCGAGCATGAGACAGGGAGCAGGCAGCATAGTTAAAGGGAAGGCCATGGGCAAGGGAGCAGAGCATGGGACAGGGAACAGACTACAGGCTAGGGAGCAGGCCATGTGGGAGGGGACAGGTCATTGGAGAGGGAGCAGGTCACGGGTGATGGAGCACGTCGGGGTTGAGGGAGCAGCCGAACGCTAGGGAGCAGACCGTGCTTGGGAGAGCAGGCCACCATCTAGAGATCAGGCCACCATCTTGAGATCAGGCCACCATCTTGAGATCAGGCCACCATCTTGAGATCAGGCCACCATCTAGAGATTGGGCCACCGTCTAGAGATCAGGCCACCATCTTGAGATCAGGCCAACATCTTGAGATCAGGCCACCATCTTGAGATCAGGTCACTATCTAGAGATTGGGCCACCGTCTAGAGATCAGGCCACCATCTTGAGATCAGGCCACCATCTTGAGATCAGGCCACCATCTTGAGATCAGGCCACCGTCTTGAGATCAGGCCACCGTCCAGAGATCAGGCCACCATCTAGAGATCAGGCCACCATCTAGAGATCAGGCCACCATCTTGAGATCAGGCCACCATCTAGAGATCAGGCCACCATCTAGAGATCAGGCCACCATCCCGGAAGCAGCCCACAGGCTAAGGGAGCAGGCTATCGGTCAGGAAGCAAGCCATCATCTAGGGATCAGGCCACCACCTCGGGAGCAGGCAGGGAACTATGGAGATACCCGCAAGATGCCAGCGGGACCTACCTTGGACTCCACGTCGGCATTGTGGTCATTCTGCAGGAGCAGCGCCGCGGCTTTCGTGTCATCCTTGCGGGCGGCGATGTGCAAGGCTGGCAGGCGAACCTTCCCCTTCGTGTCATTCTCCAGCAGCAGCGAGACCACCTGGTCGTGGCCTTGCTGCAGAGCAACAGCCAGCGGTGTGAAGCCATCCTGCTCGAGGAAAGAGAAACAGTGGCGATTATGCCCCGGGCACCATTTTAGGTTTTAGTTTTACTTTTAGAGATACAGCACGCAAACAGGCCCTTCGGCCCACCCAGTCCGTGCGGGCCAGCGGGCCCCGCACATTAACACTATACCCTACACACACTCAGGACAATTTACATTTATACCAAGCCGATCCACTTGCAAATCCGTACGTCTTTGGCGTGTGGGAGGAAACCAAAGATCTCGGAGAAACCCCACACAGGTCACGAGGAGAACGTACACTTGTGGGTTAAATTGGCTTGGTATAAATGTAAAAAATTGTCCCGAGCGTAGTATCGTGTTAATATGCGGGGATCGCTGGTCGGTGCGGACTCAATAGGCCAAAGGGCCTGTTTACGTGCTGTATCTCTAAACTAAAGCGAACTAATTTAGCATGGACGAGGTGGAACAAGAGATAAGTGTAGTTCGGTACAAATCCTTGCGAGCTGTCAGTTATCAGCACCCCTTAGGCTCCACCTCATCAGCAGAACAACGGGCATCTATCTGGGGGTTCTGGCCACCACATTCTTCTTTGACGACAAACATAACTATACCCAGTATTCCAAACGTGATCTCATTAGAGTCTGTAAACTTAGCCTTACTCTACCACCAATCCTATGCAATAAAAGCAGAACTGTTCGGTGAACTTTTATAACTTTACCGGCGCCAGAATCGCAGCGACACTTGTCTCCTCCCCAGGTGAGGTGTGCCATGGGATTTTACCGCGTTGTATGCAAAACAAAGCATTTCACTGTACCTAGGTACATGTGGCAGTAAAGTATTATTAAATCGTCGAATCACTGAAAATGCTATGGCTGACTACTCGCTGGACTCCCAAACTAATCTTGTGCTTTGTCTCGCCTAAGCTTGAATAGTATCTTATCATGGGCGGCACGGTAGCGCAGCGGTAGAGTTGCTGCTTTACAGCGAATGCAGCGCCGGAGACTCAGGTTCGATCCTGACTACGGGTGCTGCACTGTAAGGAGTTTGTACGTTCTCCCCATGACCTGCGTGGGTTTTCTCCGAGATCTTCGGTTTCCTCCCACACTCCAAAGACGTACAGGTATGTAGGTTAATTGGCTGGGTAAATGTAAAAATTGTCCCTAGTGGGTGTAGGATAGTGTTAATGTACGGGGATCGCTGGGCGGCACGGACTTGGTGGGCTGAAAAGGCCTGTTTCCGGCTGTATATATATGATATGATATGATATGATGATTACAGACTATTCCTTCTGAAGAAGGGTCTCGGCCCGAAACGTCACCCGTTCCTTCTCTCCAGAGATGCTGCCTGTCCCGCTGAGTTACTCCAGCAACTTTTGCGTCTATCTTGGGTGTGAACCAGCGTTTGCAATTCCTTCCGACACATTCCCTTTTTTACTGTTCTTTTGACCAAAACGAACGGCCAAGTATTTCCTCACGTTGTACTCCATCAGCCACCTGTGACTGTGTAGCCAGACACGGCTCCAAGGCCATCTTAAAATTCGCTGATGATACCACTGTTGTTGGATGAGGAACGGCCAGCGATGAGCCAGTGTACAGGAGGGAGATTGGTGATCTGATTAAATGGTGCCCGAGGGACAATTTTGCTCCAGACGTTAGCAAGACCAAGGAGCTGACTTCAGCAAGGGAAACGCGAGGATCCATAAACCAGTCTTTATCGACAGGATGGCGGGTGGAGGGAATCAATATAGACTCTTCGGAGGTGTGCATGTCCCTGAAGTTCTGAACTGGGGCCAGGGCATTGATGCGATCGACACGAAAGCTCATCGCTGGCTCTACTTTGTCAGAAAACTGAGGAGATTCAGCATGTTGCCGAATACTCTGTTGAACTTTGACAGGAGCGCGGCAGAGGGCACACTGGCGATATTTGCATCCCAGCCCGGTTCGACAACGCGAAGGCCCAAGAACGAAGGAGGTTGAGGAAAGTGGTGGACATTGCCCGATCCATCAAGGGCATCATGACCTCCCCAACCATCGAAGGGGTCTACAGAAAGCGTTGCCTCAAAAACTCAACTTCTACCGCTCGACATCATGTGTAGCCAAGATCGGTATTTTCAAAGGCTTTGAATTTGTACGATGCCACCTGAACATGGGAACAAGAGAGAGCTAGATAGAGCTCTTAAGGATAGCGGAGTCAGGGGGTATGGGGAGAAGGCAGGAACGGGGTTCTGATTGAGAATGATCAGCCATGATCACATTGAATGGTGGTGCTGGCTCGAAGGGCTGAATGGCCTACTCCTGCACCTATTGTCTATTGACTCTCTGCGTGCTGTTCTGGAAGGGGATCTGTTGTACTCCTTCACACTATGATTTGTCCGGACAGCCATGCAGAACAAACTATTCACTGCATGTGTAGGAAGGAACTACAGATGCTGGTTTAAACCAAAGACAGACGCAAAAGTTGCTGGAGAAACTCAGCGGGACAGGCAGCATCTCTGGAGAGAAGGAATGGGTGACGTTTCGGGTCGAGACCCTTCTTCAGATACTGCATCTCGGTAAACATGACAATAATATACTAAACTAAACTAAATTACATAATCTAACCCATATGGCTGGTCATTCAAATTCAGTTTGCCAAAAGAGTCACCTCAAATCAGATGTAGCTCACAGCCTGAGCTCGCTGTTGAAAAGAGTGGAAAACTAACAGTGAATATAGCTCATCCACTGAATTGGCTTGGAAAATCTGCCAAGGCATTAAAAAAGCATGTGATCCTGAGCTTTATATATGGAGTTGGAGTTAAAAAGCCAAAAGGTTATGCTAATGTGTAGGAAGGAACTGCAGATGCTGGTTTAAACCGAAGATGGACACAAAATGCTAGAGCAACTCAAAATGCTGCAACATCTCTGAAGAAACATAGAAAATAGGTGCAGGAGTAGGCCATTCGGCCCTTCGAGCCAGCACTGCCATTCAATGTGATCATGGCTGATCATCCAAAATCAGTACCCCGTTCCTGCTTTTTCCCCATATCCCTTGATTCCTTTAGCCCATTGAGCTAAGGAGGAGAGAAGGAATAGGTGACGTTTTGGGTCGAGACCCTTCTTCAGACTGATGTCAGGGGAGAGGGGAAACACATAGATAAGGAAGAATAAGGTGTGAAAATAGGACAAAGGGAATGAAAAATCAAGGAAAATGTAGAATAGATCATTGTTAGCTGGGAGAAGATGACAACAAAACATACAGAGATAAAATGTAGTTGGAGACAGTAAGACTGGTTGGAGAACTGGGAAGGGGAGGGATGGAGAGAAAGGTAAAGCAAGGGTTACTTGAAGTTAGTGAAGTCAATGTTCATACCCTAGCTTTATGCTAATCCTGTTTCATCTCCAGCTGTAACATTGCCTTTAGATTCATGCATCCTGCTTTAGTCAAGGTTCATTTTTGGTTTAGTTTAGAGAGACAGCATGGAAAAGGCTCTTCAGCCCACCGAGCTGCACTAAATGCTAATGTGCAGAACAAATGTACTGGAGTGGTTCCAGGTATGAGGACACGTCTTATAGAATGACTCAGGCACAGAAGTCAGTACTGCCTCGATATACAGCAATCCTACCCATCTCATTCCCCAACTCCTTGGCCACAGCCCAGTGGAGGCCAATTCTCTGAATGCATTCAAGAGAGAGCTGGACAGAGCTCTTAGGGCTAGCGGAGTCAGGGGGTATGGGGAGAAGGCAGGAACGAGGTACTGATTGAGAATGATCAGCCATGATCACATTGAATGGCGGTGCTGGCTCGAAGGGCCGAATGGACTCCTCCTGCACCTATTGTCTATTGTCTATAAAATTATTTTCCATTTTGCCAATATTCTGAAAACTGGAAAATGGACTGGAAATAGACTTTTGCGGCACGGTGGCGCAGCGGTGGAGTTGCTGCCTGACAGCGCCAGAGACCCGGGTTAGATCATGACTACAGGTGCTGTCTGTACGGAGCTTGGACGTTCTCCCCATGTCCAGGTCGGTTTTGTCTGGGATCTCCGGTTTCCTCCCACATTCCAAAGACGTACAGGTTTGGACGCTAATTGGCTTTGTATAATTTTTAGATTTTTAGATTTAGAGATACAGCGCGGAAACAGGCCCTTCGGCCCACCGAGTCCGCGACGCCCAGCGATCCCCGCACATTAACACTATCCTACACCCACTCGGGACAATTTTTACATATCACCAGTCAATTAACCTACATACCTGTACGTCTTTGGAGTGTGGGAGGAAGCCGAAGATCTCGGAGAAAACCCACGCAGGTCACGGGGAGAACGTACAAACTCCGTACAGACGGCGCCCGTAGACAGGATCGAACCTGAGTCTCCAGCGCTGCATTCGCTGGAAGGCAGCAACTCTACCGCTGCGCCACCGTGCCGCCCACGTAATTGGAAAGTACCCCTAGTGTGTGGGATAGTGCTGGTGTGCAAGGATCGCTGGTTGGCGTGGACTCGGTGGGCCAAATCAGCCTGTTTCCACTCTGTATCTCTAAACTACCCTCAAAAGACCCCACGGCCGTTCTCTCCAGAGACCTGAGCGGAGATTTGGTTGAGGTACTTTAAAATATTCCATGGTTTGAACAGAATAAATGGAGGGTTTTGATTGAAAAGAAGCAGAAAAAGATTTAAAGTGATTGCCAAAAGAAACTGAAACAGTTCGAGAAGAAAACTTCTACTTCCACATATCTAACAACTGGGATTTAAAGTGTGCCCCCTGATAATGTGGTAGAAACACATTCAATTGTAAATTTAAAACCAAAAAATACAAGAAATCTGAGGAAATTGGATAAGAGCAATTGAGAAAAGGGCAGATATGACTAACTGAGTAAGAAGAAAGTAGAAAAGTAGGAGCATCTGAAGAAGGGTCCCGACCCGAAACATCACCCATCCATGTCCTCTGATGCTGCCTGACCCTCTGGATTACTCCAGCACTTTGTCTCTTTTTTCTGATTGACTGAATTGTTCTACAGAAGAACCAGTCTAGATTCAAAGGGGTGAAAGGCATCGCGAGAGGAACGATTCTGCAATTCCATTAAACTGAAACAGATCTTTAAAACAAAAATAAAGTACACCAACTCCCCAACATTGATGAGTGAATGCTGCAGACAATAGACAATAGGTGCAGGAGGAGGCCATTCGGCCCTTCGAGCCAGCACCGCCATTCAATGTGATCATGGCTGATCATTCTCAATCAGTACCCCGTTCCTGCCTTCTCCCCATACCCCCTGACTCCGCTATCCTTAAGAGCTCTATCTAGCTCTCTCTTGAATGCATTCAGAGAATTTGCCTCCACTGCCTACTGAGGCAGAGAATTCCACAGATTTACAACTCTCTGACTGAAAAAGGTTTTCCTCGTCTCAGTTCTAAATGGGCTACCCCTTATTCTTAAACTGTGGCCCCTTGTTCTGGACTCCCCCAACACTGGACTCTCCAACTGCAGAGTTGGAGATGTGTGTTTATTCCTCACCAATGGTGCATGTTGCAAGATCAGCCAGTGAGAAACCTCAGAGGAGCAAGTTTGAGAGAATGTAATATAATCACTGCAACTCTCATCCATAACCTTAGATGTCTGATCAAGTCGCACTACAGTACTGAAGAAGGGTCTCGACCCGAAACGTCACCCATTCCTTCTCTCCCGAGATGCTGCCTGACCTGCTGAGTTACTCCAGCATTTTGTGAATAAATACCTTCGATTTGTACCAGCATCTGCAGTTATCTTCTTACACTACAGGGGAGGCCATTTAAAACTGAGGTGAGAAGAAACTTTTTCACCCAGAGAGTTGTGAATTTGTGGAATTCTCTGCCACAGAAGGCATTGGAGGCCAATTCACTGGATGAATTTAAAAGAGAGTTAGATAGAGTTCTAGGGGCTAGTGGAATCAAGGGATATGGGGAGAAGGCAGGCACAGGTTACTGATTGTGGATGATCAGCCACGATCACAATGAATGGCGGTGCTGGTTCGAAGGGCCAAATGGCCTCCTCCTGCACCTATTTTCTATGTTTCTATGTTTAAACTCCCTATTCACTCACAACTGTTTGGCCAAATTTGGCTCTAACTCCATCTTCAAATTTACAGTGGCAAGACGGAGTAGTATAAAATTATAAAAGGACTGGCTGGACAAGCTAGATGCAGGAAAAATGTTCCAATGTTGGGGGAGTCCAGAACCAGGGGCCACAGTCTAAGAATAAAGGGGAGGCCATTTAAAACTTAGATGAGCAAAAGCTTTTTCACCCAGAGAGTTGTGAATTTGTGGAATTCTCTGCCACAGAAGGCAGTAGAGGCCAATTCACTGGATGAATTTAAAAGAGAGTTTGATAGAGCTCTAGGGGCTAGTGGAATCAAGGGATACGGGGAGAAGGCAGGCACGGGTTACTGATTGTGGATGATCAGCCATGATCACAATGAATGGCGGTGCTGGCTTGAAGGGCTGAATGGCCTCCTCCTGCACCTATTTTCTAGGTTTCTACGTTTAAGAAGATAGAAAACGTGGTATCGTGATGTCAGGACAACAACCTCTCACTCGATGCTTCCAAAATGAAGGAGCTAGTTATTGATTTCAGGAAGTGTGGTGGAGTACATGCCCCAATCAGCATCAATGGTGCCAAAGTGGAAATGGTTGAAAGCTTCAAATCTTTGTTGTTAGTATTACCAGCAATCTGTCATGGACAATCTGTAAGTGACTGCTAAGAAGGCGCGACAAACCCTTTACTTCCTCGAGAGACGGAGGAAATTCTGCACTTCTCCAATGACTCTTACAAACGTCTGCCGTTGCACCGTAGAAAGCATAATGCCAGGCTGCATCACAGTTCGGTTTGGAACAGCTCTGCCCAAGACTGCAAGAGAGTTGTGGATGTAGCCAGTGCATCGCACACAGCAGACTCCCCACCGTTGACTCCATCTACACTTCATGCTGCCTTGGAAAAGCAGCCAAAGAAGCCATGTCCCATCCCGGTCATTCCTTCCTTTGCCTGCTCCCGTTGGAAGCTTGAAAGCATGCATCCTCAAGACTCATGAACACCATGTTTCCCTCAGTTAACAGGCTTCTGAACGGTCCTTCCGTTAAGCTAAGATACTGTCTGATTCACTGGTCCCCCATTGCAGACATCGGACTTTGTCTATGGAACTGCTGAGAACTATATTCTGCATTCTGTATCTTCCATTCGGCCCTTCGAGCCAGCACCACCATTCAATGTGATCATGGCTGATCATTATCAATCAGTACCCCATTCCTGCCTTCTCCCCATACCCCCTGACTCTGCTATCCTTAAGAGCTCTATCTAGCTCTCTCTTAAATGCATTCAGAGAATTGGCCTCCACTGCCTTCTGAGGCAGTGAATTCCACAGATTCACAACTCTCTGACTGAAAAAGTTTTTCCTCATCTCCGTTCTAAATGGCCTTACCCCTTATTCTTAAACTGCGGCCCCTGATTCTGGACTCCCCCAACATTGGGAACATGTTTCCTGCCTCTAACGTGTCCAACCCCTTAAAAATCTTATATGCTTCGATAAGATCCCCTCTCATCCTTCTAAAAGTTAAAGGAGGCCTTGGCTTAACATTCCTTGCATATGATGACACCCCTGATAGAGTCATAGAGTCATATAACGTGGAAACAGGCCCCTCAATTTGCCCACACTGGCCAACATGCCCCATCTAGTCCCACCGACCTGCATTTGGCCCACATCCATCTAAACCTGTCCTAGCCATGTACCTGTCTAAATGTTTCTTAAACATTGCGATAGTATGATTTACTAAGCAAATATCTTGAACTTATCACATTGAAAAGTCCCGCATGGTCCTCCAAAACCAATACCAGGTGGAAGGTGTTTGCACTCACTTCTTTTTTTTAAAAGATAACCGTGCACAATACTGAAGACACAAAGAAGACACAAATGCTTTAAAGTTACCTCAGTTGCAATGCTTTGGCTTGCCCCATTGTCAAGGAGGAACTTTACAACTTCCAAATGATTCTCCTGAGCGGCCATGTACAAAGGAGTGAAGCCATTCTGAAAAATAAAAACCATCCTTGTCATAGTTGGAAAAACATATCACTTTGGTTCAGTTTACAAATGTTTGTGCCGGTCGCTTCTTCTTTCGGGATAAGTTGGACCGAAGGGTGACCCCTTTCCTCTCTCCGCATTTGAGGCCTCTTCACTACCTCTTTCTTCCACTTGCTCAACTTCTTCTCACTATAAACAATATCTGTATATTCCAGATCTTAACTGGCACTTCTGAGTATTGAGCTTAGAAGTTAGGAGGTCATGTTGCAGTTGTACAATACATTGGCGAAGCCACAATTAAAGTACACTGTGTTCAATTTTGGTCAACCTGCTAAAGGAAAGATGTTGTTAAGCTGGAAAGGTCGCAGAGAAGATTTACGAGGATGTTCCCAGGACTCGAGGGCCTGAGTTATCGGAAGAGGTTGAGCAGGCTAGCACTTTATTCCTTGGAGCACAGGAGGATGAGGGGTGATCTTACAGAGTTGTATAAGATCATGAGAAGAACGGATAGGTAAATGCACAGAGTCGTTTACCCAGTGCAGGGGAATCAAGAACCAGAGAACATAGGTTTAATGTGAGGGTGGGAAGATTTAATAGGAACCAGAAGGGCAACCTTTTTTCAACAAAGGGTGGTAGGAATATGGAATGATCTGCCAGAGGAGGTCGTTGAGTTGGTTTGGTTCAATTCGGACCTTGAACGCTGTCTTTCTGGAGTTTGCATGTTCTCTCTGTGACCACATGGGTTCCCGCTGGGTGCTCCGGTTTCCTCCCACATTATACAAGTCATGCAGGTTAGCAGGCTAATGTAAATTGCCCCGAGTGTGTAGGGAGTGGAAGAGAAAGTGTGATAACGTAGAACTAGTGTGAACGAGTGATCGATGGTCGGTGTGGACTCGGTGGGCCGAAGGGCCTGAATCCATGCTGTGTCTCTAAACTAAACTAAGCTAAACTGTGGAGGCAGAATTATTGAATATAATCAAGGCAGAGATGAACAGACATTTAAATTACCGGGGAGTGAAGAGACATGTAGAGAGCAGGAAACGTTCTGCTCAGACCAAGAATGGCAAGTCAGACCATCTCAATTATTTCTCCTCCTGTTTCATTTGTTCCAGGTTATTAAGACCAAATTATATTTCTAACTGCAAAACACATTCAAGACAAAGGAACAGAAAAGGACCATTCAGCCCTCAGACTTAATTTGGGTCACCATTCAGAGTAAATAAGTTGGTCATAGGGAAGCTGATCATTCACTCTGCAACTGCACAGGTGCACAGAATCTGGACATTCACGGAGTCATAAAAACATAGCAACATATAGCAACAGAAAGAAAATGGCGGGGCCCGGTGGCACAGCTGGTAGAGCTGCTGCCTCACAGCGCCAGAGACCCGGGTTCCATCCTGACCTCGGTTACAGCCTGTGTGGAGTTTACACGTTCCCTCTGTGACCTCCGTGTGCTCCGGTTTCCTCGCACATCCCAAAGACGTGTAGGTTTGTAGGTTAATTGGTTGCCGTAAAATTACCCCGAGAGTGTCGGGAGTGGATACGAAAGTATCATCACACAGAAATGGGCCATATTGACCCACCTCCTCCGTGCCAACCATCTACGATGACCCTATTTGTCTACATGGGGCTCATTTCTCTTTAGGGTTTTCCCATCCAAGTACCTCTCCAAATATCTTTCAACCATTGTATGTGTTATTTGCATCCTTTTTATTTCTGTATTCAGGCTTGGCTGGAAAATCTAATGGTAATAGATTTTTTTTCGTGTCAAACAATGTCTGATCTTAGGGTTTCAAAAAAATATTGATTCTGCAACACACCTTCTGAATATCACTCTATTAATCTTAAAGGTCAAGTGGTAAAAGTCAAGATTCTGGATTAAAGCTTCCATGAATCTCGTTGCTGGCACTGCATTGGTTAATTGCAACACAACTATCTGATCATATGGAATCTTAATTCCCTCATGAGATCAGATTAATTTCACAGAGTCTGCATGATCTGTATGGGGTGGTGCAATGGTAGAGTTCCTGTCTTACAGCGCTTACAGCACCAGAGACCCAGGTTTGATCCTGACTACGGGTGCTGTTTGTACGGAGGTTGTACGTTCTCCCCGTGACCGCGTGGGTTTTCTCCACGATCTTCGGTTTCCTCCCACACTCCATAGACGTACAGGTTTGTAGGTTGACACCAAACGCTGGAGCAACTCAACGGGGCAGGCAGCATCTCTGGAGAGATGGAATGCCATCCAGAGATGCTGCCTGTCCCGCTGAGTTACTCCAGCATTTTGTGTCTACCTTCGATTTAAACCAGGTTTGTAGGTTAATTGGCTTGGCATAAATGCAAATTGTCCCTAGTGTGTGTAGGATAGTGTTAATATTCACAAGTTCACAAGTCATAGGAGTAGAATTAAGCCATTTGGCCTATCGAGTCCACTCTGCCATTGAATCATGGCTGATCCCTGCCTCCTAATCCCATTTTCCTGCCTTCTCCTCATAACCCTTGACACCCGTTCTAATCAAGAATTTATCTATCTCAAATTTGTTCACAGTACTCCAAATCCGGCCTGACCAGCGCCTTATAGAGCCTCAGCATTACATCCCTGTTTTTGTATTTCAGTCCTCGTGATATAAAAAATGCTAGTGTTGAATTTGCTTTCCTTGTGCAGGGATTGCTGGTCGGTGCGGACTCGGTAGGCCAAAGGGGCCTGTTCCGCACTATATCTCTAAACTAAACTAAAAATCACATTACTCATACAGCAGGTTGGAATTTAATTCTTCACATCTCTTTTCAAATGTGAAAGGCGTTGCATTTCTGTTAAGTCTCATAAGTATTTCAGCCTGCCCATAAAGTTGCGTTTGAAGATTGGCAATAAATAACACGGGGTTGAATTGATCTGCTCGTGAATAACCTGACTCCTCATCTCATCTCCTCTGCATGATCTGTCCTGGTTTCTGTTCTAGTGTTTTGACTGGACGACAAAATTTCACTTTTGGTAAAGTCTTTCCAATTTTAGAAACAAATTGTCTCTGCCTTGAAAATACAAACTTCAAGTCACGTAAATTTAAGAGCTGTTAAGAAAATATACGTCACGTGCCTGCGATTACTATCCTGAGAGGCAGAAAAATGGATCAGAAGACAACAATTTCCCAGTAAATTTGCCGAAGAAATTTTAACACAAATTAAGATATTTTATTTGCATGCGCACAGTCACATTCACACACTGCAAACACACACACAAACCACACCTACACACACACACACACACACACACACACACACACACACACACACACACACACACACACACACACACACACACACACACACACACACACACACACACACACCCACAAGCCACACACACACACAGACCACACAGACACACACACACACACAAACTTTTACAAATAAACATTATGTTAAACTCTTACCTGTGACTGGGCGTTGATATTTGCACTATTTGTGACAAGAACATGGACAACTTCTGTTTGTCCAGCTAACGACGCAATATGCAGGGCAGTATTTCCTTTCTGAAAAGAAGAAGTAAAGGTATGTCAACAGTTGAAGTTGAAAACCTGGTGCATGCAGGTCAGAGAAAAAAAAAAACTGCAAGGCGATAATGCTTCAGTGAGTTAGATGGTCGGCCTTATCCTGCTTTACCTGGATCTGTGTTATACTAAGCAATAAGACAGCAGATAAGAATTTAATTGTTCTATCTGGGCCAAATGTGACCATAAAACACTCTTGAACTGACTCTTGACTTGTCTATACGACAACTTCATTATTTCCATATCATGAGGTTTCCAGGATAACAGGTTTTGATCGAGATTAGTCCTTTGACATCCAACAGCTCCAAAGTTCCAAACGGTAAATCAATATCGTCGCCAAACTGAAGTTGAACTCAGCAGTGAAATCATAGAGGACTGAATTAATCCAAATGCGCTGAAAAGAAAATGACTCATTTCACAATGTTTGATGGGGTTAAGTCTAATATCACGTTTTTGCATATCTGTAATTCTCTATCTCTCTACATTATCGTTTATATATCTCTCCTTCCCTTTCCCCCTGACCAGTCTGAAAAAGGGTCTCGACCCACAATGTCACCCGTTCCTTCTCTCCAGAGATGCTGCCTGACCCGCTGAATTACTCCAGGTTTTGTGGGTCTGTCTTCGTTTTAAACCAACATCTGCAGTTCCTCCCTACACGTTCCTAATTATACAGTATGTTGAGTTTTAAGGAGAGGTCAGTGGGTCCGCAATAATTAAGACACTGGTTTCTTCTAATAAAAATCAATTCTTGCACACAAAGTTGCTAGACTATCCGGTTGTCTGTCATTTCAACACCCCTTCCCATTTCCACACCAGCCTGCCAGTCCCCAGACTTCTCATTGCTCCCGGGAGGCCAAATGCAAACCTGTAGAATAGCACTCGTATTCTGTTTTAGCAGCCTACTGTTTTAGTAATCTACAAAACCAACGGCATGAACATTGACCTTTTTATTGCTATCCCACCAGCCCAACCCAGGGTCTCTCTCCCTTTTTCCATCCCATCCCCTTTGTGACTTAGACTTGTCAACTTTCCTCCCATGTCCATCTGCCCATCCCCTGTTTACCCATCCACCTGAGTTTCGTGTCCCTTGTTTCACCGTTCTATCTGCTCATCATCCCTCCCTTACCTGGATCAATCTATCTACCTCGGTCTCTCCCCTTTCACCACACCTACCAGCTTCTGCCTCATCCCCCCCTCCCTCACCGACAACTCTGCCATCTTCCCCCCACACTATCAGTCCTGATTTGGGGGTCTTGTCTCAAAACCTTCCAGCAGTTTACTTTTTGTTTAAGATTCCAACATCTTTGACCCCAAATTGCTGGATTATGTGAGGCTAATTTGAGGTTAGAAGTTAGCTCTTCAATGAGCTGAAATGCATAATGTTCTATCCATCAAATTGCTCTGCTGTTATGCACAGTTTTGGTCTCCTAATTAGAGGAAAGACATTCTTGCTATTGAAGGGGTGCGGTGTAGGTTCACCATTCCCGGGATGGCGGGACTGACAACATGATGAAAGATCGACTGGCCTTATATTCACTGGAATTTAGAACGACGAGAGGGGACCATTTAGAAACATTAAAAAATCTTAAGAGATTGGACTGGCTAGATGCAGGAAAAATGCTCCCCATGTTGGGGGAGTCCAGAACCAGGGGTCACAGCTTAAGAATAAGGGGTAGGCCATTTAGGATTGGGATGAGGAAAAACGTTTTCAGCGAGAGAGTTGTGAATCTGTGGAATTCTCTGCCACAGAAGGCAGTGAAAGCCAATTCACTGGATGTATTCCAGAGAAAGTTAGATCTAGCTCTGAGGGCTAACCGAATCAAGGGACATGGGGAGAAAGCAGGAACAGGTTACTGATTCTGAATGATCAGCCATGATCATATTGAATGACGGCGCTGGTTCGAAGGGCTGAATGGCCTATTCCTGCACCTATATTCTATGTTTCTATGTTTCTATCAAATGCTGCATAGTTGTCACCTTACATTTACGTAACAACAATAAACTAGGGGATGCATTAAATCAGCTGAATGGGCTGAGAAGGTCCTAACTTGTATGAGCCAGTTAGTAAATCATAGGCTGGCAAGGGCAGTGATCAGTGGGTTCATAAGAAATGAAGGACGAAAATACCACAGATTTGCACACATTTCAAAAACTGTTCTGTTACAAACGCCATGCACATCAACAAATGACAGAAATGTTGCCGTGATGGGTTTATATAAAATTATTTTGGGGACTTGCCCAATGGGTTATTGGTTATGCAAGAGCAACAAAGAATGGATTATGCAATTTGGAGTTTTCAACATATGCATGAACACTGAAACTGGAGCAAGCATCCCAGCCCTTGAAATGTGATGCACAGTTCAATATTATCACAGATGATGTGTTTCTGAACTCACATTTACCTATCAGACCTAGATCACTTGACAGTATCAAAAATCTACTATCTTAAAACATCAAAAGAACGTGTACTGTCCTTAACGTAATTGGTATAAAATATGATGGAGTCTATCATCGCAGTAATAGAAAAAAAAATTCAAAAGCAAAGATATCATAGTGCTAACAGCATGTCCTGACAATGAAACATTGTGCATGAGCAAAGTTATTGAAGTCATATCAAATGGACAAATAATGACCTCGATGTAATGCATTTAAATTTGCTGAAATGCCATGCAGTAAATTTATAACTGAGGTCAAGTCACATGGAATCAGGGAGGAGATAGTGGAATGGATATCAAAATAATGACTGAACAGAAAACAGGGTGTAGAAATAAGGGACTGCAGCTGCTGGTCTACAAAGCAGGACACAAAGTGCAGGAGTAACTCAGCAGGTCAGGCAGCATCTCTGGAGAACGTGGATAGGTGATGTTTTGGGTCAGGACCCTCCTTCGGACTCATTGTGCGGGTGTGGGGGAGGGGGGTGGGGGGAGAAAGCTGGAAGAGAGGAGGGGCAGAACAAAGCCTGGCAGGTCATAGGTGGATTCAGGTAAGGAGGGTTTATTGATGGTTGAACAAAGGCCAGAGATGAAAAGGCAGAAGGTGTAAGTCAAAAAGATTGAAGAGTTGTGAATTGTGAATTGTGAAGCTAGAGGAAGGAATATGGATGGAAGGAGAGGGGGAGGGGAGAAATAGGTGCAAATCAAGGTGGGGCACTGAGGAGAGAGGGGGAGGTGGGCGACAGGGGAGAAGGAAAATGGGGGATATCTATATACTAAAACTGGTGTTTGTTTGTTTGTTTGTTTGTTCCTGAACTACAGCCAAAATGGTACACGATAGTGCGACAATTTCAGGCCCACCTTACTCACCATCGTCTCTTTGGTTCTAATGGAAGAAGTTTCATTGAAATCTGTGTTATATTTTTAAAGTTATTCACATTTTAAAGTTTAAATCTATCTCCTGGGGGGGGAGGGAGGGGGAGGGAGGGAGGGAGGAGGGAGGATAAGGGGGGTTGAGGGGGATGGAGTGAGGGGGGAAGGGAAGGGGGGAGGGGGAGGGCCATCCCAATGGAGTTTATTTCGAGAAGAAGCAGTGCAGTCTTGCTAAACTTGCACAGCACTTTAGTTTGACCATTCGTGTCATGTTCCACGCCATCCATATCACAAACTACTGGCGCAGTGGCAGAGCCGCTGCCTCACAGCGCTAGAGACCTGGGATCGATCCTGACCTCGGGCGCTGTCTGCGTGGAGTTTCCACGTTCTTCCTGAGTCCGCGTGGTTTTCCTCAGGGAGCTCCGGTTTCCTCCCACATCCCACAGACGTACGTACGGGTTTGTAGGTTAATTGGTCGCTGTAGATTGCCCCAAGTGTGTCGCCCGTGGCATGGATGAGAACGTGGTGATCAATGGTCAGCGTGGACTCGGTGGGCCGAAGGGCCTGTCTCCACGCTGCATATCTATACGCTGCAAAATGGTGGCCTGTTTGGATCAGTGTTGGGACTACTGTTCTCATTAAGAAGCATTTAAAGAAACTACAAAAGTGATTCATGAGGGTAGTATTCGAACTGACTAAATTATAATCATCCGGAAAAACAATGTTCCCTTTTGCTGGGACTGACTTCTCATAAAGCCAATGGTCGAGAAGTAACCTGATAGAGTTCCCCAAATGATGAAAGCCCTTGATGTGGTAAACACATAAATGTTTCCACTTGTGTAGGAACTGCAGATGCTGGTTTAAATCGAAGATAGACACAAAATGCTGGAGTAACTCAGCGGGACAGGCAGCATCTCTGGAGAGAAGGAATGGGTGACGATTCGGGTCGAGACCCTTCTTCAGGCTGTTTTCACTAAAAACTAGGATATAAGATGCCGCTTATAAGCTTAACGATGAGAAATTCATGTATAAAATCTGAGCGACAACATTGCGAAATATGCTATGAAAGGAAATAGCAAAGAAACGTTGAAGGGAAACTTGGACCAGGATGTGATGGTAAAAAGAGAAGGTTAGATGACGAGGTTGGGAGGAATTCCACATGGGACGTAAGTAAGAGAATGAACCAGCTCAATGGCCCATTTCTGTGCTGCAGTCTCGTGACATGAAGCGGTTCTGTGCCAGTATACACAACCAGAGAGCAGGATGTTTCAAATTAGTCGTGCAAATACTCCCTGTTTTCAATCGTGAATGCCTAACTCTAATTTTAAGATTACGTCCCTGTGTTCTTGACTGAATCATTTCCTCATATCTACCCTGAAGAATTTGATGAAGGGAACACAAATCGCAGGGAGCATTGATAATCTCATTTAGAAACATAGAAAATAGGTGCAGGAGACGGCCATTCGGCCCTTCTAGCCAACACCACCATTACATGTGATCGTGGGTGATCATCCAAAATCAGTACCCCGTTCCTGCTTTCTCCCCATAATCCCTTGATTCGGTTAGCCCGAAGAGCTACATCTATTACAAGGACCTGCTGCACAGATTTGTTGAAGGTTTAATATTATCAATCATTTTTTAGAGATACAGCATGGAAACAGGCCCTTCTGCCCACCTACTCCACGCCAACCAGCGATCCCCATACACGAGCATTATTCTACACATTTGAGACAATTTACAATCTTTACCGAAGCCAATTAACCCTGTACATCTTTGGAGTGTGGGAGGAAACCGGAGCACCCAAGGAAAACCCACGGGGTCACGGGGAGAACGTACAAACTCTGTACAGATAGCACCTGTAGTCAGGATAGAACCTGGGTCTCTGGCGCTGCAAGGCAGCAACTCTACCACTGCACCACCGTGCTGCCCGAATTGGGATTCTAGAAATGAAGAAACACCTCACGATTGTGTGAATGGATATGATTTGGTATCATATTCACGGCCACAGCGGGAATTTAGCAGGTGACCAAAATCTTGGCCCAAGTGATAGGTTTCAATAGATGACACAGTGACGTAGAGGGAGTGAGTTCCAGATTTCACGGATTTGGTAGCTGAAGGCATGTCAACGATGGAATGATGCAAATTGGTGACGGGGATCGGATGAGCTACAAAACAAGATTTGGAGGAACAAAAAGATCTCGTGGGGACTCTAAGAGTTTTTGGACTGAACAAGATAGAGAGTTGTAAGGCTCTGGAGAAATTTGAACACGTGGCCTCTTTGCAATTGAAAATGCATTTGCAGCGGTGTGGCCCAGTAAGCACCAGGGTGATGGGTGAATGGCACTTGGTGCAACCTCGCAAATGGAGAACATACTGTGGATGAACTCGATTCTCACGGAGAACGGAGAACGGAGGAACCAATTTCACAGTTAAACACACATTCACAGCAGGTCCATGACATCCCACTCTCTCGCCCACTCCCTACGCACCAGGGGCAATTTACAGAGGCCAATTAACCTCCAAACCTGGATGTCTTTGGGACGTGGGAAGAAACCGGAGCACCCGGAGGAAACCCACTGGGAAAACGTGCAAAATCCACATATTCAGCACCCAAGGTCGGGATCGAACCCAGATCTCTGGTGCCGAGAGGCAGCAGCTCTACCCGCTCCGCCACTGTGCCACCATGAATGGACCTTGTAACCTCATCGCTTCATGTGCGTGGTCCGTTGCCCCGACTGCCTTTAAGCCGACTCAGTAGTCGCTGCCATGCCTTGCCTCCCAAATTGTTCTTGGCTTTCCAAATCACGGAGTTTGATTCGTGCACTCTATACAACATTCTACCAAGTTGGGACTCGTTCTGTACCCGGTCCTTCTGCTCCAACATTCTTCGTCACAAATGTATTATTTCTGTACCCTGATTTAAATACTTTAAGTGTTCACTTTAATCTCTGGTGCCCCGTGATATCTGATTGTGGCCGCAGCATTTTGAACGATGCCAGAGGACTTTCAGGATCAAATCCTGGGGCGTTCCCTTCGTTACCCATATTCTGCCACATGGCGACAACATCCATCAGCCCATCGTCATCAAATACAGGGGGGCGCTAGGCATCCAGCTCTGCCTCTCCCCTCTGCCCTCCAGTGACTTCTCTACTGCCAGACTATTCATCTGATACTCTCACAAGACACACAGCATTTTTGACCGCTCCGTTCTGCGATCCCACCCATCCCTCTGCCATCTGTATCCCTCCCTACAGATTTGTCAATGCGCAGCCCTGCCCAGGGCCGTCTTAACGCATGGGCCTGATGGGCACTTGCCCGGGGCCCCACGAGCATAGGGCCCCCATGCTGATCTGTGTATGTTAAGTGACTTGCAATAAATAAATACTACTTTAAAAATGTAGGTTCAATAAGTGCTTTTTTCGCAACATTTTCTGACCCTAAGTGTTTTTTTCGCAACATTTTCCATCCCTAAGTGCTTCTCACAGCGATCTGTAAGTGCTTTTCGCAACAATGTAGCACTCTAAGTCCATCGCTAAGTGCTTTTCGGTAAGTGCTTTTCGCCGGCACGACGGGGGGGGGGACTGGTAGGGAAAGGGGGGTGGGGGAGAGTAACGGTGGGGGCGACGGGGAGGGTGGGAGGAGGAGAGAGTGGGGGTGGGAGGAGGCAGAGTGGGACTGGGGAGGGGGACAGCAAGGGTGGGGGTTGGTGGTGGGGGGGAAGAGAGAGTGGGGGAAATGGGGGTGCTGGGGAAAGGGGGGTGGCGGAGAGCAACAGTTGGTCTGGGGGAGAGTAGTTGTCGTAGGGGCCCCAGTACACTGCTTTGCCCGGGGCCCATAATGCTGTAAAGACGGCCCTGGCCCTGCCCGTCCATGATGTAATGTTTTGTGTGGCCTCAAAGTCTATCTTCGAGGTAATGAACGGTGACAGCACTTTCTTGTCCTTCCATCTATGGCTTCTCCATGCTTCTCATTACGCAACTGTTCACGCTATCTAGATCGCATGGTGACCATGGTGCCATTCTTGTTCTCCCCATAATATGCCACCATTTGTGAGCGCTCAATAAAATTGGGGGGTACAATGCTGCAGCTGTTGCTGCCTTACAGCACCAGAGACCCGGGTTTGATCCTGACCACGGGTGCCGTCTGTACGGAGTTTGTACGTTCTCCCCGTGACCGCATGCGGTTTTCTCCGTGTGCTCCGGTTTCCTCCCCCATTCGAAAGACGTACAGGTTTGTCGGTTAATTGGCTTCTGTAAACTGTCCCTAGTGTGCAGGACAGAACTAGTATGTGGGTGATTGTTGGTTGGCGCGGACTCGGTCGGCCGAAGGGTCTGTTTCCACACTGTATCTCCAAACTAAACTAAACTAACCTAAACTAAACTAAGTCATGTTTCCATTTAAGCAAATTAGAAAGGAAACATGTGTCTCTGACGTTATTTGACATGCTTCATACACTTATCTTTGACTCCAACCAGACCCTGGACTCTGTCTCAGATCTTACCAGATTGACTGTGACTTTGGTTCCCCAGTGAATCCTGATCCAAATTCCAACATCGTATCCTCTCCATCATAATGCTCGGTGGAGCTTTATAACATCAGCAGCCTCCACTCCCAACAGCATCCCATCCGCTGCCAAAACTGACATCATGTTATTCCCATGTGCGGGAGAGATCATTCCACAGCTTCCCTTGCATTCTCCTCTCTTTCCTAAACTCCATCCCATCCAATACTGTGCTCTTCATATTCCCAGATCACATATTTTCAGCCGACCCATTGCTTCTGTTCTGACCGGGGTCCGTTGGCACCTTGTATCCCAAACCATCAGCTTTCATCCGGGTCAGATGTTACTCCGGTCACAAAACGCACATCCCTTTTTTGCAAACTGTCCATTCCTACAACTCCAGTCTCTTCTGCGCTGGCAGCGAGCCACTGTCTGTCAGAGACCCCGGCCCTATCCACACACCCATCACGTATCTTTGGCCATGCTTACAATTGAAAAGACGAGGCTTGTATTCACTGGAGTTGAGAAGGATGAGAGGGGATCTAATGGAGACGTATAAAATTATAAAAGGGCTGGACAAGCTGGATGCAGGAAAAATGTTCCCAATGTTGGGTGAGTCCAGAACCAGGGGCCACACACACACAGTCTAAAAATAAAGGGGAGGCCATTTAAAACTGAGGCGAGAAGGAACTTTTTCACCCAGAGAGTTGTGAATTTGTGGAATTCTCTGCCACAGAGGGCAGTGGAGGCCAAATCACTGGATGGATTTAAGAGAGAGTTAAATCGAGCTCTAGGGGGCTAGCGGAATCAATGGATATGGGGAGAAGGGAGGCATGGGTTACTGATTGTGGATGATCAGCCATGATCACAATGAATGGTGGTGCTGGCTCGAAGGGCCGAATGGCCTCCTCCTGCACCTATTTTCTATGTTTCTATGTTTCTAATCACCCCTTTTACCATCTGCTTCTTTCACGCAGCGCCAATTTCAGTTTAGTTTAGTTTAAAGATGCAGGCACTTCGGCGGCCCGGCCAGTGATCCCCACACACTAACACTATCCGACACACCAGGGACAATTTACAATTTCACCAAGCCAATTAACCTACAAACCCGTCCGTCTTTAGAGTGTGGGAGGAAACCGGAGATCCCGGAGAAAACCCACGCACAAACTCCGTACATACAGTGCCTGTAGTCAGGGTCCAACCCAGATCTCTGGCGCTGTAAGGCAGCAACTCTACCGCTGCGCCACCGAGCTCCCAACTGGATCGCACCTCTTTGTAATTATTCTCTGCAATAAATCCTCTTTGGATTCATTAATTTTATTCTGAGGGTGTTTTCTCTGTTTTGATACACTGTTAAATTGCTTCAAGATTTTTTTTCACATTGGCAGGGCATGATGCAGTTGTGGAATTTAACCAAACGATTTAGAAGCAGGGAGTGAAAAATATGTAGGAATAAAATGAGAGGAAGGGTAAAGCAGACCAAAAAGCTCTGGCTTTGACTTATTTTTCAGTTGAATGCTCGACTTTTTAAACTCTTGGCTGCACGCCTTCTTAATGTCACAACCATATTGTCCCTTGCAACACATTAAAAAAGAGGCAGGCAAGTGGAACGATGAAAGGGAAATAGCAGATTGGTGAGAAAATTGGTGAGGATAATGAGTGAAGAAGAGGAGATAAGAGGAGATGAATAAGGGAGCAAATGAGTAGAGCGCGGCGGTAGAGTTGCTGCCTTACAGCGCCAGAGACCCGGGTTCGATCCTGACCATGGGTGCTGTCTGTACGGAATTTGTATGTTTTCCCCGTGACCTGCGTGGGTTTTCTCCGGGTGCTCCGGTTTCCTCCCACACACCAAAGACGTATGGGTTTGTAGGTCGATTGCAATTACAATTCGGTAAAATTGTAAACGATCCTCAGTGGGTGTAGGATAGTGTTAGCGTGCGGTGATCGCTGGTCGACACGGACTCGCTGCCTGAAGGGACTATTTCTGCGCTGCATCTCTAATCTGGTGGCGGCACGGTGGTGCAGCGGTAGAGTTGCTGCCTTACAGAGAATGCAGCGCCGGAGACTCAGGTTCGATCCTGACTACGGGCGCCATCTGTACGGAGTTTGTACGTTCTCCCCGTGACCTGCGTGGGTTTTCTCCGAGATCTTCGGTTTCCTCCCACACTCCAAAGGCGTACAGGTATGTAGGTTAATTGACTGGGTAAATGTAAAAATTGTCCCTAGTGTGTGTAGGATAGTGTTAATGTGCGGGGATCGCTGGGCGGCGCGGACTCGGTGGGCCGAAGGGCCTGTTTCCGCGCTGTATCTCTAAATCTAAATCTAAATCTAAACTAAACTAAAGAAGTACCATCGAGAGTACGGTGATAATGCATGAGATCGAAGAGGCTGTTTCCGTCATAACTGGCAATGATTTTTCTTTTCAATAAGTGAACTCTTGCACTCCCATATACATTGTGTGTTTAGCAGGCTGCCTTTCTATCTTGCAGGCTGACCAGATGTACAGTCTGTTTGATGACTCACACAATAATGTTACTGCATTTGGGAAAACATATCCCAGTGCACATGAAGTTGGTTTTCAAAACAGATGAAACTTGAGACTATTTGTTTTCACAAAACGATCAATGACACATTCCGGTGTGGCGTTGGGAAGAGAAAACCTAAAAGATGATGCAGAAGTTGCTTTGCTTGACCATAAAATCAATACCGCCTCGTATTGTCTCAGAGCAAGAGGCCAGGAAAAGGGAGGGGTGCCCAGAAACGATGGCAATCACAGCCTCAGCACTCAGACTGGGAGATCATTCCCCGGAACACCTTCGCTCAGACCGCCAGAACCTACCCGATCTCCCGGTTGCTAAACACTTTAATTCTCCTTCCCATTCTCACACCTTTCTGTCCTAGGTCTCCTCCATTGTCAGAGTGAGGCTAAATGCAATATTGGACGAAGATCATCTCATATTTTGCTTGGTATGAATATTGATTTTTCTCACATCAGGTAGCCCCAACATTCCCCCTCTCTCTATCCCACCCCCACCTAAGTCGCACTAGCTTCTCGTCACCCTACAAACAGCTAATAATGGCCTGTTTCCTTTATCATCATTACTTTTTTGAATATCTTTTATTCATTGTTATTTATCTCTCCACATCACCGTCTATATCTCTTGTTTCCCTTGTCCCTAACCAGTCTGAAGAAGGGTCTCGACCCAAAATGTCACCAATTCCTTCTCTCCAGAGATGCTGCCTGTCCCGCTGAGTTACTCCAGCTTTTTGTGTCTATCTTCGGTTTAAACCAGCATCTGCAGTTCCTACACACTCAGCACTCCTTGTGTTGGCTGAATAGAAACATAGAACATAGAAAATAGGTGCGGGAGTAGGCCATTTGGCCCTTCGAGCCAGCATCGCCATTCAATATGATCGTGGCTGATCATCCAAAATCAGTACCCCATCGCTGCTTTTTCCATTATCTCTTGGTTCTGTTAGCCCGAAGAGCTATATCTACTCTCTCTTGAAAACATCCAGTGAGTTGGCCTACACTGTCTTCTGTGGCAGAGAATTACACAGATTCACAACTCTCTGGGTGAAAAAGGTTTTTCCTCCTCTCAGTCCTAAATGGCCTACCCCTTATTCTTAAACTGTGACCCCTGGTTCTGGACTCCCCCAACATTTTTCCTGCATCTAGCCTGTCCAATCCCTTAAGAATGTTATTTGTCTCTATAAGATCCCCTCTTATCCATCTAAATTCCAGTGAATATAAGCCCAGTCGATCCATTCTTTATTGTTGCTAAGTGCTGCCTTAATAACTCCTGGTGTCATTATTTCGTTGACACCTCCACATCTGCACATTACGAAGATTATGGCCATTATTTGTACATACTGTCTCACTTTGTACTTCCTGCTCCCATTTTCCACTGCATGTTATTCTGCTCAAACTATACCTCCCCTCAACTTTTGATGCTCCAGAGAAAACAGTCCCAGTTTATCCAACCTCTCCTTGTAGCTAATGTGTCATAAGGTCATAAGGTGATAGGAGTAGAATGGGGCCATTCGGCCCATCAAGTCTACTCCACCATTCAATCATGGCTGATCTATATCTCCCTCCTAACCCCATTCTCCTGCCATCTCCCCATAACCTCTGACACCTGTACTAATCAAGAATCTATCTCTCTCTGCCTTAAAAATATCCACTGACTTGGCCTCCACAGCCCTCTGTGGCTAAGAACTCCACAAATTCACCATCCTCTGACTAAAAAAAATTCTCCTCATCTTCCTAGAAGAACGTCCTTTAATTCTAAGGCTATGACCTCTAGTCCTAGACTCTCCCACTGTTGGAAACATCCTCTCCACATCCACTCTATCCAAGCCTTTCACTATTCCGTATGTTTGCTATTTTCTTGCTGTTAATTGCATATTTCCCCCTGCAGTTGACCTCTCAAAGTGTAACTCCTCACATTTGTACGGATTAAACTCCATCTCCATTTCTCCATCCAAATCCTACCTCCACACTTTGATCCCTTCTCTGCAGCCTTGTAAATATTTCTTCACCACCTATTTATCGAATTCTCCCTTTAAGGTCGGCACGGTGGCGCAGCGGTAGAGTTGCTGCCTTACAGCGAATGCAGCGCCGGAGACTCAGGTTCGATCCTGACTACGGGCGCCGTCTGTACGGAGTTTGTACGTTCTCCCCGTGACCAGCGTGGGTTTTCTCCGAGATTTCCTCCCACACTCCAAAAGACGTACCACCGGTATGTAGGTTAATTGGCTGGGCAAATGTAAAAATTGTTCCTAGTGGGTGTAGGATAGTGTTAGCGTGCGGGGATCGCTGGGCGGCGCGGACCCGGTGGGCCGAAGGGCCTGTTTCTGCGCTGTATCTCTAAATCTAAATCTAAAAAATCTAAACTCCATCTCCATTTCTCCATCCAAATCCTACCTCCACGCTTTGATCCATTCTCTGCAGCCTTGTAAATATTTCTTCACCACCTATTTATCGAATTCTCCCTTTAAGGTCACGACAGGAGTCTCGTACGTTCTCCCTGTGACCACATGGGTTTTCCCTGGGTGCTCCGGTTTCCGCCCACACTCCAAAGACAAACAGGTTTGAAGGTTAATTGGCTTTGGCAGAATTGCAAATTGTCCCTAGTGTGCAGAATACATGCAAGTGCACAAGGTGATCGCTGCTCGGCACAGACTCAGTGGGCCGAAGAGCCTGTTTCCACTCAAAAGTCTAAAGAACCTGCAGCCAAATATTTAAAAATTTTGCTTCTATCACTCAAGGGTTGCACGTCATCTTTTTTTCTTTGGACGTGATTCGAACAGGGAATGTCCACTTCATGAAAGAACTCCACTAATCTTCATTCAGAATTGGTAACACATGAATTTTTTCATTTTTCATAGATCTCCATTTTCTGTTGGGGTTTTTTATAAACATAAAAGCATTGAAGTGGAGCTGCTGTCTGCAAGGTCATCTCAGCGGTACCGCAGCGGTAGAGTTGCTGCTTTACAGCGAATGCAGCGCCGGAGACTCAGGTTCGATCCTGACTACGGGTGCTGCACTGTAAGGAGTTTGTACGTTCTCCCCGTGACCTGCGTGGGTTTTCTCCGAGATCTTCGGTTTCCTCCCACACTCCAAAGACGTACAGGTATGTAGGTTAATTGGCTGGGTTAATGTAAAAATTGTCCCTAGTGGGTGTAGGATAGTGTTAATGTACGGGGATCGCTGGGCGGCACGGCCTTGGAGGGCCGAAAAGGCCTGTTTCCGGCTGTATATATATGATATGATATGATAAAATGTTGAAGAGAGGTCCACATCTCAATAGACAATAGACAATAGATGCAGGAGTAGGCCATTCGGCCCTTCGAGCCAGCACCACCATTCTCAATCAGTACCCCATTCCTGCCTTCTCCCCATACCCCCTGACTCCGCTATCCCTAAGAGCTCTATCTAGCTCTCTCTTGAATGCATTCAGAGAATTGGCCTCCACTGCCTTCTGAGGCAGTGAATTCTACAGATTTACAACTCTCTGACTGAAAAAGTTTTTCCTCATCTCCGTTCTAATGGCCTACACCTTATTCTTAAACTGTGGCCCCTGGTTCTGGGCTCCCCCAACATTGGGAACATGTTTCCTGCCTCTAACGTGTCCAACCCCTTAATAATCTTATATGTTTCGATAAGATCCCCTCATCCTAAATTCCAGTGTATACAAGCCTAGCCGCTCCAGTCTTTCAACATATGACAGTCCCGCCATTCCGGGAATTGACCTAGTAAACCTACGCCGCACGCCCTCAATAGTAAGAATATCCTTCCTCAAATTTGGAGACCAAAACTGCACACAGAACTCCAGGTGCGGTCTCACTAGGGCCCTGTACAACTGCAGAAGGACCTCTTTGCTCCTATACTCAACTCCTCTTGTTATGAAGGCCAGCATTCCATTGGCTTTCTTCACTGCCTTCTGTACCTGCATGCTTCCTTTCAGTGATTGATGCACTAGGACACCCAGATCTCGTTGTACGTCCCCTTTTCCTAACTTGACACCATTCAGATAATAATCTGCCTTCTTATTCTTACCACCAAAGTAGATAACCTCACACTTATCCACATTAAACTGCAACTGCCATGCATCCGCCCACTCACACAACCTGTCCAAGTCACCCTGCAACTTAATAGCATCTTCCTCACAGCTCACACTGCCACCCAGCTTTGTATCATCTGCAAATTTGCTAATGGCACTTTTAATCCCTTCATCCAAGTCATGAATGTATATTGTAAATAGCTGTGGTCCCAGCACCGAGCCTTGTGGTACCCCACCAGTCACTGCCTGCCATTCCGATAGGGACCCATTTATCCCCACTCTTTGCTTTCTGTCTGTCAACCAATTTTCTATCCATGTCAGTACCCTACCCCCAATACCATGTGCTCTAATTTTGCCCACTAATCTCCTATGCGGGACCTTGTCGACGGGGAAATAACCTGACTAACAGCACCATGAATTATAGATGCAAGCCAGAAATCCGTTCTTTCATGGCACCGTGAACAATATGTGCAGGAAGGAACTGCAGACGCTGGTTTAAAGCGAAGATAGACACGAAATGCTGGAGTAACTCAGCGGGACAGGCGGAGAGAAGGAACGGGTGACGTTTCAGTCAGAAGAAGGGCCTCGACCCGAAACGTCACCCATTCCTCTCCGGAGATGCTGCCTATCCCACTGAGTTACTCCAGCATCTTGTGTCTATCTGCAGTGAACCAATCTTACCGGTCAAAGGACTGAGTCGCGTTCTTACCTTGGTTGCTGCATCCACGTTAGCACCTAGCTGGATCAGTTCAGAAACAACCCCGATGTGACCTTCCTTCGAAGCAAGATGAAGAGCGTTCAACCCGTTCTGAAAAAGGACCAAAGAGAAGGATACGGTGATATCAGGGACGGCAGAAATCAATTTACAGGAACATCTGGGTACTGTATATTATCCTTTATTGTAGCACGTAGCAAAGGAATCAAAGAGCAGTTGATGCGCATGTTTAGTTTAGTTTTAGTTTGGAATTTAATGAATTCACTGGACATGCCTGCTCCATTTACTGGAGATGCTTTCTTCTCTCCCTACACCCCCCCCAACCCCGTAACGTCACCATTTAAACCACCACGAGCAGCACTGGCAAACCTCCCTGCCAGAATATTTAGTTCAGTTTAGCGATACAGCGCGGACACAGGCCCATCGGCCCACCGAGTCTGCACCGACCGGCGATTCCCGCTCACTAACACTATCCTACACACACTAGGGACAATTATACCAAGCCAATTAACCTACAAACCCGTCTGTGGGAGGGAAGCAGAGACCCCGGTGAAAACCGACGCTGGTCACAGGGACTCGACCTCTGCCGTGCCGGCCTTGGTTCACTTCCAGTTTAGATAGAACCCATCCTTCTGTCCTACAAGAGATTTGTACAAGAGATCACCCTGAAGTCCTGCCCCCTGCACCAGATCTTTGGCTGCCCTGTCTTTCTATTTCCAAACTCACAACTCTGAAGCACACGATGTAATCCTGACATTGCCACCCTCGAGCTCAGGCTTTTCAATTTTTTACCCACCACCCACAGTCTGAAGAAGGGTCTCAACTTGAAACGTCGCCCGTTCCTTCTCTCCAGGGATGCTCCCTGCCCAGCTGAGTTACTCCAGCTTTTTGCGCCTGTCTTCGGTTTAAACCAACACCTGCAGTTCCTTCTTACCCAAATTTCCTTTGCAGGGCACAATTTCTCTCCTTACTCATGTCATAATGACCAATGTGGACCAGTGCTTCAGGCTGCTCACCCTCCATAGAAACATAGAAAATAGGTGCAGGAGTAGGCCATTCGGCCCTTCGAGCCTGCACCGCCATTCAATATGATCATGGCTGATCATCCAACTCAGTATCCCGTACCTGCCTTCTCTCCATACCCCCTGATCCCTTTAGCCACAAGGGCCACATCTAACTCCCTCTTAAATATAGCCAATGAACTGGCCTCAACTAACCTTCTGCGGCAGAGAATTCCACAGATTCACCACTCTCTGTGTGAAAAAAAACTTTCTCATCTCGGTCCTAAAATACTTCCTCCTTATCCTTAAACTGTGACCCCCTTGTTCTGGACTTCTCCAACATCGGGAACAATCTTCCTGCATCTAGCCTGTCCAACCCCTTAAGAATTTTGTACGTTTCTATAAGACCCCCCCTCAATCTTCTAAATTCCAGCGAGTACAAGCCGAGTCTATCCAGTCTTTCTTCATATGAAAGTCCTGCCATCCCAGGAATCAATCTGGTGAACCTTCTCTGTACTCCCTCTCCAGAGCGCTCTACGCACTCAGTGACTACCTTGGACTTCGCACCCGGGAGGTCCTCACAACATACACCCTGGAGTCTTCCTTGTGGCACAGAAACACTCACCGGACTCCTTAACTACGAAGATACCTCGTCACCACAGCTCGCCTCTTCTTTGGCCTTTCCAATTGCACAACAGAGCCCATCGCCGTTCTGCCTTCCGTGTCAAATACCTCCGCGCTCAGACCCCAAAAAAGAGCGGCCCCTTCAAATGGCCGCTCCGGGCAAAGAAATCAGGACGGCCTGCAGACCTTGAGGTCCGCAAACCCTCTACATGGTCCTCAAACTGCGGAGCATCCTGGACAATACAGCTCACCCCCTCCATGACACACCGGTCAACCTGAGGAGCATCTTCAGCAACAGACTGGTTCCACCAAGATGCAGCACAGAACACCACAGGAGACTGTCATATGTTGAAAGACTGTAGCGACTAGGTTTGTATACACTGGAATTTAGAAGGATGAGAGGGGATCTTATCGAAACGTATTAAATTATTAAGGGGTTGGACACGTTAGAGGCAGGAAACATGTTCCCACTGTTGGGGGAGTCCAGAACCAGGGGCCACAGTTTAAGAATAAGGGGTAGGCTATTTAGAACAGAGATGAGGAAAAACTTTTTTAGTCAGAGAGTTGTGAATCTGTGGAATTCTCTGCCTCAGAAGGCAGTGGAGGCCAATTCTCTGAATACATTCAAGAGAGAGCTAGATAGAGCTCTTAAGGATAGCGGAGTCAGGGGGTATGGGGAGAAGGCAGGAATGGGGTACTGATTGAGAATGATCAGCCATGATCACATTGAATGGCGGTGTTGGCTCGAAGGGCCGAATGGTCTTCTCCTGCACCTATTTTCTATTGTCTATTTTCTATTGTCTATTGAGATCCTTCTTCCCTGTGGCTATCAAACCGAGCAACTCCTCCCCCTTCTGTCGTGGGGTAGACTGAGACGGACTCATCTCCCCTCCTTGCACATCCCCAATCCTTTCCACTCGTCACTTTAATTTTATGTTTCACGTATCTTGTGTTTTTATGACTGTTGGCAGATCTATTTCCCTCCTGGGATAAATAAAGTTCTATCGTATCGTATCGGATCGTATGATCACCGAGTGGGAAACTCAATGAAGTGATCTTTCATGCCTCAATTGTTCTCAACTTTTTCAAACCAATTTCATCAACAAGTTCATAAGTTCACAAATCATCGGAGCAGAATTAGGCCATTCGGCCCATTGAGTCTACTCCGCCATTCAATTACCTATCCCTCTCAACCCCATTCTCCTGCCTTCTCCCCATAACCCTTGACACCCTTCCTAATCAAGAGCCTGTCAATATCTACTTTAAAAATACCCAATGACATGCCCTCCATACCCGTCTATGGCAATGAATTCCACAGATTCACCACCCTCTGACTAAAGAAATTCCTCCTCATCAACTTTCCAAAGGTTCATCCTTGTATTCTGAGGCTGTGCTCTCTGGTCCAAGAATCTCCTGCTAGTGGAAATATCCTCACCACATCCACTCAATCCAGGCCTTTCACTATTCGGTAAGTTTCAATGAGGTCCCACCTCTGAAACTTACCGAATAGTGAAAGGCCTGGATGAGATCCCACCTCATCCTTCTAAACACCAGCGAATTCAGGCCCAGTGCCATCAAAACCTCATCATATGTTAAACCAATAATTCCTGGGATCATTCTCACAAACCTCCTCTGAACCCTCTCCAATGCCAGCACATCCTTCCTCAGATATGGGGCCCAAAACTACTCAAAATACTCCAAATGAAGTCTGACCAGTGTCTTATCAACATTACATCCCTGTTTTTATATTCTAGTCCTCTCAAAATAAACACTAAACACGTTATAAAACTGACAATCCAGCCCAAGGAGGTTGTGAATGTTGTACTTAAATGCATTGTTGTCAAATTCTCTCTCTTCAACAAAGTATGCTCTAACCCCATAACATTATTTCATTTAAAAAAACATGGAATCAATAAAACTTAAGAAATGTTCCTTGACAAAGCCAATAATAAGAAAAACTGTGCCTTGGAACCATCAAGAAATACTGAATTCAGATTATTCCAGCCTTCAATGTTTGGCTAAGGATGGCCTTCCAGGAACTGTAGGCAGCACGGTGGCGCAGCGGTAGAGTTGCTGCCTTACAGCCCTGGCAGCGCCGGAGACCCGGGTTCCATCCCGATTACGGATGCTGTCTGTATGGAGTTTGCACGTTCTCCCCATGACCGCGTGGGTTTTCTCCGAGATCTTCGGTTTCCTCCCACACTCCAAAGACTTACAGGTTTGTAGATTAATTGGCTTGATATATAAATGTAAAATTGTCCCTCGTGTGCATTGGGCAATGTTAATGTGCAGGGATCGCTGGTCGGTGCGGACTCGGTGGGCTGAAGGGCCTGTTTCCGCACTGTATCTCCAAACTAAACTAAAAAAAAAAGAAACGACTTGAAGATTGAATGGTTGTGGTTGTTAAAATCCTAATGTTTGTCGGGCACAGCGGGGAAGCCCAGTAGAGCTGGGGAATCACTGCAACACCGGAAAGAGGACATCCTGCTCAACCTGCGTGACATTTGAAATCATTGAAACGATTTAACGGAACTTAATATCTCTTCAGCCTCTCTGTTGTGAAAGGAATATCACCAGGAGTAACCCAGTATTATTGGTAAATGAACACAGGCTTCCGATCATCATGGAAATTTCTCTTGACGCCAGCGGCAGGGGGCGGCCCGGTGGCGCAGCGGTAGAGTTGCTGCCTTGCAGTGCCAGAGACCCGGGTTCGATCCTGACTACAGATGCCGTCTGTACGGAGTTTGTACGTTTTCCCCGTGACCTGCGTGGGTTTTCTCCGTGACCTCCGGTTTCCTCCCGCACTCCCACAAAGATGTACGGGTTTGTAGATTAATTGGCTTTTGTAAATTGTCTATTGCCCCTGGTGTGTAGGATTGTGCAAGTATACGGGGTGATTGCTGGTGGCCTGAAGGGCCTGTTTCCACGCTGTATTTCTAAAGTCTGAAGTGAAGCCCTGATAAAAAAGTTACATATCAGGACAGGTAGATGGAGCTGTTTGTGATTGGCCTTCTAAAATTCAAAGATTTTGTTCTTTGTGATTTGATTCATTCTAAGAATGGCAACAGAGTTTTTCTTTAATAATCCTGGAGTCATTAATTGAACCACGCATTGCACTCCCTCCTGCAAGCAACATATTATGTGGGTTTCCATGAGGAAATGGCGATATGCGGTTCTTAAAGTATGAGTGTGAGTTTAGTTTATTGTCACGTGTACCAAGGTACAAAGAAAAGCTTTTGTTGCGTGCTAACCAGTCAGCGGAAAGACAATACATGATTACAATCGAGCCGTCCACAGTGAACAGACACAGGATAAAGGGAATAACGTGAATAACGTTTAGTGCGAGATAAAGTCCAGTCAAGTCCGATCAAAGATATTCCTAGGATTACGAATATAAATTACGAGAGTGATCCACATCAACTGCAACGAGGAACATACGCAACATATCTTAAGTGAAATAAAGTAATAGAGCTCCCGTACCTGGTTGCAGATGTTAATGTCAACTCCGGATTTGACATAATCGAGGGCCTTTTCCAAGTTTCCAGCTCGTGCAGCGCGGAGGTAGCTTGCATTGGTGTCAGTCTGTTTAAAACGAGGGAAAGTGTTCAATTAGACAAAGGAGATTGCAAATCAACTGAAGACACTCTGCGTTGGATCAACAATCAAAAGGTTAAAGGAGAATTTACTTTGGCAGAATTTGCACTGACCCCTGTATTTTCCCAGTGTTCTCCCTTCTATACCCTCAACAGAACTTCCATAATTAATAAAGACAAAGCTAATATCGAAAAAGGGAATGATGGTAATGCAGTAATCTCATGCACGAATTGCAACAGACATTTGTGAAGGCATTACTGCTGCACTGCAGTTGTATGAAGATCTCGAAAGATCTCAAGTCACTCTGGATAACGCCACAGCATCGACCATTTTGGATGAAATATGCAAGGAAGGAACTGCCGATGCTGGTTTACACCGAAGATAGACACAAAATGCTGGAGTAACTCAGCGGGGCAGGCAGCATTTCTGGATGGAAGGAATGGGTGACGTTTCGGGACGAGACCCTTCTTCGACTCGAAACGTCACCCACTCTAACCAGAGATGCTGCCCGCCCCGCTGAGTTCCTCCAGCACTTTGCGTAAAACCAAAAATAGCGCGGTACACGTCGCAGAGAGTGTGCGAATTTTGAAATAGAATTAATAACTTGAGAAAACCCACTGGGTGAAGTTGGCTCAAGTACCAAGGAAGGTTACTGCTTATACTTTCATTCAAATTAAAAACTTCTGTATACACCAGTCCAAAGCAGGTTGATCCACCAGCGGGAGGCTAGTTTGAGGTGAATGCTGAGCTTTGAGAGTTGGTTCAAATAAAGAAAATATTTTAACGCTTCAGCAGTTGACTTTCAACCAACATTTTTAAAAGTCGTCTGGTCGATAACGCAAGTGTCAGGTATCGTGTTATAGATGCAAGCATCACGCTATATTATAGAAAGTGATTCCAACTCTATTATCAAGTGTTTACTGCGTTGTAGTTAGAGTCTAAAGTAATGAAACACTTCTCCAGCCTTCCGTCCACACCGTCTGAATGCAGCAGTCGTCAAGAATAGGTTTTTTGTTTAACCCTTCAATACCAAGGCTGCAATAAGGGCCATTATCTCTTCCACGACTGTGTGCACAATCAATCTGTCCTGTCATCCAAGTATTCTCAGAGCCCCACAAGAGTTATTTTAACCACATGGCACAGCAAATCCTGATCCAGAAAATGTATTCTGGCCATTTTCATTCCACACAAATCCCAGTGAATTTTACAAATGTTGTTTGTTGGCCACTGAAACGACCAAATGATCGAGTCCTCTTCATTAGTTCAAAGCCTTTCCCTTCGTTGTCTACTAACAAGGAATTGAAGTTGCTGATTCAGACTGAAAAAGGGTTCCGGCCCGAGCTGTCACCTATCCATGTTCTCCAGAGAGACCAGTTGAGTTACTCCAGCATTTTGTGTCTTTCTTTCCCTTCATTAGGTTGGTACATCTGCCATGGAGTCATGGAGTGATACAGTGTGGAAACAGGCCCTCCGGCTCAACTTGCCCACACCAGCCAACATGTCCCAGCTACACTAGTCACACCTGCCTGCATTTGGTCCATATCCTTCCAAACCTGTCCTATCCATGTACCTGTCTAACTGCTTCTTAAACATTGGAATAGTCCCAGCCTCAACTACCTCCTCTGGCAGCTTGTTCCATACACCCACCACCCTTTGTGTGAAAAAGTTACCCTTCAGATTCCTATTAAATCTTTTCCCCTTCGCCTTAAACCTATGTCCTCTGGTCCTCGATTCACACACACTGGGCAAGAGTCTCTGCGCATCTACTTCAACCTCCTCCAATTGCCCTTCCCTGCCCTTCCTCAATATTCAGCAGCCAAAGTGGAGTCAACATTTTAGTTCCACAACAAGTAGCTTGGCACAGATGATTGATTTATTGATTCACATGGGTGTTTCACCTAAAAGGTGGGTATTAGCTTAGCTTTGCCTAAAGCACTCTCAGGCGTGTCTGTGGGATCTGGGAGGCAACTGGAGCACCCGGAGGAGACTCACGTGGTCACAGGGAGAATGTGTAAAATCCATCCCTGAACAAATCAATCAGACCTGCTGAATATTCTAACATTCTCTAGTATTCTGGTACAAATTCCACCCATCCCCACTCTTACTTCACTGCCCTTTTTCACCGCCCCAGCACATTATTCTTCATGCTGGAGTAACTCAGCGGGTCAGGCAGCATCTCTGGAGAAAAGGAATAGGTGACGTCTCGGGTCGGGAACCCTTCTTCAGACCCTTTGTCCGTCTGATGAGAGATCTCCAGCCAAAAAGGTCACCTATTCCTTTTCTCCAGAGGTGCAGCCTGACCCACTGAGTTACTCCAGCATTTTGTGCCTATCTTCGGTGTAAACCAGAATCTGCAGTTCTTTCGTACACATTATTCTTCACGGTGACTTGAAGAGTAGGCAGGATTCAAAATCTAACTTTTGGACAACACTTCCAGAGTTATGAGATCAACAGGATGCGAGAAGCAGCCAGCGGTGAACTACAACAAATGGCATCCTGGACCCAATCCCAAACAGTTGGATATCAGGAAACTAAACAACTGTTGAAAGATTGTCTGGCCAGTCCAAACAAAGTTAGATGACTGCAGATTGCGTAAAAAAATTGTTCGGAAACAAATATGTCATCATTAACTTCAAAATTATAACAGGCCTGCAGTCTGCTGTCGGGATCTCCTCTAGGGACCCAAGGCTGGGCAGAAGGGAATTTCAGTAGGGATTGTGGATGATCCAAGATTCCTCGTGTAGGAAGGAAATGCAGATGCTGGTTTAAACCGAAGTTAGACACAAAAACCTGGAGTAACTCAGCGGGACAGGCAGCATCTCTGGAGGGAAGGAATGGGTGATGTTTCGGGTCGAAACCCTTCTTCAGTCTGAAACCACGCCACCCATTCCTTCTCTCCAGAGACACTGCCGTCCCGCTGAGTTACTCCAGCATTTTGTGTCTATCCATCCAAGATTCCCCCCGCAGTTAATGTAAGCAAGGGTTACACAAGAATTGTAAAGACGCAGTGCAAGGCACTCAAAGGGAAACTAACACAAATCTTAAGAGTTCACACTGATTCCCAGAACAAGATCTGAGAAAGTTTCCAGAATAAATCTTCAGATCTGTCAAAAATAAATCGCAATGAAAGACTTGCATTTACACAGCCTTCCACAACCTGAAGATGTTCCCAAACTCGTTACAGTTAATGTGCATTGATGTGAAGTCTTTGTCACAATATGAGAATTACAAAGCCAACTCATATGTTGAAAGACTGGAGCGACTAGGCTTGTATACACTGGAATTTAGAAGGATGAGAGGGGATCTTATCGGAACATATAAGATTATTAAGGGGTTGGACACGTTAGAGGCAGGAAACATGTTCCCAATGTTGGGGGAGTCAAGAACAAGGGGGCACAGTTTAAGAATAAGTGATAGGCCATTTAGAATGGAGATGAGGAAAAACTTTTTCAGTCAGAGAGTTGTAAATCTGTGGAATTCACTGCCTCAGAAGGTAGTGGAGGCCAATTCATGAATGCATTCAAGTGAGAGCCAGATAGAGCTCTTAAGGATAGCAGAGTCAGGGGGTATGGGGAGAAGGCAGGAACGGGATACTGATTGTGAATGGTCAGCCATGATCACATTGAATGGTGGTGCTGGCTCGAAGGGCCAAATGGCCTACTCCTGCACCTATTGTCTATTGACCCGAAATGTCACCTATTCCTTTTCTCCAGAGATGCTGTCTGACCCGCTGAGTTACCCCAGCTTTTTGCGTCTATCAGCCCATCAAGTCTCATCCGCCATCCGATCATGGCTGAGCGATCTTTCCCTCTCAACCCCATTCTCCTGCCTTCTCCCTATAACCACTGACACCCGTACTAATCAAGAATCTACCTATCTCTGCCTTAAAATTATCCACTGACTTGGCCTCCACAGCCTTCTGAGGCAATGAATTCCGCAGATTCACCACACTCTGACTAAAGATATTCCATCGCATCTCCTTCCTAAAGGAACGCCCTTTAGTTCTGAGGCTATGACCTCTGGTCCTTGACTCTTCCACAAGTGGAAACATCCTTTGCACATCCACCCAATCTGAATTTAGAAGACGTTTCATTTCTCAAATGAGAATTCTGTCACTATGGCACAGCAACTTGTTCAAGTCATTAGTCGGGCTTTACAAAGCAATATCCTATCAAACTTAAATATAAAATTGTCACTGAAACCGTAACTATTTAATAGATACAACATAAACAGGCTTATTCCCAAATCAATCTTGTTGAAGTCCAACCATGTAAGAGAGTGAAATAAATTATTGGCTAATACCTTATTGATTTGGAAATCAAGAAAGGGAATGCAAAGCATTTAATGTAATTAAGCATATTGGAAATATCCGTAGGATATATCAGGGCGGTCCAGTGGCCCAGCGGTAGAGTTGCTGCCTTATAGGTCTAGAGACCCGGGTTCGATCCTGACTAAGGGGGCTATCTGTACAGAGTTTGTACGTTCCCCGTGACCTGGTGGGTTTTCTCTGGGAGCTCTGGTTTCCCCCCACATTCCAAATACATACAGGTTTATAAGCTAATTGGCTTGGTAAAATTGTAAAAACTGTCTCCAGTGTGCGTAGGATAATGTAATGTACAGGGATCACTGGTCGGCGCAGACTAGGTGGGCTGAAGGGCCTGTTTCCAGACTGTATCTCCAAACTAAACTAATATGTTTATATTATAAAAAACAAAGCCTTAGCCAAGTGGGGTCTATGTTTTCAACACGAAACGATGTTAAAACACCAATCAGCATCAATAACATTTAGAAATGAATGGAGAAGTTTATAATATGTCATCTTAGTGCTATCATGTAACACCTTACATAATGCATGTGCACAGCACAAATTCTGCTCGCCACAGGTGTGCCTGCAACAACAAAAAGTTTTAGACTCGTCACTAACCTTCTTAAAAATTGGCAATGAAGCAGATATCTATTTGATCAACAAGTAAAGGAAGTTATAAACATTCACAAAGACTGGAGGGCGTAGCTTTAAGGCGAGGGGACAAAGTTTAAAGGAGATGTGCAGGGCAATTTTCTTTTGACACAGAGTGGTGGGGGCCTGGAATGCACTGCCGGGAGAGGGGATGGACACAATTAGGATAGCTTTTAGATAGGCACATGGGTATGCAGGGAATGGAAGAATAAGAATCACCAGCAGGCAGAGGAGATTAGCTTATCTTGGCATAATGTTAGGCATGAACCTTGTGGGCCGAAGGGCCTGTTCGTGCACTGTACTCCTTCTCCCCTGACTCTCAGTCCGAAGAAGGGTCTCGACCCAAAATGTCACCCATTCCTTCCATTCAGAGATGCTGCCTGAGCGACTCCAGCATTTTGTGTCTATCTTCGGTGTAAAGCGACATCTGCAGTTCCTTCTGACACTGTACTATGTACTATGTTCCACAATAAAATACTCAATAATCAAAAATATTTGAGACCACATTTGAGACCACACCTCCAACACTAATTTTTATTACTAATTTTTAATTTAATTTTTAATCTAATTTCACACAGAGGGTGTTGGGTGTATGGAACGAGCTGCCGGGGGAGGTAGTTGAGGAAGGTACTATGACAACATTTAATTTGGGACAGATTTGTGCACAGGAAAGATTTATAACCTGAGAAGGTTTATGGGTCAAATGAAGACAGGTCGCACTTGTGTAGGTGGGGCATCTTGGTCTGCATGGGCTAGCTGAGTCGAAGGGCCTGTTCCCATGCTGCATGATTCTATGACTCTGTCTGCTGACTGCAATGTGGCTACTGCCTTTCCAACACTGCAAATGTATTGGCACATCAACGTGCACTTGATAGGCCTAATGTTCCATGAGACATAGAGTCACAGAATGATATAGTGTGGAAGCAGGCCCTACGGCCCAATTTGCCCACACCGGCCAACAATGTCCCAGCTACACCAATCCCACCTGCCTGCATTTTGTCCATATCCCTCCAAACCTGTCCTATCCATCCATGTTCCTGTCCAACTGTTTCTTAAATGTTGGGATAGTCCCTGCCTCAACTACCTCCTCTGGCAGCTTGTTGCATACACCCAACACCCTTTGTGTGGAAAAAGCCACTCCTGAGGTTCCTATGAAATCTTTCCCCCTTCACCTTAAACCTATGTCCTCTGGTCCTCGATTCACCTACTCTGGGCAAGAAACTCTGTGCATCTAGAGAGGATGAAGATATGAATGGTGTTATATAAATACAGCCCTTCTTATAATTTAAACATGTGCAACTTTATAACTAACCTCACACATTACAGTTCAGGCTGGATGTCAATGCCCGAGACTGCAGTGTGAATCATACATCCCCTGTGTTCACAACGCTGTATGTGACAAGCTTAGTGGTCTACGTAGATGATCTTTCACTCAGAGTCATGCTGCACATCCAAGCTATGCTACCGTTAGTAACCGACCTACGCATTTACCATGAATAGAAAAGTAACACGGTAACCTGCGATACAGTTGAAAACTACTGAGTAGCAGTTTTATCTTTAAGCACTTACTTGCTGGTACAAGTCTGCCTCTTCCTGCACTGCCATCTCCTCCAGATGAAACCCCGCCGATCCAATTATGAATGCTTAAAAGATTTAAAAAAACTCACTGTGGCATTACACCGGGTCTAAAAATACCAGCCAGAGTAGTGGGGTTGAAAACGCTGTTAGTCTTGTTGCAAAGCCTCTCGGTGGGCAGAGGAGGCAACAGAAGCCTCACCTACACTCCCCTCACAACAGTCACGTCTCCCAAAACTTCTTACCAAGCTTACCATATTTATAGGGTCCCATCACACAGGCTCCGTGTAAACGTGATACAGATGCACCAGAATAGCAGCAGCAGCTGCCTCATGGCTACTTTTGTGCACACGCTTATCAGATCCCTGTTTTCCAATTAGCACCATGCTCCTGGCTGCCCAAGTTAAAGTCATAGAGTCATAGAGTGATTCAGTGTGGAAACAGGCCCTTTGGCCCAACTTGCCCACACCGGCCAGCATGTCCCAGCTACACTAGTCAATAGACAATAGGTGCAGGAGTAGGCCATTCGGCCCTTCGAGCCAACACCACCATTCAATGTGATCATGGCTGATCATCCACAATCAGTACCCCGTTCCTGCCCTCTCCCCGTACCCCCTAACTCAGCTATCATTGGTCACCTCACCTACTGTCTCCTTTCTCTGTTCATTTATTTATTTACTTATTTATCTATTTATTAATTTCCCTATGTTCTCAAAATCTCTGTAAAGCGTCTTTGAGTATATGAAAAGCGCTATATAAATAAAATGTATTATTATTATTATTATTATCATTAAGAGCTCTATCTAACTCTCTCTAAAAGCATCCAGAGAATTGGCCTCCACTGCCTTGGTGGGCCGAAGGGCCTGTTTCCACACTGTATGTATCAATCAATTGGAAGGTACTGCTTTAAGGTAATGTTAGAAGAATTAGAGGGGACTTGAGGAAATGTTTTCACCCGGAATCTGGCAGAATCCACAACTCACAGCTTTTACGGGTGGTTTAGTTTAGTTTAGTTTAGAAATACTCGCGCAAACAGGCCCTTCGGCCCACAGAGTCTGTGCCAACCAGCAATCCCTGCACATTAGCACCATCCTACACACACACACGAGGGACAATCTTACATTTTATACCGAGCCAATTAACCTGCAAACCTGTACGTCTTTGGTATGAGGGAGGAAACCGAGGACCTTGCACAAAACCCACGCAGGTCACGGTGAGAACCTACAAACTCCGTACAGACAGCACCCAAAGTCAGGATCGAACCCGAGTCTTTGGCGCTGTAAGGCAGCAGCTCTACCGCCGCGCCAATGTGCCGTCCCAGTGTATGTTTGCAAAATTGGGTGGTGTATTGCAATATTCTTAGACTCAGTGAGACCATCAATGAAATAATGCAAAATTTAACATCAAAGACAAATATTTCCACTTTCATGCAATTTCTAGTAACCTGCTCATTTTACTCTAAGTAGAAATCAAATAGTGTCTTCCTTAGGTCCGTGCTAGCACCTCATCTGGAATTATTTGTCTTTGACATTCAACTGTACATTGATTTCTTTGATGGTCTCACTGAGTCTATGCTGAGATTCAAGCTTGAAACTGAGGCCCACGGTGCTGATTCTGTGAGGCCTCTGTGCCCAGCTGGAAGCTTTGTCTTTCACACGAAACAATCACAAGCCACCATCTGCTCTCTTGACAATGCAAACAAATCCCCTGGCAGCATTCAAGAAAAGACAGAACAGTTACCGGCTGTCCAGTATTTGTCTCCCGAGTCTTTCGTCTTTGTTAGTTTAGTTTAGAGACGCAGCGCGGAAACAGGCCCTTCAGCCCTCCGAGTCCATCCCGACCAGCGATCCCTGTTACACTAGCACACACACACGGCACACGATACACACTAGGGACAGTTTACAATTCTTTACCGCAGCCAATTAAGCTACAGACCTGTGCACCTTTGGAGAATTGTAGGAAACCGGAACACCCGGAGAAAACCCACACGGTCATGGGAAGAATGTACAAATTCCGTACAGGCAGCACCCGTAGACAGGATCGAACCTGGGTCTCCGGCACTGTAAGGCAGCAAATGTGCCACCCAAACACCAGATATGATTGTTTGGACATCGTAATATTGCTTATCTCTGATCTGTCTAAGTACTTATGTTCAGTGATGCTTGTAATGAACTGCATACAAAAATGAGGTTACGTAGTTTTTAGCGCTGATGCATATGATTTGCTGGTCAGTGCAGACTCGGTGGGCCAGAGGGCTTGCGTTCGCACTGCATTTCTAAACGAAACTAAAACTAAGCTACGAACTAAGACCTGAGAAGTAAGATTAGTTTGCGCTGCAGTGTTTGCCAGCAGGCACAGAAATGTCTTCATTCTTTGCTGTTACTTTCCATAATTCCATTATTACACTGGTACCGTTAAAGTGCCTAATTGGCTACAAAAATACTTTAAAATGTTCCGAGTTTGTAAAAGGCATTATATAAACATACTCTTTATTGCTTGCTTCACATTACGACAAAGATCCCACCAACATAAAAAGAGATAAAAAAACAGCTAATCTGTTTCAACGGTGGCCAAAAGCTTAGCATGAAAGATATAAAACAAAATGAATGGTCATTTAAACTGGTGTACAGGCCATGAAAACAGCAGTCGGCTCCAAGAGCAGATAAACCTGTAAGGGTCTGAAGAAGGCTCTCGACCCGAAAAATCACCCATTCCTTCTCTCCAGAGATGCTGCCTGTCCCGCTGAGTTACTCCAGCATGTTGTGTCTATCTTGGGTGTAAACCAGTATCTGCAGTTCCTTCCTACACTGTAAGCAGAAGTCTGTGTCATGAATAAATTACCTATGGCGGCACAGTGGCGCAGCGGTAGAGATTGCTGCCTTACAGCGCCAGAGACCTGGGTTCGATCCTGACTATGGGTGCTTGTCTGTATGGAGTTTGTACGTTCTCCCCGTGACCTGCGTGGGTTTTCTCCGGTCTCGTCCCACTCTCCACAGACGTACAGGTTTGTACGCTAATTGGCTTCGGTAAAATTGTAAATGGTCACGTGTGTGTGTAGGAGAGCGTTAGTATGCACTGACATAATGTAATGAAAGAATGTCAGGCAGCATCTCAGGAGAGAAGGAATGGGTGACATTTCGGGTCGAGACCCTTCTTCAGACTGACATTCTTCAGTCTTCAGTCTCGACCCAAAACGTCACCCATTCCTTCTCTCCTGAGATGCTGCCTGACCTGCTGAGTTACTCCAGCATTTTGTGAAATAAATACCTTCGATTTGTACCAGCATCTGCAGTTATTTTCTAACACTATGATGAAAGAATGGGTCGACTGGGCTTGTATTCACTGGAATTTAGAAGGATGAGAGGGGATCTTATAGAAACATATAACATTCTTAAGGGATTGGACAGGCTCGATGCAGGAAAAATTTTCCCGATGTTGGGGGAGTCCAGATCCAGAGGCCACAGTTTAAGAATAAGGGGTAGGCCATTTAGAACTGAAACGAGGAAAAAAAAATTCACCCAGAGAGTTGTGAATCTGTGGAATTCTCTGCCACAGAAGGCAGGGGAGGCCAATTCACTGGATGTTTTCAAGAGGGAGTTAGATATATCTCTTATGGCTAACGGAATCAAGGGATATGGGGAAAAAGCAGGAATGGGGTACTGATTCTGGAGGATCAGCCATGATCCTATTGAATGGCGGTGCTGGCTCAAGGGGCCGAATGGCCTACTCCTGCACCTGTTTTCTACGTTTCTATGTATCTCAAAATTAAAAACTCCACATGGAAATCTCTCCACTATATGATGCTGGTCATCATTCAACTGTTCGATTTGTTCCACTTTTACTCATTCATTCATCGCCATGCTGTGGTACTATTTGATGTATCAAGATTTTGTTTTCACCTTGGCTGGTGTGAAATTCACAGTGTGGCATCCACCAACACTTGGAGTAGAAATGACAATAAATCATCATCCCACAAGTCGGATTGAAATGGTTCACCAAGTGCCAAGTGAAAATGTAGTAAAAATATCAAAACAGACACAAAATGCTGGAGTAATTCATCGGGGGAGAGTGAGAGAGGGAGAGAATGGGAGAGGTGGAGAGGGGACAGGGAGATGGGGGGGGGGGGGGAGAGAGAGTGGGGGGAGAGAGGGAGAGGGAGATGGAGGGAGAGGGAGGGAGAGGGAGAGGGAGAGAGAGGGAGAGGGAGAGAAGGAAGCAGAGAGTGGGAGAGGTGGAGAGGGGACAGGGAGATGGGGGGAGAGACAGGGGGGGAGGGAGAGGGAGGGAGATGGAGGGAGAGAGAGGGAGAGGGAGAGGGGGAGAGAGGGAGAGGGGGAGAGAGGGAGGGGGAGAGAGAGAGAGGAGAGAGAGCAGTGGGTGCGGAGGGGGAGGGGGAGAGGGAAGGGGAGGGAGGGAGGGAGGGAGGGAGGGAGGGAGGGAGGGAGGGAGGGAGGGAGGGAGGGAGGGAGGGAGGGAGGGAGGGAGGGAGGGAGGGAGGGAGGGAGGGAGGGAGGGAGGGAGGGAGGGAGGGAGGGAGGGAGGGAGGGAGGGAGGGAGGGAGGGAGGGAGGGAGGGAGGGAGGGAGGGAGGGAGGGGGAGGGAGAGGGAGAGGGAGAGAGAGAGAGAGACTTAGCAAGTGAATTCCAGAGTCTAGGACCTCGAACATTGATGATACGAAAAGATTAACAAAAAGGCACGTGAGATCAAATTTGGAGGAGTGATAGGAGCACAGCCATCAAGAATATTGAACAGATATGAGCACTAAAAATGAAGAAACTGGTTCACAGGAAATCAGGGGAACAGTGTGACGCTGGGGAAATGGCATATGTTAAGTTAGGATATCGGCAGCTGAGTTGGCATCAGCTGAAATTTATTATGAATCATTTGCTGTTCAGAAATCAAAATAGCCTGTCATATTCTCTTCCAGAGAGAATTAATGTGCAGGAAGGAACTGCAGATGCAAGTTTAATGCTGGAGTAACTCAAATTGCTGGAGTAACTCAGTGGGACAGGCAGCATCTCTGGAGAGAAGGAATAGATGAAGTTTTGGACCGAGACCCTTTTTCGGACTGACCGAAAACAGAATTAAGGTTAATAATCACCAAACCACAATTTATTGGCTTTAAATTAAAATTCATTGAAGGTATAGGTGAAATGAAATGACTATTTCCCTTGGTGGTAAGACTTTTACACTTTAAGCTTTAGAGATACAATGCAGAAACAGGCCCTTCGGCCCACCGAGTCCTTGCCGACCAGCGATAACTGTACACTAGCACTATCCTACACACTAGGGAAAATGTCCAATTTTTTTTACCAAAGCCAATTAACCGACAAACCTGTACGTCTTTGGAGTGTGGGAGGAAACCGGAGCACCCCAAGAATACCCTCACAGTCTCAGGGAGAACGTACAAACTCCATACAGACAGCACCTGCAGGAAGGATCGAACCCGGGTTTCTGGTGCTGTAAAAGCAGCAGCTCTAACACTGCGCAACTGTGGCGCCCCGCGGCCTCTTACAGTTTTAGTAAGTTTGTCAGAGCGTAAATTTGTCCTGGCCCAACCACATTGGCGCTGCAGCCCAGAAAGCACACCAACCCGCTTACTTCCTCAGAAACTAAGGACATTTGGCAAGTCTCCAGTAACGTTTATCAGTTTCTACAAATGCACTGCAGAACGTATCCTATCCGGATATATCACAGCTTAGTATGGCATCTGTTCTGCCTGAAACTGCAAGAAATCACAGAGAATTGTGAATGCATCCCAGTTCATCAAACAAAATAGCCTACCCCCTGGAGACTCCATCTATACTTCGCATAAGGGAAAACAGCCAACATAGTTCCTCTGTCCCTCTCTTCCCCTCCCCCACCCCAGATCTCCCTCTATCTTCCTGTCTCCACCTATATCCTTCCTTTGTCCCGCCCCCCTGACATCAGCCTGAAGAAGGGTCTCGACCCGAAACGTCACCCATTCCTTCTCTCCCGAGATGCTGCCTGACCTGCTGAGTTACTCCAGCATTTTGTGAATAAATACCTTCGATTTGTACCAGCATCTGCAGTTATTTTCCTATACTAACATAATCATGGTGGCGCAGCGGTAGAGCTACTGCCTTGCAGCACCACAGACCCGGGTTCCATCCTGACGGCAGGCGCTTGCCTGTACGGAGTTTGTACGTTCTCCCTGTGACCTGCGTGGGTTTTCTCCGAGATCTTCAGTTTCCTCTCACACTGCAAAGTCGTGCAGGTTTGTAGGTTGATTTGCTTTGGTATAAATCTAAAATTGTCCCCAGTGTGTGCAGGGTAGTGTAAACGAGCGGGGATCGCTGGTCGGTGCGGACTCGGTGGGCCGAAGAGCCTTTTTCCGTGCTGTATCTCTAAGCTAAAAGCTAAACTGAAAAACCATTCACACCCTAGGTCATTCTCTCCCCTCTCCTGCTGGGTAGAAAATATCAAACGTTGAAAGCAAGTACCACCTCACAAATGTCAAGGATAAATTCCCGATCGTCCAACCTACCTCATTGCGACAACTTCAAGTACCTGGGTGTGCACATCTCTCAATATTTGTCCTGGTCCCAGAACATTAATGCACCATATAGAAAGCCCATCAGTGCCTCGACTCCCTTAGAAGATTGTGGAGATTTGGTATGTCAACAAATACTCTCTTGAACTTCTACAGGCTTACACCGACCGAGAGCACACTGACTGGTTGTATCACTATTATTGTGGTTATTAATGTATTGTTTTTTTTGTGTTTATTTTATATTATCTCTGCAATATGTTTGGAGACCTGTTCTGCTGCCGCAAGTACGAACCTTTGTTGTTCTGTTGTTGGTACACTGGACAATTAAGCATGCTTGATCTGTTCATAGTAAACAAGCATTTGGGAGCACGGTAGGATGCATTGACTGCCTGCTGCGAGACTGCAAGATGCAACAATGTTGCTGCGGAGCTCAGTTGGTCGCAATATCATTGCATCTTGCAGAGAAATGGGAACGGTTACGTTAAACGCCCTGGTTTAACTACACATTGCTCTTCCTTAGACCATGTCTTTACTTAAATATATTATCGGGCGGCTACATTTCCAAGCTGCAGACTCAGGATTGCAACCCTGTTATATCCTGGGGGGGGGGGGGGGGGGCAGTACATGTGGGAAGGAACTGCAGATGCTGGCTTAAACCGAAGATAGACACAAAAAGCTTAAGTAACTCAGAAGGTCGGGGTACATCTCTGGAGAAAAGGAATAGGTGACGTTTCAGGTCGAGACCCTTCTTCAGACCGAGAGTCAGGGGAAAGGGAAGCGAGAGATACAGACGGTGATATAGAGAGATACGGAGCCAAACGAATGAAAGATGTGCAAAAAGCAACGATGATCAAGGAAAGGTGGAGCCCACAATTGTCCATTGGTGGCTGTGGGGTAGGTGATAACGGGTTACACAGGCAGTGAAACTCAACAGGAGGACAATGAAACTACTAATACGACTAGGGTGGGGGAGGGACGGAGAGTAAGGGGATACAGGAGTTACTTGAAGTTAGAGAAATCAATATTGACCTGTTTTGCCTTGTCTAACAGCCTCCTCCATCTCTTGCCTCAATGGGTGGGATTGGAATTTGACTCATCGCGTCGGTGGTCTCGGGCACAGTTTGCTTGTTTACAGTCTATCGCCATTTAAACAATAATCTGTCTTTTGATTCTTCTCTCTGAAGTGCATGACTTCCCACTGTCCCACATTGAACTCTATTTTACAAGTTTTCACCCACTCACTCAATCTATCTATATCCAGTTGTAGAGTCACAATATCCATTTAGAATGGAGATGAGGAAGAACTTTTTCAGTCAGAGAGTGGTGAAGGTGTGGAATTCTCTGCCTCAGAAGGCAGTGGAGGCCAGTTCGTTGGATGCTTTCAAGAGAGAGCTGGATAGAGCTCTTAAGGATAGCGGAGTGAGGGGGTATGGGGAGAAGGCAGGAACGGGGTACTGATTGAGAGTGATCAGCCATGATCGCATTGAATGGCGGTGCTGGCTCGAAGGGCTGAATGGCCTACTCCTGCATCTATTGTCTATCGTCTATTGTGAAGTCTGTTGTATGATTTGACCGGATTGCATGCAAAAACAAAGTATTTCACTGCACCCAGGTACATGTGACAATAAAGTATCACTGAAACATTGAATGTGCAGGCAGATGAGATTAATTTATCTTGGCATCATGTTCAGCACAGATATAATAATAATAATAATAAGCATTTATTTTAAATAGCGCTTTACCAGGTGCTCAAAGCGCTTTACAAAAACAGTCATAACATAAAAACAAACAGACAAACTATCCTGACGGAGAAGCGGCGAACAAACAGCGCCAGTGCCTTTCACGTCAGGGTCCGGCAGTAGACAACAAAAAGCACAGGACACACAGATACAATTTTAACACAAACAGCCATCACAGTGATTGCTCCAGGCACACCCTCACTGTGATGGAAGGCAAAGAAAAGTCATTATCTCCTCCTCATTCTTCTCCCGTGGCGCCACGAGGCGATCGAGGCTCCCAACTTTTGAAGCCCCCACCGGGCGATGGAAAGTCTGAGGGCCGAGCCGAGCCGAGCAGGCCGATGAAGGTCCTGAGCCCCCACCGGGCGATGGAAATAACGGGCTGAAGAGCCTGTTCCTGTTGAATTGCACAGGAAGGCACTGCAGATGCTGGTTTACACCGAAGATAGACACAAAATGCTGGAGTGACTCAGGGGGACAGGCTGCATCACTGGAGGGTGACGTTTCGGATTGAGACCCTGCTTCAAACTCAACGGGTAAATTTTCGGCCAAGATCCCTCTTGTTTTTGTGTTCTAATCTCCCACTGGTGCCATTGTAATAACTTTCAAATATTAAGGTTGTGAATTGAAAAAGAAACAGATATCAGGAATCCACTGTCCCTTAGAATAACGTTAAGTATTTTTCTCATGCATTTGCGAATACACTTCAGTCCAGCGTCATGTTTGCACACATTTTTACGAAATTACTTCAAGACATTTTACTTGGCAGCCTGAGTGACTGAACATTCTCAGTCCAAGGTTGTCAAGGATAGAAGACGCCATGAAAAGTACAGCGTTATCATCCACTCTCAGTCCAGCACCTCAACGGCTCGTGCGTCGCTGGACTCTTGGGTTGGTAAGGAGGGAATGGAGTGGGCCGCGATGTGGGAGGTGGCAGGAAAGGCTGCAGGAAATGCTGTGTGTGTGTGTGTGGTTCGTGGTTCGTGGGCAATAGATGGCAGGGGTGGGGGGGGGGGGGGGGGGGGGGGGGGGGGGGGGGGGGGGGGGGGTGAGGGGGGGGGGGGTGATCCAGCATAAAGTTGCAAACAAAACTATCTGAGATCATTTATAAATGTCACAATATAAATGGGACCCCAGCTATTTACGATATACATTAATGACTTAGACGAAGGGATTAAAAGTACCATTAGCAAATTTGCAGATGATACTAAGCTGGGGGGTAGTGTGAATTGTGAGGAAGATGCAATAAGGCTGCAGGGTGACTTGGACAGGTTGTGTGAGTGGGCGGATACATGGCAGATGCAGTTTAATGTAGATAAGTGTGAGGTTATTCACTTTGGAAGTAAGAGTAGAAAGGCAGATTATTATCTGAATGGTGTCAAGTTAGGAGGAGGGGGAGTTCAACGAGATCTGGGTGTCCTAGTGCATCAGTCAATGAAAGGAAGCATGCAGGTACAGCAGGCAGTGAAGAAAGCCAATGGAAGCCAAGCTATTGTCTATTGTCTATTGTCTATAAGGCTTGAAATGCATGTGCAGCGAGAGTTAAAGTGAATTATCTTCATAGAGTCATAGAGTCACACAGTGTGGAAACAGGCCCTTTGGCCCAACGACCAATGTGCCCCATCCACACTATTCCCACCTGCCTACATTTGGCCCCTGTCCCTCTAAGCCTGTCCTATCCATTCACCAATCCAAATGTTTCTTAAACATTGCGATAGTCCCAGCCTCAACTACCTCCTCTGGCAGCTCATTCCATACACCCACCACCCTCTGTGTGAAAAAGTTACCCCTCAGGTTCCTATTAAATGTTTCCCCTTCACCTTAAACCTATGTCCTCTGGGTTTTCGATTCCCCTAGTCCTGGCAAGAAACTCTTTGCGTCTACCTGATCTATTCCTCTCATGATTTTGTACACCTCTGTAAGACCACCCCTCATCCTCCTGCGCTCGAGGGAATAGAGTCCCAGCCTGCTTAACCCCTCCCTATAGCTCAGGCCCTCAAGTCCTAGCAACATCTTCGTATCCTTCATATTGCACCAAATACCCCTGCCCACTACCACACCCACCCCTGGAGGTAAAGCTAGCTAAATGGAGGCCAGCAAAAGGCCTGATGTGGAGGTGCCAGCTCATAGTGTGTATCCCAACCAGGAAAGTCGAACAGCAAGGAATATAAATATTCTCTAACTTCAAGTAACACTTGCTTTCCCTCTCTCTCCACCCTTCCCCCATCCGAGTTCTCTGACTAGTTTCACTGTCCTCCTGATTAATTTTACTGATTGTATTCCTCCGATCAATGCTAACGGGCGGCACGGTGGCGCAGCGGTAGAGTTGCTGCCTTACAGCGAATGCAGCGCCTGAGACTCAGGTTCGATCCTGACTACGGGCGCCGTCTGTACGGAGTTTGTACGTTCTCCCCGTAACCTGCGTGGGTTTACTCCGAGATCTTCGGTTTCCTCCCACACTCCAAAGACGTACAGGTATGTAGGTTAATTGACTGGGTAAAATGTTAAAAAAAAAAAAAATTAAATTGTCCCTAATGTG